>NC_139349.1:162109015-162438429 GCF_055883805.1 Amblyomma maculatum | reverse complement strand
ATTGAGTGTGGAAGTGGCCTGGTGAGCACTCTGACCTTCAACTTTTGTGTTGCTGATGCAGAGTCCTGTTATTCCAAAACTGATTCTTGATTATAGACTAAGAGATTGACACCTTCAAACAGAAAAATTTAATTGCAGCATGCAATGCTAACCTGCTCTACCTTTTATTTATGGTAAAACAAGTTCATTTGTGGGCTTTAACACCCCAAAGCGACTCAGACAATGAGAGATGCCAAGTAAAAGAAGTGAATGGCAAATTAATCTTATGGCAAGTGCAAGAAGAAAATTTTGGGTGCTTCCTCTTCTGATATGCTTAACTACCTCATAACTATCTCCATTTTATTATCCAGTTATATTTGCACCTATACTATCTTCACAGGATTCCTGGGTTCAGGCACTGCGAAACAAATTCAAAAATACACGCAAACAAGCAGAAACTGTGTCAGAAGAAATGGAACTTATTAAAAAGAAAAGTCGCCACACATCGCAGAAAGATGGAGAACGCAGCAGACCAGTCATGCCAAACAAAAAGCTATGTCGCCTGTCTGTAAGTCTATTCCAGTTTTCTCATTTCTGATTTGTGTTAGCTTTTTCATGTTACTATAGGTAAATCATTCTGGCAATGAATATGCATTACCTCATGATTTTTGGCTATAATAGCTCATTAGCCAAGAAACTGTACTAACTGCACTTGAGGTCCTGAGTTTGACTTGTGGCTAGTGTTGCTAATTTAGCAGAAAATATAATGACACATCAAGGCAGTTTTATTTAAGCACACCATGAAAGGACCAGTTCCTGAACTAAAGCAATTTTTTTATTTTTGTAACCTATACCATGTGCACCTTTAATAAATCTCGGCATGCAATATTTATGAAATTTGCTGTTTCTACAAGAAACACGGGCGCTGATTTCGCCATTAACATAGCACTGCCTCTAGCAAAATATTGTAAATATTCATACTTTGTTCTGCAATCAAAATTTCACATTCCTGGTTGGCAAATGTGAATTCTAAAAATGTGCTCAGGAATTTCTGGTACAGTAGAACCAGAAACCAGTGGCACAGTAGGACTGTACATTTGTCCCTTTAAGTAGACATATTTGATGAAAAATCAGCTACAGTAAAGTCCCTATTGCGGTGATATTCTTTTCACGAAATGACATCACCGCATGCATGCAACCTAGGATCACGAGGCAGATTTTTATTAAAAAAAAAAATAAAACCGCCTGTTTTTTTAATGGCTTAAGTAGGCTGGGCAGCTCCGAGAAGATTTCAATTTTACATGGGCTTTGAAGCTGTGAGGCGAAGCACACATCGAGTAGTGAAAAAAAGTAAAGCTAGCTACGAATGTGAGAAGGCGGCACAGTCTGTCCAGAGTGGTTTGGTATGTAGGGCTTAACGTCCCAAAGCGACTCAGGCTATGAGAGATGCTGTGGTGGAGGACTCGGTCAAAAGGTATAAGGAAGTAAAAGTGTAGCGAGAAGTAGGGAAAGGAAAAAACAGCTGAATGTTCCCAGCATGTGCAGTGCGAAGCATGAGGGCGCTCAACTGTTGTGCACACTTCTCTATTGCCTCTTAAATGACAGAAAGTCTTTGCCCAAGTCTTTTTTGCGCTGATTTTTCTGAAAAATATGAACCAACATGCCCAACTCGCTGCATATTAAACAGTGGAAATTGGTGCCATGTTCTTGCAAGCATTGGTTTTCACACAAAATCAAATTCAGTTGTATTTGTAGCCACATTGTAGTGATGCTAAAGAGGTACTTCCATACAATGTAAGCGAAAAAATCTTATAAATAAAAAAAAATGCACAAAAATATGGTAAGAAGGATGGAAGGTACTTTTGAGTGTTCTTTTTTTTTCCATAAAGCAAGAAGATTTGTTTAGTAAGTAGTAATTTAATTACTGCACAGCATCTTTAGGGCCATATCATCACCAACAACTATAGTAAAGATCCCGATGTAAGGATTGTTGCCAGTTCGAGTGGCTATATTAGGGCGGTGCTTAAATATATTCGCAATAAAAAATGCAATCCAACTGGTTCTAAGAAGTACTAAGAAGCCCGTTTTTGTCAGGGACTCAGCTATAGCCTTTTATTATACCTGATAATTAATAAAAGGATGATTTTGGGCAATAACGAAGCTTAACCTGAACTGCACTAGATATGATGTGTCAGCTTTTGACAACATTGTCAAACCTCTTGAAGCATTCTGAATATCTGCTAGTTTCTTTGAAAAGAGAAAAGTACTGGCAGACTCACTCCTTAGTCATAGCAATGCCCGTGTGGTGCAGGAGCACCATCTGTACTTTTAAATGAAAAATAAAAATAAAATAGTGCTGAGGCCCAGCAGGGGATGGTACGGTCCGCACCGGGTGCAGCGCCCAGGGGGGGTGCAGCTGGGCAGTGAGAGGGAGGAAGGGGCGGGGGGGCGAAATGAATTATTGTGTAAAGACGCGAAAAGGCGCGCATTGGTGTTGCTGAATCACTGATTGGCAAGTGTGATCTTCTCGTGGAATGAATTATTCTGTTGTGAGAATGCTTCACACATTCCTAAGTTTATGCCAGAGACTCCACGCCATTTTAACATTGCACCGGGCCTGTGTACAGGTGCGGCCATAATACTACGGAGCACGCTTCTTGTGTTTGAAATTTTCTCATTCCTTCTTTGGAGAAGATATAGTGGTTACTCATGCCCACATGTGTGCGCACCAGTAGCTTGTGCTTACATGTATGTAAGGTACTTCTTAATATTGGCTGGGTTACGTGTGACAAATATCTTACTTCCGAGGTTTGCTCCGTACATATTATTATGGCCGAGACTGTATGTGTGTGTATGCCCCGTAAACACCAGCATTAACCCAATACCCATTGGAAACCCCTGCGCGCCGGAGCGTTAGACGACGGCCGCCGGCAGCCGCGCCGCCGCATCGCCTATTTTGGTGTATGTGCAGTGCACTCTTTTCCCAAGAGAGGACCGCCGGCTGTATCTCTCCAGCACTTTTTGTCTTGTTCATTTATATCCTGTGCTTTTCTCACTTCTCGGCCTAGTTGCACATCTGCCTCACACTTTAAAAACGCCGAAAGGCATGAAGTGCATGGAATGCTTATGCAATGCATAGCTCAGGAGGCCCCTTTGTTCTTATGATCTCATACGTACTGGGCAATCACCTGTCTTAAGCCGCTTGCTCAGTGAATGTCCTTACAACTTACACGTGCTAGTGTTTCTGCCTTTTATGGAAATATATGCTTTTGATGTGATGTTTTCCTGAATTATCAGTCATGGGGCACGATCGCTGCATATGAGTGTTAAAAAGAAAAAAAATGCCAATTCACTCGCACTGATGCAGAGCGAACTTGATTTGAAAGCGAACCATGAGGACAGAGGAGGTAGAAAGTTTCAGTTTGGCGCAACGCAGGGACAGAGGGGGGGGGGGGGGGCGCCACGCCTTTGCACCGGGTGCGGGTGACCCTAGCGACACTACTGGCAGCAAAAGAAGCAAACTTTTAACCACTTGTGAAGCCTCAGCATTCGTGAACTAAATTGGCGTGTAATTCCAATTCTTCTGACATCTATGGGCTGCTTAATTAGTGTCATTCGCTATGATTCCGTGGCGAGTTGTAATCCACTGAAGTGTAATAAATGGCCTGCTATAATAGCCTGGTGATGTAGGTAGCCTGTGTTAAGAGAAACGGGCTGGTGATTAGTTTTCTTCAATAGGTTTGACCGATACTGTAGCACTGTTTTGAAGTCGCTGAAGTTAATTCAGTGACTATAGGGCTTCATTCAGCATAGGATATAGAAGGCAGCTTCTTGAATCCCAGGAAGCTCCGCTGTCGTGGAGGATGCTTTCCGCCAGAGGTGATGGTAATATATCTTGCCTGTTGAGAGCACATAAAGGTAATAAGAGAAATTCCTGTGAAGTTGATCCATTGATGAAGACATGTGGATGTCTTCAGAGCAAGTATTTTTAGGCTGAGAAAGTCAGCGCAGCTTGTAGTAGCACTGCATGTGGCATGCAAGTCTTAATTCATATTTATACTTCTAGTGGTATAAAAGGCTTTTTCTGATGCAGCAGTCCTTCATGCAAATATTTTCATGTAGGCAGCCATTTCTTTGGCTGAGTGAAATTATAGGAAGGTGCAGCAGTAGTTTTCGATTTACTTATAACTTCTGTCTGCATCCAAGATTGCCAAACACTGCAAGTACGGCATGGTGAAAAGCTCTCAAAAGTGGTGAAGAAGGACAGCTGACGTGATGCGACCAGCATGATGGTTCACTTGAAGTTATGAGATGAGGGTGATGACATTACCAGTTGCAGACCTGTTTTGGCACACTCATTTCTTAGGAGTGCTAATTTCTGTTCTCAAGGAGTCTTGCGATGCATTTTTAGATCATTCACTCTAAAAACCTTGTACAACTCAGTAGAGCGATTTACCATGAAAATGTGTATAAGCTCGTTAGCTGCTTTCCGGCACACTTTTCATTAGCTTCTGCTCCACAGGTGCCTTACCAGTCGTCAAGATATATACGGAAGTGAGAGCTACAGGTAGCTTTGTGATAACCTCATAGCTTGCTTTGCCATGGCCTGTATATGCATGTACTTCTTTGACCAAGAGATAGCGAGGTCAGTTCTATCTTGAAGGGCAGATCCAAGGCAGGCATTGTCACCTGTGTCACCTGTGGGAGTCCTGGTTGGCCATCTGCTCAGAATGTTGATGGTCATGAACTCACTGACAGTAGTCTGCAGTGTTCCTAGAAAGCTTCATTTCATGCCGAGAGCCCACACAAACACGAGCACACGGTGGTTCAACAGAAAGCGGATTTACAGAAAACAAGACTGCTGCTACCCAAAAAAACTAAATACTGGTAATCAAAATATATATCCGTTATTGCTCAATAGACTCTGATGCAAGACTGCTGTTTTTCGCTTTTTACCTTTTTGATGAAATTTTGTTTGCCATTGCAAATATGGATTTTTGATCTTATTTTTTTCCTTTATGGCAGGCTATAGTTCTTAATTGTCCTGCTCCTGTTTGCAAATCAAATCTTGGAGAGGAAATTAATGGTGGCAGAGCGTTCTCGTAGTGGAGAAAGAAAATATTATGTTCCACATGGCAGACTTATGCTTACGCAGATGAAAACGGACACTCGGTAAACTTTCCTCAAGCGTACCCATTCCAGCAGCTTGCCTAGAGGTGTAAATTTTCCAAGGAAATCGGAACATTCCAGCTGGACATGATTTCCAACTCAATAATCCAGCTAAAGATACGTGTCATTTCAACTGGAATAGCTTTTTTTAGCTGGAAAGGCATGGTTTCTAGCTGGAAAGATTGGGTACATTGTTTCAGTAATCAAGCTGTAAATGGGTCCTTTGTCTGCCTTGTTGCACTGTAGCAAAATTTCATAGCAAGTACAAGAGTGTGCTTTCTTATGCTAGGTGTTTTTTAACTAGTTAGAGGCCATTATTTTAAATCCTGCGAGAGATATGTCACTCCAGTCTGCAGTACAGCAAGGTGGATGTTGTATGTGATAAAGCTGAGTGATTAAACAATTGGTTAAAATTAAGTAATCAATCATTTTGCTTTTTCATTAAGAGAAAACATTATAATAATAAATTGAAGCCTGTCAGCATAGAAGCTGAGTCCAGCTCTGAAATTTTCTTTACCGGCAACGCATTTTGAAATATGTAAAAAAAAAAAATACCTTTTTTAGCTCATAAAGTTGGTTTCTGGCAATTGCACCTATTTAAAATGGTGTTGCTGTCTGTAGTATTGTTTCAGAATTCATGCTAACTGTTTCTCTAGCATAAATTAGACAAACAGCCTCGATATTTATTGTACTAAAAAGCAGAGTGATGCTGTTTTATTAAAGTGCATAGCAGACAGTGGACTTTACCAGCTAAAAAAATTTGTATGCTCAGTGTTAAATATTTCAAACCACTTCTAATAAAGCAAACTTAAAAACTGGACTCTACTTTTTATGTTGACAGCCTTCAATATCTGACATAATTTTGGCCTCTAAAGGCAAAATTTAAAAAGTTGATTAAATAATCACAGAGCTCTATCATGTACATAATATAATGCCCACCTTTCTGTGCAATTTATCTGCACAGACTGCAGGTAGGACAGTACGTAGATTGCAATCTACGTGCACAGACAAGAATTCCATAGTTATTATATACTTCCATGGCAAGTGGCTCGTCATTTTTGTAGTTTCAAGTGCAGTTGATGTATGCTCAAGTTTTGTGAAACAAAAACTGCCTTGTTCGACTAGTTGGTTATTGCTCAACTTTCATTAGAGGTGCAAAATGTACAGACATAAGGAACGTATACAGGACTGAGTGTCACTGACAATTGCTTTATTTGGAGGCAAAGTAATGCACAAATATATAGTCGTATCGTACACACAAGAAACACCATCGTGCTGCAGGTATGATGCGATATGATAATGAGCAGGTGAAATAGTTTCTGTTGGTGCTATACGGTGGCGTGGATGTGTCACTGACACACATGCTTCTCTTTCGCTACCTTCGGTATTTTTACTTGCTGATGGAATCCGTACATCAGCAAAACATGGCTCATAAAAGAGTGATTAGCAGGACCTCATATAATTGATTAAATTCGGCCCTTTTTATCTTGCTCAGAGTTTCTTTCATACTCCCTGGTTTGCTCATTCATGCAGTGCCCTGTATGTCCCATGTATGAGTGGCTACAGAAGAGATAGATGTACTATACCAACCTTTTGGTTGCTTAATTTTTTCTGGTGCACTCTTTTCTTCTTCCTCTTCTGATGTGACAGCAAAGGCTTCTGAACTTCCTTGGGGCTGAAAAGACAGGCATGACTGCTTGTGCACTTCCTCAAACCGTGGGCTAACTGTTGTAAGTAGGGCATCACTGCAGCAATTGCCACCTCCTCTTGAGGAGCATCTGACCCTTGTTCTAACTGCCTCTCTCATTTTCTGTAGGAATCTTTCCATGACTTTGGCAACAAGCTAATCAGAGAATCCACCTGAGGAAAGCCTGGCAGATTGGTTTTGAAAACTTAATTGCATTGTGTGAGGGCACATTTCATGTGCATGCGTTCTAGGCAAAATGATATGTGTTGTCGCCTCTCTCGGTTCTGTGTTTGCTGTGGTTTTAATTTTCAAATTATATACAATCCTCATTTTTATTAGCTTGCAATGAGCAGTCATATGGACGAAGTTTCGCATGCAAAAAAAGGAGAATAATTCTGTCATATGACTATGCTTATTCAAACCTAATAAAAAGGGGGATAGCTTCACTTTGTCTAGAATGCACCCACAGAAAATTATGCCCTCACAAGGTGCAGTTATGTTTTCAAAACCAAGCTGCTAGGCTGTCTTCAGGTAGCTTCTCCAATTAGCTTGTTGCCAGAGTCATGGAAAGGCTCCTACAGAAAATGAGAAAAGCAGTAAGAACAAGGGATAGATGCTCTTCAAGATGAAGGGGTGAGACCTGCGGTGGTGCCCTCCGTACAGCAACTGGCCCACAGTTTAAAAAAGCATGCAAGCAGGCATGGCTGTCTTTAAAGCCCCAAGGGAGCTCAGAAGCCTTTGCTGTCACATCTGAAGAAGAGGAGAAGAAAAAGTTTGTAGTATCGAGCATCGGCGACCATCTATTAAGTGCACCGAAAAGGTGTATATCAAATCTTTCTCTCCTGTGGCCACTCCTACATAGGACAAACAGCTAGGTCACTGCACGAATGAGCAAATCTGGGGGCACAAAAGAAATACTGAGCAAGAAAAAGATGGCCCAAATTTACTCAAGCATATAAGGTCCTGCCTATAACACTACTATGAGCCATGTTTTACTGATGCAAGGATTCCGTCAGCAAATTAAGTAAAAATACCAAGGCTAGCGAAAGAGAAGCATGTGCATCGGTGACACATCCATGCCACTGTATAAGACCGAGAGCAACTATATTTCACCCATTCATTATCTCATCGTATCATACCTGCAGCACGATGGTGTATTTTGTGGGTATGATGACTCTATATATATTTACTCTGCCTCCGAATAAAGCAGTTGTAAGCGGCACTCAGTCTTGTACGTCATCCTTGTGTCTGTATATGTTTTTCCTCTTTAATTAAAGATATGTGAAACTAAACAAGTGAATATTGTTAGATGATGGCACTTAGTGGTTTAGTCATCCATTGCTTGAGCACAGCTATATTGGCTTAATTCTACTTGCTGAAACTATTTTCTTATGCTGAGAGCATTTATACTGCACCATCCCACTGCAGGACTACAGACACCTGATTGTGTATGGAGAGACACCCGCTTCACTAGCTAGTCACAAGGAGTGGCTTATGGATACTGCCTTAAGGGCCACATGTGATGATCATGCCCTGGAAATCCGTCTGCGTGCTACAGCTATTGAGAGGCATGAGCAGCTAAAGGGAATGTCGCTGTTGGAAGCAGTTGCAACATTCCCTTTTCTTTGTTTTGAGGCAACGGTATGTATTTTGCAGACTTGAATGCAAACTGATCCTTACTGAATGAAACATGCTCCTTTCTCTTTACCAGATCTTGACATTGTAGCAATAATGGAATTTTCATACTCTTTCAGTTGCTAATGGAATTTGACATCGTTTTTCAAAAATCCATCAAGGACTGCATGCAAACTGGCTTCAACAACCTCTGCAATGCCATCCTCAAGTGTGGCAATGAACGTGAAGTGGCAATATTTACACAGACGCCCCCAGGTAATAATCTGCCTGTCGATACTTCGCTTCTAGCAATGCTGGTAATGGACCACTTTTTATCGTGGGTGGTGTATTGCGCCGCACTTGAAAATTTTCCCAGGAGATGAGCCTCGTTTGGGCTAAGATCAGTTTCACTGTAATAGGGAATTGGATGAACTTTCAGTAATATTTTGAATATAAGATATGCAAAGTTAAAAGTACTCTTAAGAGCACCTAAATTATTATCATCAGCCGGACTATACACACTGCAGGGCGAAGGCCTTCCCCATTTTCTTCCAATTAATCCGGTCCTGTGCTAGCTGCATACACTTGACCCCTGCATTCTTCTTAACCTCATCCACCCACCTAATTTTCTGCCGTCCCTTGCTATGCTTTCCTTCCCTTGGTATCTCATTTGTTACTCGTTTCGACCATTGGTTATCCTCTCTTCGCACTACATGTCTTGCCCATGCCCATTTCTTCTTCTTGATTACCACTAGATAGTCAGTAACTCAAGTAATTTCTCTGACCCACTCTGCACGCTTCCTAATGCTTAACGTCATACCTACCATTTTTCATTCCATAGCTCTCTATGTTGTCCTCAACATGAGTACAGCCCTTTTCATTAACTTCCATGTTTCAGCCTCATAGGGATATAGTACTGGTAGGATGCAATAACTGTTATACACTTTCCTCTTGAGTGATACCGGTAAGCTGCTAGTCATAATGTGTGAGTACCTTCTAATTGCGCTCCATCCCAATTTTATTCTCCTTGTTATTTCCCTTTCGTGGTCTGGATCTGTGGTCCTTTCCTAAGTTGACATTTGCCTACGACTTCCAGTACTTCGCTAACTATTTTAGACTGCTGTTCCTCTCCCAGGCTGTTGTTCAACATTACCTTCTTCTGCATATTAATCTTTAGGCCTACCTTTCTGCTTCTCCTGTCTAGATTATTAATCATTAGTTGCAGTGGTTCCCCTGATCTTAACAATACAATATCATCAGCAAATCGCAGATTACTGAGATATTCTCCATTGACCCTGATGCCTAACTGCTCCCATTTCATTACTTTGAATGCACTCTCTAAACACTGCAGAGATTGTGTCTCCTTGCCTAACACATTTCTTAAGTGGAATTTTATCACTTCCTTTATGCAAGCAATGGTTGCTGTGCAGCCACTGTAGTGCTTTCACATATGCCTCAACTGCACTCTGATCTCGCAATGTCTGCTGTGGTTTCGACCGAGCTAAATGATTTCTAGTATTCAATGAATGCTGTATGGGGCTGTTTATATTTTGGGCAATTTTTTATCACTTGGTTGATATTGTTGACGGTTTGGATATGATAGAAAGTAGGGTACCCTTTCCAAAATCCTGCTTGATCATTTGGTTGATTAAAGTCTAAGGTTGTCCGGATCCTGTTTGCAATTGCTTTAGTAAATACCTTGTACGTAACGTATACAGTTAGCACATAGTAATCTGATTGATATGTAATTTTTCAAGTCTTAGCGCCCCTTTCTTATAAAAAAAGATGATCTTAGCATTCTTCCATGATTCCGGTACTTTCGAATCATCAGAAATTGCGTATGGGGGGCCAGTTTTTCTAGCATGATACCCCCTCCGTCCTTCAACAAATGTGTAGTTATCTTATCCTCCTCAGCAGCTTTCCCTCTTTTAATGTCCTCTAAGGCTTTCTTAACCTGTTCCTTCATTACTGGCAGAACGTCTGATTGCTCTTCACTGCAGCCAATCTCATTTTTCTCCCGACTACTTTGGCTACTGAAGTGGTCTGTATAGAACTCTTCGGCTACCGTGATTTTCTTGTCCATGTTAGTAATGACACGGAAAATTAAGCTAGTTGGTACATACTGAAGGGAATAACCGCAGAGACGAGAGACAAAGAACGAAGACAACACGGGCACTGTTGTCTAAAAAAAATGGCCGTGTTGTCTTCCTTCTTTGGCCCGCGTTTCTGCGCCGTTATTCCCTTCAGTTAGTAATGACATTGCCCGCCTTCTCCCTCAATGAATACATGATTTTTGCCTATGCCTAATTTCCTCTACCGTTTTCAGGCTGTGACCATTGTTTAAAGCATGCTCAATTTCTCCTTGTTATACTTCCTTATGTCGGCCACCTTGCACTTATTGATTAGTTTTGATATCTCTGCCAGTTCTATCCAGTCTGTTGGGTTGGAGATTTTCCTACTTTAGTGTTTTCTAATCAAATCTTTCGTCTCCTTAGATATAGTTTACTGGTACCCTATCTAACTATTCTACCGCCTACTTGTATACCGTGTACTCAGTAATGCTGTCTCTGAAATTACAGTTCAGTTTTATACAATTTCACAATTCCAGGGTTAGAACAGAGTATGAAGTCAATTTCATTCTTAGTCTCCCCGTTAGGGCTTTTCCATGTCCACTTGCGGTTCTTTCATTTACTGAACAAGGTATTCATGATTCATAAGTTATTGCGTTCAGAAAATTCAGCTAACTGATACCTCCCACCTGCTGTTCCTTAACCCAACACCACAGTTGCCCACTGCCTGGTCTCCACTTGCTTTCTGCCTACTTTGGCATTGAAGTTGCCCATCAGTATAAGTATACTGTGTTTTTACTTTCCCCATTGCCAATTCTAGATCTTCGTAGAAGCTTTCGACTGCCTGATGATCATGACTACATGTAGACGCGTATACTTCTACAATCTTCAGTTTATACTGCTTATTAAGCTTAATTACGATGCCTGCCGGCCTCTCATTTGCGCTGTAGAATTCACATTTATATTACCAGCTATCCTTATTGACACGGAAACCCACTCCTTGTTCTCGTATCTCCGGTAAACCTCGACAACACAGTACATGCCCGCCCTTCAGTACAGTATATGCCTCATTAAAGCTTCAAGTTGGGCTAGTTGGTAATTCCTTGAAGGAATCATTTTGTTAGTGGTAAAAAAACGGACGCAAAGAACACGATACACAAGGGACACCCGCTAGACTGCAACTAGTTTTTACTGTACACATACACGATATATACATATGACAATCAATAGCACACGCAGGTGCCTCGTCATTCACACATAATCTCACCCCCCCTCCCCGTTACTCTTTTTCCTTTGTGACATGCAATCGCGAAAAAAAATAATTCCTTTTCCTGTCAACACAAGGGAAGGGGTGCTAACATACGCCGCCCGCCTTGTCAATTTGATAGGCTTCAATAATTTCCCTTTCTTTTTTCTAGGCCCCCACATACATCACGAACGTAGCATCACATACTGGAAAACAATCTTTGCAATTCTAGCACTGCTTCACCAATTCCGACCCTCCGGCCAGTGATGCGGTCATTCACACACCTTCCAGTTTGGCCAATATATACTTTGCCACAGGCAAGCGGGATAGTGCTGCAGCAAAAAACACCAAACTAAATTTGCGACATGTATAACTGGAGTCGTGTACACTATCCCGCTTGCCTGTGGCAAAGTATATATTGGCCAAACTGGAAGGTGTGTATGACCGCCTAAGAGAGCACCATAGAGCTGTTCAATCACTGGCCGGAAGGTCAGAAGCAGTGCAAGAGTTGCCAAGATTGTTTTCCAGTATCTTCGTGATTGCATGTCACGAAGGAAAGAGAGTGATGGGGGGGGGAGGGGGGGGAGACCATGTGTGAATGACGAGGCACCTGCGTGTGCTATTGATTGTCATATATATATGTCATGTATGTGTACAGTGAAAACTAGTTGCAGTCTAGCGGGTGTCCCTTGTGTATTGTGTTCTTTGTGTCCATGTTTTTACCTCTAACAAAATGATTCCTTCAAGTATAAGCCTCATTTGGCCTTCTAACCTCACTAACCCTTATGATATCCCATTTCATACCCTCTAATTCCTCTAACAACACTGCTAAACTACCTTCACTAGCTAGGGTTCTAGCATTAAACACTGCCAAGGTCAGTTTTCAATGGCGGCCTGTCTGGAGCCAGAAATTCTTACCACCCCCGCTGCGTCACAGATATGACTGCTGCCATGGTCAGTTGCTCCGCAGCCGCTGGTGATTGAGGGCGAGGGGTTTATTAGAATATTAATAGGAGGTTGTGGCCAATTGCTGCACCAGAGTGGCCAACACGTGCTCTGGTGAGAAAGTCCGCTGCTGGAGGTATTCACAGGCATCAGGTCGCACCCCAAACCTGTTAGCAATTCCATCGACACGTGGATATTTTTTTAATCCAGTGGAGAATTGCAGGGCATTGGGATTCGAACCACCTAAATAGCATATTCATATCCCAATGTGTAAAATGTATAAATAAAATCAATAAACAGATTTAAGAGATAAAGAAGCACCAATAAAATCAATGTGCTAACAGTGCATTGAGCTGTAAAAAAAAATGGCTATCTTAATTTTGAGAGTAGGAGTCTAACAGATCAATTAAGAAGCATCAGTTTATGTATTTTATTTTAGGAATTACTGCCAGTCTTTGTAGAAAGGATGTTTAGTAGCAGTGGGTGTTACAATAAATGTACATTAAGGGAAATAAATCTCTCAGGGAGTGATATAAGGAAAATGAGGACAAGGCAATGCCAGCAAGCATCATGCTTAAACAATAAGACAGAGTATCACACTAGCCAACAATGAGAATCAAAATGAAAAAAGGACAACGATCTGTGCACCTCATGCTGAGCCAGACATTGCAATGGTTCAACATTTACATAGCAACACAAATCAGACATGGTCTAACAGCACAAAAAACATGGACACAGGGTAGAAGTGAGACAACGCTGAGTGTGTTGTCTCACTTCTACTCTGCGTCCATGTTTTTTGCGCTGTTAGATTATGTCTGATCTGTATCGAAACCAGCTCGCCCAGTTTTTTGTCCTCCAAAAGCAAGATGTGTAATTAAGATACCCAGTGACATCATACTTAGTGCCATTTAAAGAGGCATGAATGCAAACATATGCATTTAAAAGAAAAACGAAAAAAATGCATGCAACATGCATGAAGAAAAGAATAAAAATAGCAGGCAGTGCAAGATCAAAAGCTCATACTAAGAATAATCTCATGTGTTCAGTTAGCGATTTCAGTTTAAATCTGGCTTGCTGGTTTAGATGCATGCAAATTAAAAGTAAATCTAGCTGACTTGAAACGTTTTCTAGTTTTGGAATTGCATAAGGAGGTGTCGTGTGCGAACTGATTCCAGTGAACTTAAGGAAAATACATTCCCTCACAAGAGCTGGATTTGGCCACCCTTGTGTAGTAATGGGCCACAACCATCCATGAATATTCTACAAACCCGACTTCCAGTCCCCAGCGGCTGCGGAGCAACTCACCACGGCTGTGGACGGACCTGTGACGCAGAGGAGGGTGCTAAGAATTTCTTGCTCCAGACAGGCCGCCAATGGAAACTGACCGTGGCTGTTCAGTGTTAGAACCCTTGCTAGTGAGGCTAGTTTACTAGTGCTCTTCAAGGAACTAGTGGGCATGAAATTGTGGTATCACAGGGCTTAATGAGGTCGCAAAACCAAATGAGGTACATACTGTACTCAAGGGCAGACATGTATTGTGTTATCAAGTTTGCCCGAGAGCCGAGAACTAGGGTTTCTTGTCAATAAGCATATAGCTGGTAATATAGATGGATTCTACAGTGTTAATGAGAGAATGGCACATTGTAATTAAGATTAATGAGCAGTATAAACTGAAGTTTGTAGAAGTATACGTGCCTACATGTAGTCATGATCAACAGGCAGTCGAAATTAAGCTTTTACAAAGATGTAGAACTGGCAGCGGGAAAAATAAATATGCAGTATACTGCACTAATGGGTGACTTCAATGCCAAGGTAGAGAAAAAGTAGGCTGGAGACCAGGCAGTGAAGAACTATGGCATGGGTTCTAGGAATAGCAAGGGGGAGTTACAGTTGAGTTTGCGGAGTGCAATAACTTAAGAATCATGAATACCTTCTTCAGCAAATGGAAGAACCGGAAGTGGACATGGAAAAGCCCTAACGGGGAGACTAAAAATGAAATTGACTTCATACTGTGTTCAACCCCCGCCATTATGCAAGATGTAAAAGTATTCGGAAATGTGCGATGCAGTGACCACAGGATTGTAAGGTCCCAAATTAGTCTAGATTTGAAGAGGGAACGAAACATATTGGTAAGGAAGAAGTCCATCAATGAATTAGTGGTGAGAGAAAAGGTAGAGGAATTCAGGGTCTCGCTACATAATAGATATTCAGCTTTAACTGAGAAAGACGACCTTAGCAGAAGCAATTCACGACACTTTCAGAGATATCATTATTGAGTGCGTGGCAGAAGTAGGCGGTAGGATAGTTAGAGATGGTGCCAGTAAATTATTAAGCCAACAAAAGATTGATATTAAGCAGACAAAAGATTGATTAAGAAGTGCCAAAGCGTGAAAGCCTCCAACTCAACAGACAGGATATAACTGGCAGAGCTATCAAAGCTAATCAAGTGCAGTGTTTGACATAAAGAAGTATAACATGGAGAAAATCGAGCATGCTCTGAAGAACGGTGGCAGCCTTCAAGTGGTGAAGAGGAAATTAGGCATATCAAAAATCAAATGTCTGCACTAAGGGATAAGACGGGCAGTGTCATCACTAATATGGACAAGATAGTCAAAGTAGCCAAGAATGTCTATACTGACCAATACAATAGCCAGAGTAGTCAGTATAATAAATAATGAGCATAGAAACAGTGACTTTCATGCCCAATCTCTGGCTCAAAAGGCATTATCAGTCTTCGCCCTAAGGTCTAGCTGGACTAGGACTTTGCAATGCCTACCATGTGGCTTTTTGTGGTACTTGCTCCGATGGACTTCGGAGTGGGTGTTTTAAAGGGGAACATAATAAATCTGTTCGCAGCAATGATGCACAAAGGTCTAATAGTATTTAAAAGTAGCCATTGCTTTGCTTTTTTGTAAAGCTCAATATTTTGCTTGTGCTGAACTATATTTTAGGCATCCCTTTGCATTTTAATGAGGTTGCTTTTGAAATGTTTGCAGAGGAAACCATCTTAGGATTGCTGACATTTTTGGCAAACCGGTGTGGGGACCCATTAAACGTCCTCTTAGCTGAGGTGAGCAAGTCATGTATGCATAAAACTAATTATTGGTGTTCTATATTAGTGTTTTAGTTAGTCTAGCACAAATGTATTCCCTTTCTCAGAAGTGTACAGATTGTTAGGTACAGATATGTGGGTAGTGTAGACTACTGCATGAATGTAATGTATGAAATGTTAACACAGCAGGAAGAATTCTTTGCATCTGTGAGCAGTGTAGTGATGTATAATTAATCTTTGTTAACTCCACAGAATGAGGTGCCACTGACGCCATGCCTGCGCACAACTGAAGGGAAAGTGGCGCTCTACGTGGACCAAGTTCTCATCACAGAGGCATCATCATGTCTGGGAGGCATATGCTGCCTATTTGCAGCATTTTGGGTGTTCCATATCGAGTATCCGCAAAAAGCACACCGAATACTTACGTTCTTGGAACACGGATTTCTAGGCCTGACACAAACCAAACCTCGTGTCAAGGCCCTTGAATTGATCAATTTTTTCAAAGCCAGTATACAATGAATTTGTGGACCTGCTTTTTATGTCTAGTCAGGTTTTTTTTTTTTTTTGTCTCACAAAGGACATTTGGAGTTTCTGCTGCATTTTACGTACAACTCGGCTACTGTCATAGTTTTACAATTAACATTGTTTTTAAAGAATCACATGCACCTAATTTTGGTTAAATAATTCCTTGTCATCATCTTCAGCCAGGCTATACCCACTGCAGGGCGAAGGCCTCTACCATACGCCTCCAATTAACGTGGTCCTGTGCTAGCTACATCCACTTGACCCCTGCAAACTTCTTAACCTCTTCTGCATGAGTTCTTGCAAATGGCATGAGTTCTTCCCAACGGTGTGGTTCCCTCATGGGAAGGAGAGACCGAAGTATGTTGGTGACTGCAGGCTGCTTAATCGGTTGTTGCTGCTCGTCTGCATCCGAGACAATATGAAAGAAAACATAACACTCACTGGCCAGAGTGCTGCAATATTTTCTGCCTAAGGCTTGCCTCCTCACCATCTCAATTTCGGTGAAGGTATTCACTTTCAGTGCTGTTTCTGCTTATGCTTCGTCTGTTTTTTGTGCAATGTGATCCAATAATATGTTGTAAAAGTACAGTGATAAGTTGTAATGTTGACTAATGTAAATGTTGATATTTAAGGAATTTTCGCTGAAGTTATGTTAAATATGGCATGCAACTTCAATTACTTAAGCGGCTTTGTTGCCATAGAGGTTTCCTGGGAGAAGCATTTACATTATCCAAGATTTTCTTTAATATGGTGCACATTAAGCTGCTTTGTTGCCAAGAAGTTTTCAGAGAACTACATTTACATTATCCTTGAAACATCTTTTAATCATGCACGACTCCTTATACTTGTTTCTGTTCCCTGGTTATCCTGAACGTGCTTTCTTTTCCTTTTGTGCATCACATACTGACAGTCTAGTACCAGACTTCAGTGCATTGTTCTAGTCATTCACCAGCATTGTTGGTTAGGCTGACATGCAAAGATTACAGTTTATTGTTACGTGCTGGGAGTTTCTTACAAATTATAACCTGAACTATAAGTTTTAAACCTCGCTGCTAAAATGTATAGAACCGGCTTTATGTGCGTAGTTATGTACTTGGCATCCAACAAAGGTATTGGGGTTGATGCTACATTTTATGAATAAAATTTTCTGTGATAGTCTCAATATTGATGCTATTTTTAAAGGAGTATATTTACCTAACTTTAGTTGCATAATTTATTCCCTGTAGTGATGTGTAAGGAAAATACCATACATGAATAGCCATGTGCTATTTGCTGGTTGATCAAGCATCCTTCAGTCCAGCTAAATATGAGGTAAAGCTACTGATTCACTTGATTTCAGAAACAAATGATGTGCCTGTGATTATAATGTTTGAGTGATATTTTATAGCGGACCTGAGTTGAATATTACTGACATTCATCTGTTAAATATGTTCACTGTATGTGAAATAAAGTTATAATTTCCTGCTAGCTGCTTCAAGCTTTAAAGCAGCGTTTTCTGCAAGAATATTTTCAGTGTCACAGGTCCTGTGTTTCTTTATGCGTCCATGTTGGTAAAAAGCAGTGCATAGACATTGTGATTATAGTGACTGAACTAGTGGAAAAGTACTCCCAATTTGCTTATGAAAGTTTACTGGTTTGTGACTGCACTCATTTTATTCAGATACCGCTGTGAAAACACTGAACGAGAATATTCCTCAAATGACGTGTAAACTCCTCAAAGCTTAACCATACTATAGTGGACGTTTCTCGAGTACGACTGGCAAGCGTGTGCCTCAGCGAGGCCCTTGAGCTATGGTGTCAAGTTGTCACGACATTGCGGTCGATTGCCTTTCGGCGCCTGCAATGTCAAACTAGCATGGTGCAAGGCTGCGGGGGCCGTGACTTAGTGACGAGTCCACGCTAAAACTGGCCATAAAAACTACAATAAATGCTCCCTTTAGGAACTAAAAATACCGGACCTGACGGTAAAATAATGCTCCCTTTATTGCTCGCAAAAACGCCGATTTTTCAATGCAAAGTTTACTCCCGTGGTCAACCGTAAGTGCTCCGCAGTTTCTGGCGTGAAAAACTACCCCAAATCTGCTCCCGTTGACAACCGTAAGTGCTCCGTATTTAGTGGCATGAAAATACCCCAAGCCTACTCCCGTTGCCAACCGTAAGTGCTCCGTTTTTGTGGCATGAAAATATAGCCCAAATCAGCTCCCCCTGAAAGCCGAAAGTGCTCCGTTTATTTTGGGGTAAAATTCTATCCCAATTCTACTCCCCCGTTTATCGAAAGTACTCCGTTTCTTTTGGGGTGAAATTTTACCCCAATTCTACTCCCCCCGTCTTCCAAAAGTACTCCGTTCTTTTTGGGGTAAAATTTTACCCCAACTTTTCGTTCTAAACTGAACCTCGTTTAGGGAGGACGTTAGAGGACAAGCCATTTACTCCAGTTTGGGTGGATTCGTGTTTAGTGTGTAGATATGTTAAAGCTGTGCATACCTGGCATGTCAATGTTGCAGACTTTTGAGTAAAGGTAGCAAGGCCTGTAGTCACGAATATTGTTTATTGCAGACAAGCTGAGGTTGGTCTCGGAAGGTGCACCACTCCGTTTGGCAAGAAGCGTGGCTCGAATGAAGAATAACAATTGCTCCTTGATACACATACCAAAGCATCTGCCGTACCAAAGCTTGTGCAATTACCTGCGAGACCTCATAACAAAGGTATAAAACACTGCATTTACCAAGCTCTGCGAAAAGGTCTGAATGGCCTACCTTATTTAGGATCCAACGCACATGTTGGCTTGATTCTTTTTTCAAAATAGCTACCCAAAATGGCAGCCCGTATGTTATGTAAATTTATGACATAGGCCGTCCACACCCGTCTACTACCGGCTTGCAGGCAGAATTGTTCTTGTGATTTTACACTGACAACAGCAGATTTTGCAGCAAAACTGGGCCTTTTATGCTATGGGAATAAAATTAGTTATCACTTGTGCATACTTCATGCGAAATATTCATGCTAAGAATGCTTTTTCTCGTATTTCGCATTTCTCGTAGTTTAAATTATGATCTTCACTAGGTCTTATTTGCTTCAAGCAACTGCGAGATGCCATATGTACAGCTGAAGCTCCAATAAACACATTTCCACACAAGCTACTAGAAATGAGTCTTCATATCAGGTTCGAATGTTTTTATTTTGCGAAAATAGCCGCTCTAATTTTCTTTACTTTTTCTACGTGAGGTAGGCAGGTTGCCCAGGCACAGAAACGATGGGCTACATCGAGAGACTACTAATTGACGACATGGCAGTCCGTAGTAGAAAACATGATGTTAAGAGGCAGCTGAATGCGCTACCGATGACGTAGCAGTCATTAGGAGACAAGTATGAAAACTTCTACACCGGTCTTCACACCTATGGGTTGCTGCGAACAATGTTGCGTGTACGCAAAGCAAATTCCCTCACAGGTCGACGAAAAAGTTAAGGCTTCCGTAAACCATTTCCGACATGGATGATGTTAACGCTTTGCGTGCTTGTCTATGAACTCCAATACAGATTTCGGGTAAGTGTCACAGAAGTGCACTGTGGAGGGAATATGATTGAGTTTAAATTTATTTGGCAGGGCTTCAAAAATGTATGTTTTGGAAAGCCTGCCTGTTACTCACCTATATAGTCAAATATATGGAAGCCGTTGAAAACGCCTGCAAGTCAACAAAGGAATTTTAGCATTTTCATTGAAAGGAAAAATAAACTTACACTGATAAGCAGTGAAAAAATAAAGAAGTCGAAAAGGGAAAGTCTATGGAAAAAATTAGGAAAATAATGCACCTGGAAAATATATTTACACGATACCTAAAGCTGGGAGGATGTTCACTTCAGGGGATTCTAAAGGAAGGAAAACTGTTCATGTTTGGATGAGACCTAAGTTGTAAATTCCTTGGATAGCATGCACACAATTGGCATCAAATGCGATAATTAAGGCAACTCTTGTACTGCAATAAACTATTTTGCAGATGCACTAAATTGCATACTTGAATTCTGCTTTCAGGTGATCCAAGCCACGGCACCCAGAATCATGGAATGCTGGCTTTCGGCAATGCACACACGCTTGACTAGGCTAGTGCAGTAGCCAAGGCATGAACAACTTCAAGAAACTATGACATGACTTTCCGTATGACACTTGAGAATCAAGTCATTATCGATTGCTTCGAAATTTTCCTTCACCGAGCCTAATCTGATACCCAGATCACAAACATATTCCTATATTCAAACACCACTTTGCTGCAAAGTATTTGTTTGGAACTGCACCAAAAGGTGAGATAACTAATTTCCAGTGGCTGAGGTGGCCGAAAAGTGAAAACCTCTTTACTGATTACTCTGGGATTTTGTATAATCTTGTGCTAGGTGGTGCAGTTCTTGCAGACCGAGTGTTCACAGTTGGTGACTGTTGGACATGATAGCGCTCTATGCGCTGGATTGACAAACATGAACAGGCATTGTACCATTTTAATGAGGCAAGTATCCTATTTCATATGAACAGTGCACGCTGGGAAAGACTGACAGGGATGATACAAGAGGTGCTATGACATGTGAGGTAGCACCCATCCTTTTATGTCATTCAGTTCGCCCTATCCAACTATGCAGTCCATACCCAAATGATGTACCAACTCTACTCGACAAACTATTACCGCCTACATGACTTGTTTTGGTAAAGAAAGTTCCTTTATACTTTATTGAAGCCTAAGCTTTACTAGCCCCATTGCGGAAAACCCCGGTTGCCGGCGTTGTTTTTGTTGCGACTGTAGGAAGAAGAGAAAAGAAAATACGCGGGTCTGCTACTGCCTCTGAAGCTGAGCCACCTCCGCTGCCTCGTGCGGATATATATGTAAATAGAGAAGACAAGCAGAGGAAGAAAGACGCGGGTCATTTTAAAAGCCGTGGGTATACTGCCCAGTATTTGTAGTGTGGCAAAACTGAGCGATATTTCGTTTCTTTTCGGCGTCATCTAAAATCCAGGTACTAGGCGGGTATCGTTAACAGCAAACAAAAGGACACATTGAAGACAGTGAAGAGTAGGGTTCTGCAGTAATCGGCTTGCAAGGAACGTCCAGCATGAAAATCGACGAAAGGCACCTTCTGAACTTACGTAATCCGGCCCCTCTGAGGTATATTTGTGTTGTCGTTCGGCGCTTATGCTTGATGACAAAGGTGCTCCAAGTGTAATATGTGGCAGGTAAAATATGTCAATATGTGGCTATGTGTTTCTGTAAGGCATATTAGACGAACGTGAAGCGCGGTCGGTGAAGTAAAATGAAGTTGTACGGCCTATGATAGTCTCTTATGTGTTGGATGTGTAGCACAAACAAGGCCATGACAGCGAACACACCCATGGTAACGGACAAGGCCAAACCGGTATGTACACACCCGTCAACTTGCCCTTGTCCTACACCTGCTGCATTACAGAAATTAAGAACGATGTGATTAAACACAAAATGAAGCAAATTTGTACATTTCGCGTTATTTACTGAATTTCCCTGCCAAAATATTGGGGTGGTAAATGATGTAATGAGCCGTTATTATTCGAAATGAAAGCTGCTTCTAAGACGCCACGCATGACGCTGCTCAAGAGCAGATGCTAGCGGAGTTTTTGGAAGCGTATCTGCCCTTGGCATGGACCTCTGCGGAGCTAGCTAGCACTTACACCGTAGCTAAGATGGGATAAGATTCCTACATGCGGCCCTCAACCGCGATCGCTCAGCAGTCAAATCGGTAGCGCGTTGATGCCACTCGTGGCATATGCTTTTCATTAAAAACAGACGTTGGAAGAAGATAGAAACACAGTTGCGAGGCGAGGTGCTTTTTGTGGACGAGATAAAAAACTAGGTTATGAAGTGTAAAAATTAGGGCTGTGTGTTTTGTGTCTTGCATGTCTTAGCAGACGATTCAGCCGAATTGTTGCCTATGAGCGAGGCTTTGGCGCGCAGGCGACTGACAGAAGAGCAGGAAGAGATAACGATTAACTTTATGGAAATTTGACACCCCATGATTGCCAACTCCGGGGGATATCTTTCCCCAGAAATTACAGCTGCTGGGAAGCAGCAGCAGTGGTCGGAATAGAGGGCTCTCAATGAGGCTGGTCCCCGAACGAAAACACGCATATGGATGAAACGCGGCTACAGTGCATCAACCGAGCTCGTGCGGATACCACACGGTATGAGGCGATGAGGTGAGTGTAAATGAAGAATTGTTTCGTGTGTTCTTACGTGCGAATCGCAGGCCCACTGGTATCGGGAGGCTGGATGATGCCAAAGGCCGCGTCCTATCACTTCTGGGGCCGGCCCGTTCGGCACGATTCGGGCGGTCAGCCTACATGAGCGATGGTAGTGAGGTGTGTAAGAATTTTGCCTTATTATTTACGCACTCACAAAACTTAAATAATGCGGTGCAGAGGAAGCATACAATACATGCTGATAGTGTCATTTTGAAACCATTATATCTGCGCATCTGTAGGGCAACACCCTGGCCACGCTTGGCTCTGGCTGAGATGAAGGGCTGTCACAGCCAGGAAATTCACTGGCTCGAGTTCAACTACATAGGTCCTCTCCTGGCAAGCGCGGCAAAGCCAGACGAAGTCGTGATTTGTATTATACACCTACGTGTGTAGTGGCCACAGTAAAGAATCTCTTTAAAGCGTCATTAAGTGTCAATAAAGATTTTAAGGCGGGTCGTGTTATGTTTCTTCACTTAACGGCGATAGCACTTTGATAGATAGATGAGACAGGTAGATGGCATCACACGTTAATTTTCGGGATGGACTCAGCTTGCACGAATATTACTGCAACAAATCATTCTCTGTTCTTAACCGGTTACCGACAGAAATATTTTCTGCTAATTCGAAAAAGATATTGAAGGATTACCTTGTGAAATTAAGATGTTAATTCCAGTACACAGCTTTGTTACTTATGTTTTATGTTTTCTCATCTGGCGTGTGTACATTTTTGCGTTCGTTCTTTTTATTCCATTTTCTTCTGCCCTTGTTTCTTTTTTTTCGTTTTTTGTTGTTTTTACATGTCTGCTCGGTGCATTGCTGATATACTGCCGGGCACTGCCATTCAAGCCTCCGGAGGCTTTGGCAGGCCTGCATTTGTACTGGAAAAAGCAAGTAATAAATTTTATTATTATTATTATTATTATTATTATTATTATTATTATTATTATTATTATTATTATTATATTATTATTATTATTATTATTATTATTATATTATTATTATTATTATTATTATTATTATTATTATTATTATTATTATTATTATTATTATTATTATTAAGGTACTGCACCACTAACGTGTTCGTACCGATGATGACCGCAATAGAGATGAACTTTGTACAGGTGCGGGATGATATCGGTTGGTGGCTTGTAATCCTAGTACAAGATAGTTGCCACGTGCTATTTTTCACAAAGTTGACAAATGCTGTGTGTGGTCAGGAAAAGCTACAAGAGTAAACCTATCGCAGTGAGGGTGACACAAACCGCTAGCGTGAAAATGAACTTTATTCAAGACACAATGCAAGTGTAGGCGTTCAGGAGACGACATACAAGGACAGGAGGAAAGAAGTCTCAATTTTACTCTACCTTTCCAAGCTGACACTGCATCAAAGTTCAGAGTATCCATCGAGGTTGTAAGTTACATGCACTTTGTTACATTTGCAGTAAGTTGAAAGTATGTCAAAGAGAAGATGTTGCAAAATATTTAGGGATCATTGTCAGTGCACCTCAAGGTCTCAGAGAAAGTTGTGCAGTGTGGTGAGTGAAAAGTAAATGCAGTATAAAAGACAGACAGGAAAGCACAATAAATTATAGTTTTGAATAGAAGACAAGAGAGTGCTACCATTGGAATGTCGGTTATGGCCAGGAAGTTTATGTATTATTGTGTTTCTATCTGAGTGCATATCCTCTTATGAATACCCTAACAAATTCCCGGCCCTCATTCCCCATCGGCTACGAAGCTCCCGAACACGGCGGCGGTCAGACGTGAAATGCAGCAAGGGCGCCGGAATGTCTGGCTCCGGACAGGCCGTCATTGCATGCCGACCCTGGCAATGTTTAACGCTAGAACCCTAGCTAGTGAGGCTACTTTAGCAGTATTGTTAGCGGGGATAAAATGGGATGTGATCGGCCTTAGTGAGACTAGGCGGCTGAATGAGGCATATACTATACCGAAGGGCGAACATGTACTGTGTTATTGAGGTTTACCGGAGAGACGATGACTAGGTAGGGTTCCTTGTCAGTAGGGATATACAGTGAAACTTCGCTTGCACGAACTTGAAGAGACCTTAGGAAAACGTTTCTTAATGGTAAAGTTCGCTTAACTGAAATAAGTGCGTGAAAGCTTGTTTGCATTCGCTCCATGACAATTTGGGTGTTCAAATGATATTTCTACCGATTTATTTGTCAGTACGCAGATTTGCAAGGGAAGAAGGCAGTAACCTTTTGTAGCACTTAAGAACTTTGTAGTACTCTTCATTTTCTCCGAGCAGATCATGGTTACCGGGCATGTATACGAGTGTATTCCTTGGGTCTAAAATGCCTACCTAGTAGGGCTAATAAACACAGTAGGGTCAATTAAGCGTGCACACCTAGGTATAGATTCGGCTGGCTACAAGCTTGCTTAGATATCCAATTCAGTTTAAAGGTAAATGACGATCACGTTTCGTCAGCAGGAATGAAACGTGCTTCTCAACGTAAAAGCATGCAACAAAAACTGCAAATTGTGCTTGCTGAAGCGCTCAGTATGACGGGGGACTCACAGGATGATGCCTTGGATAAATTTGGTAGATCTGAAATCAGCAATAACTGAACTTCGTTAAAATGAAGGACGCTTGCATTGCATTCAATGAAGCTTCGGTAGGGGATTTAATAAAGTTCGTGCAACTGAGTAATTCGTTTAAATAACATTCGTTTAAGTTGTATTCCACTGTAGCTGATAATATATAGGAATTCTATGACATTAATGAGAGGGTGGCAGACATTGTAATTAAGCTTAATAAGCGGTATAAAACTGAAGGCTGTACAGATCTACACACCTACATGCAGTCACAATGAATAGGCAGTTGAAAGCTCCTACAAATATGTATAATTGGCAATGGGGAAAGTAAAGACGCAGTATACTTTACTAATAGGTGACTTCATTGCCAAGGTACTGATAAAGCTGGCTGGAGACCAGGCAATGGATGAGAATGGCACTGGTACTGCCGCACCAGGGTGGCGCAGTGGTTAGGGCGCTCGACTACTGTTCAGACTCTACGACTACTGTTCAGACTCTACGACTCTACAACTACGACTCAGACTCTCAGCAGACAATAGCAATGGTGTGGTCGCTCTGTGGTGTGTGCAGTGATGTGTGCAGCAGTGTTGCGGTGAGCGGTCCTCCAAAACAGTGCATCAGTGTCATGGCCCCAAGTTCTTTTTTTCCCGAAAAAAAAACTTCTCAAAGGGGGGGGCATATTTGTGAAGAACATATGATAATTTGAAGAAAGAAGGAGGAGAAAGAAGAAGAGAAAAACGTGGAGGTTGGCTCGAGGAGCGGGAGGCACGATCAGAGGAGAACAGGCGAGCCGCGGAGCCGATCGGCTGTCCAAGGAGCTCGGAGCGGTGCGTCTTCTGCCAGGCCTGACCCGGGGATCCAGACCTGGGGCCTGCCGGCCGTATCCTCTCCTGTTCTCCTGTCGTCCATGAAAACTCGGAACGGTGGTCGGGTCCGGGAGTGCCGCAGCGCCAGCTCTTCACTGGCACGAGCGTTCGGCGCCGTGCTGAGCCCAGGCACGTCGGGGAGGCCTAACGCATCGGCCGGGGAAAGGCAACTCGAGGCCTCTTGCCTCTACTGGGCCCCGTCCGATGGCCTAGCCTTCCGCTGGGCTTACCGAGGCCCCACTGCACCGACCCTGCAGAACTCTGACTACCCGGAGCGTCTGCAGCGGCTTCTCCACCCAACGAACTATCTGGTGACTTGTTAACTTAGATAACTTAGTGTTAACTCTTTGACCCACTTGATCGTTCTACTCTCGTCCCGTCCATGTGTACACAGAACAAGGTGGCCAGAAGAGTTAAAGAAAAGAACCTCACAGTGCGATGCCGTGACCACTGAATAACAAGGTCTGGAATTAGTATAGATTTGTAGAGGGAGTGGAACAGGCTAGTAAGACCGAAGTCCATCAACAAATTAGCGGTGAGGGGGGAGCTAGAAGAGTTCAATATATGGCTACACAATAGATATTCTGCTCTAAGCGAGGATGACGACTGGAGCCCAGGGGCAATGAACTATAATTTCAGCGATATCAATTCTGAGTGCTCGGTAGAACGAAGCTGCAGGATAGTTAGAGAAGCCACCGGTAAAGTTTGTAAGGAGTCGAAAGATTCGATTAAGAAACGCCAAAGTAAGAAAGCTTCTAACCCTACAGATAGGATAGAACTGGCGGAGCTTTTAAAGCTAATCAACAAGCGTAAAGTGGCCGATATGAAGAAGTATAACATTTTGAAAATTGAGCATGCTGTAAAGAACGGGGAAAGCCTTAAGGTGGTGAAGAAAGAATTGGTATAGTCAGAAATCAGATGCATGCACTAACGAAAAAACGGACAAGGCGGGCAATATCATCACGAATATGGACAAGATGGTCAAAACAATCGAGGAGTTCAAAACTCATCTATACAGCAGCCAAAACATCAGGACAATAATGAGATTGGCAGCAGGGAAAAGCAGTCAGACCTCCTTCCTGTGACAACGGACGAGATTAAGAAAGCTTAAGAACCTATGAAAACGGGGACAGCAGTTGGAGAGGATCAGGTAACTGCAGATTTGTTGAAGGACGTGGGGATATCGTACTAGCTAGGAAAACAGGCCACACTGCATACGCAATGAATGGTGTCAGCGACAGTGCTGGAATCATGGAAGAACGCAAACATTATATTATTTCATAAGAGAACGCTAAGGACTCGGATAATTACAGACCAATCAACTTAGTATGTCGGTCATGCAAGCGTTTAGAACTCAGGGTGTAGATGAGCCGTATGTGAAAAGACTGGAAGATATAGGTATATTAGTGGCTGCAAAGTAACCATAGTTCTGCAAAAAGTAAAAAAAAATCCTGTAAAAAAGGTATTAGGCAAGGAGACGAGATCTCCCCAGTACTGTTCTCAGCTTGCTTAGAGGAAGTATTCAAAGACTTGGAATGGGAACAGTTAGGGATAAGGGTAGATGGAGAATACCTCAACAATCAGCGATTCGCTGATGACATGGCCTTGCTAGTAACTCTTCATTCATGCATTTCATTTTGAAACCAGATATTACATAATAGGCGGGACAAGAATACAATAAAGTTTTCTTAATACAAGACGTGTGATACAATTTTCACGGAACATCCAGGGACCCGTGATGACATCAATGTGGTGGCAAGGTCGAGGGAAGTATATCATCACGGCCAGACGTGCTTTACTCTAACCACTTTTGACTGTACTGTACTGTACTATTTGAATTCACTGTATCGAGTTTACTATTATTTTCTTAAGGTTCACTGGTCACTGGACATGGCCAGGTTACCCAAGTAGCACACACATTACGTGGCCCACCTGGGGCCCGTATGGGCCCGTTGGGCTTGGGTAACCACAATAACACCCATGGGGGCCCCCTTTAGGGATCAAGCGGGCAAGCCCAAATTGGACTTGCCCCTGATTTTTACATCTGAGCATCATATAGGCGTGGAAAGGGGAAACTGATTACATATTCCCACATCTGGCCCTCAAGGGTCCCACTCGGAAAATTTTAGGGCCGATGCAAATGAAATTTGGGCTTTGTGTAGGAAATGCCTGGGCTAATCAAAATAGGACTACCCACTCAAAAGCCTAATAGGTTCCTCATGGGCAGCGGCGGGGCTAAATACGGGTATGCTCGCACATTGCCTACATGGGACCTTTCAGGGGTACTTGAGGGAATGTCAGACGAAAATGTGTAATTCATGCAGAAAATTCCTGGGCTGCCCACCAAAAACCTAGATAATTCCCGCATGGTCGTTAGCGGGGCAGGCAAGTACTCCTTCCCGTTTCTGCCCGCATCGGTCTCTTGCGGGGCAATTTAGGGCAGATGCGATGCAAATGTGGGCCTAAAGCAAATAGAAGACGGGCTAGTCCGATTGGGGCTGCCCACGCAAAAGCCGAATAGGTCCCGCATGGTTTGCGGCCGGGCTGAAAAGCTAGCACACCCCCACACTGGCCACACTGGTATTTCTTGGGGTACTTGCGGGAAAATGCAACATATATTCGTAGTTAATGCGGTAGAAATAGGATCAGCCCAATTGGGGCGGCCCATGAAAGGCCGCAGCCGGCCCCAAATTGGCCTTAGGCGGGCTTACCGCTCTGAAACGTCTCCACCCTTTCTTTAAGGCACGAATTTGTTTATGTAAATTGTTATACCGGCCACTAATTGCCTCTTCTGGAGATTACATATAACTGTCCAAAGCATATCCATGCCATGAATAAAGACTATCTATGTTTACTCTAAAAACTACATTAATTATGCAGTATCGACAGAAAATAGGCAACAGTAACTGTTCCGCTTTACGAGTATGTACTGAACGACCTTCAAATGTTGCCTGCGGCATTACTATCCTGCACATAGCACCGAAATAAATATTCACACCAACATGTTGGGTGTGATGTGGGCAAGCCCATATTATTGTAATGTTGGGAATAAAGTTCTTTCATGTTACTGAGTGTCGCATACAAGCAAATAAATAGTGCTTAATGTTTCACACTTGATTATTGGAACTTGGGAAGCCCCGAAAATGCCAGATTCAACCCATGAGAGCAGCACGTGGGTCAGCTTGAAATGGACTGGTTTTTTCAAATCCCGCGCCTGTACAATTCAGGTATGGAGGCATAAATCGACTTAAAAATTAAAACCTTCATCAATGGGATGGCACTGCCTGCACAAACGTGGAACCCAAAAATGATTCTTGTGTGCTGCCCACATTCGTCTACCTGGGCTGAATGCGGGCAGCCCTATTTGGGCTGCCTATTTGGCAAAATTGGGCAGCTCACGCCCCTCTGGGTACGTGTTTCAAATCCCACATGGGGCCCGTATAGGCTGCCCTGACGGGCCCAACGCGGGCCCCCACGTTATAACCCACTTAGTGCTACTTGTGTAGTCACTACACTGAAGGATGTTAGGCGCTGAACATGCGCATGACCGACCGAAATTTTAGTGGCCTATTGTCATCATTTCATCCAAAAAATTCAGAGCACTGTTACACCATCTAACGGCAAACGCTAAAATCACATCATAGGCAACGCGAAATGAGGCTCATATTTGCTGACGGGCGCGACGGAGATTGTTAAAAAGCAACGCGAGCGCTCTTCAAAGATTAGGGCACACAGTGCACCTGCGAAAACTAGTGACGCTTTCCCAAAATGTAATCACGTGGGTTATAGTAAAGTGATAATTAAAGCCATTAGCCTCAAGAGGCAACACCACTAATTTTCATGCGACTTTCAGTCCAAAATTAAAATTACAGGCCCTCGTTTTCAGGATATTGTAGCGCTCGATCAAAGAATTGCCATATGAGGCAAGATCTATTCATTTCCAACATAATTTCATTGCATATTTTGGTCAGTTTTCAGTCGTTCTAAGGTTTCGCTTTATAAAGGAATGATCCATTGTAAACCCAGTATGACCGACCAAATATGACCAGACAGAGCCCACTTCGCCTTTCCTTTCCTATGGATAAGCCTCCATCCCAGTAGAGTTTGATAAAGATTTTTCACTCACAAGGTTAACTTATTTACCACCTCCATGTCTCTCTTCACGTTGAAAATTCTTGTTTCTTTTTTATTGTGCGTCTTAGAGCCAAAGTGTGCCTCTTCTCATTCACTTTAGTCAACAGTACTAGTTTCAGTGACCGGTGAGCCTCGTCAAGCCATGATTCCTGACTAGACGGGATTCCGTAGAACCTTAGATATATTGTACTGTGTTGGCCGACCTTTTACGGAACGGCGGTTAAAGCCGTAGCTAGTGTGGTCGTAGTCATGGCAGACACATCTCGTCTGAGGTAAAGGCAAGAAATACCCCCAATGTTTAGTGTAAACCATTGCTTCTGTGTATGTGAACATTACATGCAGCATTGCTTATGATGTCAACTTAGATGAAACAGAGATGCATGCCATTGTGAATGTCCTTCATTGTGGCCAAATAACTGCGATTTCTCGAATTGAAGTGCGTCTCCAGAGCACCCACTTTACAAAACCAATGGAAGGTAGGCTGTGAAGAACCGATGTCTCCACCTGACAGGTTGTTTACAGGTAATTTTTTTAGGAATCACAGGGTGTGTTTGTTATTTAAACGATTTAAATTTAACTTTAGTGCTGTAAGAGCTCTCTGCAGGTTTGTTTCTTGGGGATTAAATTTAAGTTATTTTATGTCCGCAGGTTATAAACACTGGACACTCTTTGCCTCTAATTGACGCTTGCGCAAATTCAACATTCATTGCAGTGTAGGGAATGTGTGATGTCTGAAGTACAACTTTTCATTGCAGTGAAAACCCTTATTGATGTCATTAAATTGAACTATTGCCGTATATGTAATACGTGCCTTGTTGAAAGTACGTAAGTTCGCATTGCAGGGCAGTCTTACAATGTTCTCTGGCAGAATGTAATAATTCTGATACATTCGGGACAGATACATGTCTCAAAGTAATTTGTAAGGTTGGCGCCATTCATTTGCCTCTTTCCATTTTAATCGGCGCCATACTAACCACAGAAATTGATATCACGCTGAGTTGTATATAGTCATTGCAAGCATTCTTCTTTATATAAAACGCATTTACCAGTGCTCAACAAGAGTCCCTGTCTTCGCTCAACCCTATTGCAAAAACCAGCGTCTCCCAGCGTCTTACAGTGCCAAACCAGTAAGGTTTTCGCGCTGGTTTTGCACTGAGTCTGCTAGGCACGCTGGAGGTCAGCGATATTCACTGCAGTAGTAACGGGAAGACACTGGTTGCACTAATACTGTGGCACTGGGACCAGTGGCACAGTAGAGCCGGTGCGGCCTGCGCCTTCAACCAGAGTAGCATCCCTCAGGGACCAACACAGCAAGAGCATACTCGCAACGAACCATCGGGGCGCATATGCAAAATATGGTTCAAGCAAGCACTATTTGCGGCGAAGTCGTTGCGCACCTGTAAGAAAACAAAGGCAGTATCTTTTTTTCTACATTTTTCATGTTTCGATAGGTAGTTTCGAGCGTTTCGAGAGAGACCACGACCGCCGAGCCTCTGATATCTCATGACACACTGACGATTAACCCACAACTAAAACTGGTTGGTTGGTTTTTGGGGTTTAACGTCCCAAAGCAACTCAGGCTATGAGAGACGCCGTAGTGGAGGACTCCGGAAATTTCGACCACCTGGGGTTCTTTAACGTGCGCTGACATCGGACAGCACACGGACGCCTTGCTTTTCGCCTCCATCGAAAAGCTGCCGCCGAGGCCGGGATTCGATCCCGCGTCCTTGGGAACAGTAGTCGAGCGTCGTAACCACTGCGCCACCCCGGGAATTGAATAATGTGGGCTACCATGCATAACAAACTTAATTACTGCCAAAATGTTCAATGCAGGCTCAATCGCAGGCGAGCGTAGCCTGCACACGGCCCAGTATAAGCAGCAGAAAGTAAAAATAAAACGAGAGAGTAGTTTACCGAGCGATGGCCCCATGAGAGAAAAAAACAACATAAAGCGCTTGTAATGTAGCGCGACCACTGTTGGAAGCGTGGAATCTCACGAGCATTCACATGAGCCTCCGCATTTGGCCGACATGATTCACCAAAATGTCCGTGATGAGCTCTCCCGCCATCAAGACGTAAACCGCAGTGCAACCCCCTGTTATAGCTGCTCCCTGCATGGCAGCTCCCATCCAGCGCTCTTCTTGGTGTGCTACCGCTCCTCCTTCCGTCCGTGACCACCGAAACCACTCATATGGCACTGCTCCCTAGCTCGTTCCTACTACAGTGCGCCACCTCCTCCGCACAACCCCAGCGGTTGGACTTTGCTGATCGCTGCGATCCTGTTACTGAGGGCTATTATTTGGACCGTGCTCGTGAACCACCCGTCTGTTACCGCTGTGGTATGCTTGGCCACATATCCAGATTCTGCCGCCGCCGGAACCCGCCACCACGCTACCAGCGCCAATGGACAAATCGCCGTTCTACTGTGAGCCCAGAAGTCCATGACCCGACCTATCCCCCTCCTTCGGGCTCCTACCGCTACATACCACCATGCAACGACTCACCAGTTTCTGATCGCAGCCTGACTCCTCTTGCCCGCCGCTCCCGAAGTTCGCCTTCTCCCCGCCGTTCTCCGCCACCGGGAAACTAGCCTGTGCGGCCGATGGAGGTGCGGCCGCCAGGTCATCGATATGCCAATTCCTCTACCGGTCGTTATGCTGAAGAACCGCTTGGAAGCGTTAGTGGATGGTGTTTGCGTTATGCCTTAGTGGATACGGGTGCTACAGTTTCCGTGATGAGCTGAGATTTTAAGAACCGTCTCGGCCGCAAAATTATGTTTGGTTGGGATAGAACTGCCATATTTCGAGGTGTTGGGGGAGAATCGTTGGTTCCGCTTGATATTTGTTATGTAAATGGAGCGATGGCTGGACACGAGTTTAGAACTGAATTTACGGTGTTCCCTCGCTCTACGCATGACATTATTCTAGGAGTTGCCTTTTTACAGCAGTGTGGCGCAACTCTCGACTTCAACAGTGGCGAGATATCAATAAGCCCCAGCCTTCGATCGGCCCTCACAGAAGTATCGCCGCGGGCGGTCCAAGTGTTTTCTGCCTTCGAGGATACCGTCGTTCCGGCGATGTCCGCCATTTTCGTCCCAGTTGTGTCTTCGGGCGCGGTTCCCAATGCCTTCGACGCTTTGGTGGAACACGCTTCCCTTTCCGGTGCCAAAGAGTGTGTTGGTGCGCCGCAGCGTTGTTCGAGTTAACGAGGGCCGTGCCACGCTTAGGACTGTCAACCATACCAATGAACCTGCCGTATCTCCGCGTGGTTTGAAACTTGCCGACTTTGAAGAACGCCTTTCTATGAACAGTCCGCGTTCAGTGACGGCGTTACTCGTTCAACTAGACGTCCCGATCATGCTGATTCCCAGTTTAAGTCCATGATAAATGAGTCGCTACCCACGAACGACCGCCGAATATTGATGGAGGTTTTTACGAAACATGCGGACGTGTTCGACTTTGCTAAAGATCAGCCACCACCGATTCCGCCTTCCCGCACCCATCACATGATCGACACTGGATCTGCACACCCGATTAGACAGACACCATACCGTGTTTCACTTTCAGAACGTAAGATAATTGACGAACAGGTCCATGATATGATGCAAATCATTCAGGAATCATCTAACCCGTGGGCCGCCCCTATGATTCTTGTGAAAACGAAAGATGGCACCTGGCGATTTTGTGTCGACTATCGCCGCCTCAATACTGTCACCAAGAAGGATGTTTACCCGCTCCCTGGTGTTTTTCATCTGTTGATTTACGGTCAGGATACTGGCAGATACAGATGCATCCGAAAGACAAGGAGAAGACGGCATTCGTGACTCCCGATGGGTTATATGATCTTAACGTGATGCCTTTCGGCCTATGCAACGCTCCGGCTACCTTTGAAAGATTTATGGACACTCTTTTGTGTGGACTGAAGGGGCAAATTTGCATGTGTTACCTAGATGACGTAGTGAATTTCGGGAGGACCTTCACCGAGCATAACAGCCCTTTAGCTGTGGTCCTTAACTGCATGGAAAAAGCGGGTCTCGTGCTGAACTCTAAGAAGTACCGCTTCGGTGAACGCCAGATCGTTGTGCTTGGACAGTTTGGTTGACAAAGACGGTGTTAGGCCTGACCCACAGAAGATTGTAGTTGTCAGCTGCGTCAAAGAGCCCAAGTCTGTGAAAGAACTCAGGAGCTTCCTGTGAGTTTGCTCTTTCTTTCGACGCTTCATCCCTACGTTTGCTGACGTAGCCCACAGAAAGATATTCCTTTCAAATGGACTCCTAAATGTGATTCTGCGTTTCGCCAGCTCAAGTTTCTTCTTACCTCGCGGCCCATACTGCGTCATTTCAGCCCGACAGCTCCCACTGAACTCCACACTGACGCAAGTGGCATCGGCGTGGGTGGTGTGCTCATACAACGGCATGACGGAACCCAACACGTTGTCGCTTACGCAAGTCGCACCCTTAGCAAGTCTGAACGCAACTATACCGTGACGGAGCAAGAGTGCCTTGCCGTCGTTTTTGGCGTATAGCGGTTTCTCTCGTACCTTTATGAAAGTTCCTTTATAGTCATCACCGATCATCATTCGCTTTGCTGGCTGGTGAATCTACGCGACCCCTGCGGTCGGTTGGCCCGCTGGGCATTACGCCTTCGGGAGTTCAACTTTACAGTGTCGTACAAAAGTGGCCGCCAACACGCTGACGCTGACTGCCTCTCGCAACTACCCTCTGCGATGACAACTTTGACGACTATCTTGCCGCCGTTTCCGTACATTTTCCGGATCTTGCCACTTTCCAGCGAGAACAACGAAAAGATCAAGACTTGGTATCACGTTTTGATTAAGCTCGTGATCCGGCATCTGCGAACCCTTTCTGCATTCGCGATGGTTAGCTGTATCAAAAAAATTACTCGTCTGCTAGTCGTTCCGGCTAGCCTCTACTCCTCTGTTCTACACTCTATGCACGATGACGTTACAGGTGGGTACTTGGGGTTTGCCAGGACTCTTACGCGCATTAACGAACGTTTCTACTGGCCTAATATGCGTCGAACGACTCAGCGTTACGTGAACACCTGCGTGCAGTGCCAGCGGTTCAAGCTCCCCACGACTTCTCTGCCGGGCCACTTATATCCGGTGACACCACCGACCACCCCATATGAGCAAGTTGGTGTTGACCTCATAGGCCCGTTTCCCCGCTCGTCCAAAGGCAATCGCTGGGTCATCATGCGCATTGATCACCTCACGCGTTACTGTCAAACTGCCGCCATCCCTTCCGCCACCGCCGCAGACGTCTCGTTCTTTCTTCTTCACGCTGTCGTCCTCCGTCATGGGCCTCCTCGTGTAATTATCAGTGACCGAGGCCGCCAGTTTATGGCAGATATTGTGGAACAGCTTCTGCGCTATTGTACTCGCCAGTTGCGTCACTCTACGCCGTACCATCTCCAGACAAATGGCCTCGTCGAACGTACAAACCGGACACTGACGAACATGCTTGCGATGTAGGTTGATTCGCGGCAAAAGAACTGGGATGACGTGCTACCTTTCATTATTTACGCCTATAACACCTCGATGCATGAGACAACTAATTATAGTCCATTTTTTCTCCTCTACGCCCGTCCGCCTCCACGTTCTCTTGACACCATTTTGCCGTTCTCTCTCTACACCGAGCCGTCTGTTTCGAGCACCCTCTGCCGCGCTGAAGAGGCCCATCGGGTCGTCCGATTACGCACTCTGGCCTCGCAGGACCGCTCTAAGCAGCGCTACGATCGTCGGCATCAGGATGTCCCCTACCTTACCGCTTAGTGTGGCACTGGACACCTCTCCCCAAGCGTTGTTTGTCCCAGAAGCTGTTGTCGCACTACACAGGCCCGTTTATTGTGCTCAAGCGCTTCAATGAGTTGAATTACTTCGTGTCTCGCCAATGTTCCCATGGTCGCCCCTCTCAGAAAACACAGGTAGTTCATGTCGCAAGAATTAAGAGCTGCCACTCTCCCTCGGGACTGACTGACAGCCCAGGGGCTTCGTGTGCGACGGAGGAAATCTCAGGCATGCGCACAGAAGAGGAGAAGGAAGTGCAGAAAGAGGCTCTCCGGAATAGAGGAAAAAGAAGAGGAAGTCACCATCTGTTGGTTAGCACATCAGGCTAAGATGCAGAATCACTCTGTAAATAAACCTTAACAATATTGATACGTTAGCCGGCGTAACAATATTGTTACGCCGCGTAGCGACGTACTGAGAAGCAGCAGAAGTAGAAGCGGAGGAAGCGAGGCCCACGCAGACTGTTCCGGGTTTCTCTGAGCCGTGTGCCTCCGGTCACCTGTATTAAAATCATTTCATCCGTTCCACTTGGTGCTAGGCGCTGGGTAAAAACGTTCAAGATCCGCCAGTACCTCGTCGCAGCCGTCGTGTAGCGGGTTTGCCACCTTTCTCTCCTCAACAGTACATTTCAAAGGCTACCACCCGCACGACGCAGACTCATGAACAGCGACCTGAAGAGACGACGGCCTTTCGCCATCAACGAGAGCCGCGTACGTTACAAGGTGAGCCCGAAGATGACGTTGAGGAATGGCTCCGACATTACGACAGATGCAGCAAGTACAACCGCTGGAATTCGATCGCACGTCTGTACAATGTTGTCTTCGTCCTCGCTGGCACGGCCCTGACGGGGTTTGATAACAACGAAGAAATTCTGACGATCTGGGACCGATTTGTTGAAGACATTACTTAGTCCTTTGGGATACCCTTGCGAAGAAGGAACGCGCTGAACATCAGCTTTCCCGGAGAGCCTAGCTGCCCGGTGAGACATGCACGCGTTATATCGAAGAAATATTGAAACTTTGTCGCATTGTAAATCGGCCGATGCCAGAAGAAGACAAGGTAGGGCACCTTCTCAAGGGGATTGCTGGGGATGTGTACAACTTCCTTATTTCGCGGGACACTATTGCCACAGTTGCAGATGTCATCAAGCCATTCCGGGCATTTCAGGCGTTAAAGGCAAGTCGCAGCGCCCAAATTTGGCCGTCTTTCAAATGTGACGACTGTTGACGGTATCGACATTCCGTAGGCTGAAGATATCGCTTCTATGGTCAGGAGGATTATACGTGAGGAGCTAGTTATTCAGCGGCAACGTACAAATTTCGATGTACCCTACCACCCGACATCGAGGTCCGTTTGGGAACAACGCATGCCATGGGCTGCACAAAATAACGGCCAAACCCATCTTACAACAACGGCGTGGTGCGGACCCTGCAACCAACATCGCACCCTTATTTCCAGCAGCGTCCAGCCCATCCGGATGAAGTGCCTCGTGATGCTCCTCGGCGCGCTTCTGTCGCCTCATCTCGGCCTCCAAGGGATTCTGAAGTGAACTACCAGAGCCGCCAGCCACCCGTGTGTTACGGCTTTGAGGGCAGTAAGGTCGTCGAACGGTCAATTTCACGCACACCTCTCTCTACCTATCGTCATGCTAAAGAACAAAGTATCAGTGTTTGTAGAGAATGTTAAAACGGATGCTTTGGTTGACACTGGTGCCGCTGTGTCAGTTATGAGCCTTTCATTTAAGAACCGCCTTCGGCAGAAAGGTATTTTTGTGTGGGACAAAAACACTACGTTTTGTGGAGTCGGGGGTGAAACTTTAGTTCCGGTTGGCCTGTGCTTTCAGTTTCAGTTGTGATTGGTGACGAGTGCTATAGGACAGAATTCGTTGTATTGAGACGTGCCACACATGACTTTATCTTGGGTGTTGACTTTATGCACGAGTGTGGTGCGACTTTAGACTTTAGTGCCGGTGAAATTTGTTTGCAGCCGAACATTATCCCCGCATTAGTAGATAACATGTCTCAGAGTCATCAAGGAGTTCTCGCCTTGAAGGAAGATGTGCTGCTGGCTGCGATGACGGCGACGTTTTTCCCCGCGAAGTCATCTGAATCCTTCATGGGTAAACATTCAATAGTTGAGCCAGATCTCTCGAATGGAGCGAAAAATATATTTTGGTGCCACGCTCCGTCGTGGAGGCGGAGGGTCGCGCATACCTCTGGGCTGTGAGCGTGTCAGATGAGCCTGTTCGTCTTCCTTCTGGTCTGACACTCGCGAGATTTGAGAATTATGTGACTCATACCTTTGGAATTATTTCCGATTGCAGAGGAGCCGCGAAAGACAAGTCTGAATATTGTTATGAGTTTGAGGGCATGGTCAACAAATCGCTCCCATCTAGTGAACGTCGTATTTTGGAGGACATTTTGACAACTCATGCCCAAGTGTTCGACTTTGCCTCAAATGGATCGCGTAGCTATTTCCCAGCCTCTGGGCTACAGTACAAAAATAACACAAGAAGCGCACCCCCTTTTCAGAAAAAACTTTAGTCTCCCCGGCAGAACGCAAGATAATTCAAGAACAGGTGGACGAAATGCTGCACAAAGGAATCATCCGAGAATCTTCCAGTCCGTGGGCCGCACCTGTGATCCTGATGCGAAAAAATGACAATTCCTGGCGATTTTGTGTAGACTACCGCCGTTTGAATGCTGTAACAAAGAAAGACGTACACCTGTGATCCTGATGCGAAAAAATGACAATTCCTGGCGATTTTGTGTAGACTACCGCCGTTTGAATGCGGTAAGAAAGAAAGACGTACACCCATTACCTCGCATTGATGACGCTGTTGACTGTCTGCATTCGGCGTCATATTTCTCCTATGTTTATTTGCGATCTGGCTATTGGCAAATTCCTCTACATCCATCCGACCATGAGAAGACTGTTTTTGTAACACCAGATAGTTTATACGAACTTTAATGCCCTTTGGATTATGCAACGCTCCCGCGACGTTCGAGCGATTTATGGACACTATCCTTCGTGGCCACAAATAGGAAATGTGCATGTGTTACCTTGATGATGTTATCATTTTTGGAAAGACCTTCCAAGAGCACAATGAGAGGCTCCATAAAGTTCTTGAATGCATTGGCAAAACGGGCCTCATTTTGAATTCGAAGAAGTGCCATTTTGGAGAGCGACAAACTTTAATCCGCAGAACCTTGCTGCAGTATGCGACTTCGAAACTCCACGCACCCTGAAAAGTCTTCGGAGCTTTCTTGGCCTCTCTTTTTATTTTCGTCGCTTCATTGCTGGTTTTGCGCAACTTGCCCACCCCCTTACTTCTCTACTGCACAAGGATTCGCAATTTGTGTGGACCCCAGTGCGAATTCTCTTTCAACCTGCTCACGTCTTCTCTAACTTCCGCACCACTGCTGTGCCACTTCGACCCTTCTGCTTTGACCGAGGTTTACACTGAAGCCAGTGGAGTCGGTCCTGCGGCGGTGCTTGTGCTGCTGCATAGTGGGGCTGAACACATTGTTGCAATGCCAGCCGCACGTTGAGAAAATGTGAACAGAACTACACAGTTACCGAATTGGAGTGCCTTGCAGTTGTGTTCGCTGTGTACAAGTTCCGACCATACCTACATGGACGCTACTTCACCGTAGTTACTGACCACCATTCACTATGCTCGCTCATTGGACGTCGCAATCCGTCTGGTCGTCTGGCGCGCTGGGCATCGCGCCTACAAGAATACAACTTTGGTGTCGCGTACAAGAGTGGACGACATCACAGTGATGCAGACTGCTTGTCACGGCACCTATTGCCGACTTCCGTTAACGCTTAAGACTGCTTCGACGGGTGTGTAGCCTCAATCGCGTCGACCTTTCCTAGTATGGCGACCTTTAGGCGAGAACAGCGCAATGACCGGCCACTACAGCCACTTATACAAGAGGCAGAATGAAGAGCAGACTCAACGCAGTTTACTATCGAAGATGGTGTTTTGTTAAAGCAGAACTACTCAGTTGATGGTGCTGCCCTCTTTTTGGTCACCCCAAAAAATCTCCGTGCACAAGTTTTGCATGCCATGCATCATGACATTGCGTCTGGTCATCTGGGCTTCTGTCGTACCCTGCACCGAATTCGCCAGCGTTTTTATTGGCCACAAATGTATAAGACGACCAAGCATTACGTTGCGATATGTAAAAAATGCCAACGACTTAAGGCACGCTCTACCACTCTGGCCGGACCTTTACAACCCGTTAAGCCACCTACCTCACCTTTTGAAAAAATTGGAATTGACCTGCTCGGCCCTTTTCCAAAGACTCTGGAGGGCTGCCGCTGGGTTATCGTCTGCGTTGACTATCTTACCAGATACGCGGCGACCGCTACTCTCGCTACCGCAAAAGCTGCTGATGTTTAGTCGTTTCTTTTGCATTTCGTTATTCTTCGCCACGGCGCACCCCGTGTTATTATAAGTGATCGTGGTCGGCAATTCACTGCTGATGTCGTGGAAGAAATGCTCCGAATTTGCGGCTCACACTACCGACACTCGACACCGTATCATCCGCACACCAACGGTCTCACCGAGCGCACCAACCGCACCTTGACAACCATGCTGTCCATGTACGTCTCCTTTGACCATCGCAACTTGGATTCAGTGCTACCGTATGTGACGTACGCTTATAACACTGCAAATCATGAAGTTACCGGCTATTCTTCTTTCTATTTACTCGATGCAAGAACTCCCCACGTTTTCTTAGACCCCATCTCATTTTCCCCCAACGACGATGCGTCTGTTTGCCATATACTATGCCGTGCCGAAGAAGCCCATAATGTAGCCCGCTTACGCACACTGGCTTCTCAAAACCGCTCGAAAGAACACTACGATCTGCATTATCGTGCAGTTGCTTACTACCCTGGAGACTACGCCTAGCTTTGGACGCCTATTCGCAAGCGAGGATTATATGAAAAGTTCTTCTGCAGGTACGATGGCCCCTTCGTAGTGTTGGACCAACTGAATGACGTGAATTACGTTATCGCCAACGTCACGACGGATAACCGCCGATCCCGCAAGACACAAGTTGTTCACGTGGCTCTTATGAAGCGCTGCCATCTTCGATCTACCTAATTTTCTCGAGGACGAGAATCGTTTGCCCGGGGAGAATTGTTACGCCGCGTAGCGGCGCACTGAGCAGCAGCAGAAGTAGAAGGGGAAAAAAAAGCGAGGCGCGCGCAGACTGTTCCGGGTTTTTCTGAGCCATGTGCCTCCGTTCACCTGTATTAAAACCAATTCATCCGTTACAATATTTTGCGTGTTTCTGAAGCTTTTGCGCTACTTCTGACTATACGTGCAAAGCAGCTGAGCCCTCAGTCATCGCAACGCTTCCCAGAATATTTACATACAAATAAGGTTTAGTTATACGCAACATAGTGTCGTCGCTGCTGCACTTGCCGGTATTGAAGCTTAGTCGCACGTTTTTCCTTGAAGGTTTGGACTAAAGCTCCGTGTTCATCGAAAATTACGACCAAGGTATGAGACCACCACCTAAGAGCCGGCGTTGGTAAATTTGCCAGCGACTACAAACTCCGCATTTTAAAATGATTCCAGCGCACAAAATAGCGCGCATAGGCACCCAGAACATTAGTCGCAAGTCGTGATAGCAGGCAGCAAGTTCCAATGATCAAGACGTTGTAATTGTTAGAGCGGCAGAATGGCCTGTAGACTGCGAAACATGAAGTCCCAAACTTATAAATGCGGGTCATGACATAAAATGTGGAAATGTTTCAAAAAGTTCGTTTTCGGCGTGGTCGAGTGGTTAGTTCGAGTTCGAGGCGCGCATGGTTCACTAATTTTTTTTTTACTTTCTGTAGGTTTTTTTATGTACGTAACTTGTTTCGTTACTTTTTCTTTTTAATTTTTATCCCACGCCTTTTTTTCTCCGGGCGAACAGTGCCGCCAGTGCGGAGCGTACCAGTATGCCGCGTCCCAGTGTGCCCAGTTTCCAGCGTCATACTGGGACCATAATCAGGTATGGCGCTGGGGCGCTGGCACCCAGTGGCACTGGTTTTTGCAATAGGGAACCTCCCGTTCTTTGGCAGAAACGCGGTAAGGCTGCTGGCAGAATTTGCGAACGTCGTTATGAGTAATGATGTTGCGTTAAAGGGTGTTTGACGAACTTTCGATGAAGAAGCAAAGCACTGTTTAAAATGCAGTAGCAGTTGCTCCAGAGCCCGGCGCTTGCCTTCGCACTGATTGCAGTTGACGTCTATGTCCGCGAGAGGTTGGTTGTTAGGGACGCTCGGTAGTGGATGGTCGTTACTGGTAGCTGTCATCAAAATCGGCGAGGAACGTCAAACCACAGCCACGGTCAGAAGAAGACACGGGCAACAGAGAAGAAGTCAACCGGAAGGCAGCAAGCACCATCGCGACGAAAAAGCGGCGAGCTTGGCGGCGAGCGACTTCCGACCGACTGACGTTCACACTGGTGCATCCGAGTGAGTCCTCTTGTTTATGTTTTGGGTCAACGCAGGTTTACTCGAGTCAGTGGTTTTATATGGAGACGAGATTTGCTCACTTGAACCCGGACAAAATGTCAAGAAACGTTGAAGACAGAAACAGCGAAAGTGGGGAGAACAGTGCGGACGAGTTTCCTGAGCTAGCCCTCGACCGATTTGGCACCGCGGAGGTCGATAGCGAGGGTGGCGAGGGAAACAGTGATGGGTCCCACACACGTCTCTCTGAAAAGGAAATAGATTAAAATCTGAAAATGGCGAAAGAGCGGCGCAAAGATTTGGAGCTTAAACTAGAGCTCGCTTGACTTCGTGGTCCCACCGCGAGGCGCACACGTGACGATGCGAGCGAAGGAGAACCACAAGGCAGCCGGATGGCATTGAGGAATTACACTAAATTGTTAGCAAGTACGATTCCAAAATTCCCCATAGGTGCAGAAGTACCCATTTGGCTCGAATCCATAGAGAGCTCACAGGAGGCTTGCGGAGAACCGAAAGGGTTTTGGGGAGAGATTGTTTTCCCGTTTATTGCGGAGAGGGTGCAGTACCTGTCAACGCGACTCACGCCCGGTCAGCACCGCGATTACGAGGGGCTGAAGAAAATTGTGCTGGCAGAGCTAAGGCTGTCTGCAGCCGAATATCAAAGACGATTTCAGTCAGCTACCAAACGCACAGGTGAGACGTGGAAGCCGTTCACGACGCGTCTGCGCAGATACGCGAACTTTTACGTAGGCGCACGCGGCATTAAATCTTTTGAGAGCATTATGGAGCTTCTCGTTGCTGACCGACTGAAGGCTGGCTTAAATGAAGAAGACAATACGTACGTAAAGCTTCGAGAAGGAGAAAAATGGTTTAAGGCTTGCGAGCTAGCTCGCCTTTTGCAGACCTTCGAAGAGGCTGCGGGAGAGGGTAGCGCACGAAGGAAGAGTAGTGGTCTTAGACCAGTTGAACAAAAGGGCACGGCTCTAAGCCTCTAAGCCTCGCGCAAAAGAGCCACGAAAGGTCAAATTACCTAAGGCAGCTCAAAACGCAGCTCGACGGCACGAGTGCTTTCGGTGCGGAGACTTGACCCAACGACGCGCACTGTCCAATTCTTCGCGAGGATACTAAAAAGAAACCAGTAGGGTCCGCGAATGAAGACTGGTTAACAGCAAGAGTGGCCATGGATGACCCCTGCTCGCTGCGTACCAACTTGAAGGAGGTAAAACTAGATTGCAGCGGCAAGGTAATTGACGCCATTGTCGACACCGGCACCGATATCACCGTGATTCGCGAAAGCAGTGTGCCGGAGGAGCTAATAACGCCACACGGCAGCATAGAGCTGGTGTCAGCGTTCGGTGAGAACGTTAGTGCTAAGTTAGCACTGCTGCTTCTAGCTTTAATTCGTGAAAAACACCAATACAGGATGTTGTGGAAGAGACACCAGTAATGTGCGCTCTTACTGACAAGCTTAAGTGCACCGACTGCTTAATATCGGGTGACCCATGGGAGCAACTGCTCGACGCATGCCAGGCCAACACCGAGGTCCGGGTGCTAGCAGTGGAGGAGCAAAACAAGCTGGAGTGTGAAAGTGGTAAGCCGGGGACACCCGAGAGATCAGAGCCGGAAAACACTGCTGGTAACGTAACAACTCAGTCAAAAGCTGTAGAAGTACGGAGCGAGGCGCGTGAAGCTGAGCCGGTGCAAAGCAGCGACGCGCTGAAGTTCCGCGATAAACAGCGGAACGACTATTCCTTGCGTCTGGCCTGGCAGGAGGCAAAAAGGGGCAAGGCGGGAAGGTTTACAGTTGATGGGCTTCTCTATTACAGAGACTACGTGCTAGGAGAGCAGGTGCACCAATTGGTACTACCTGAATCGCGCCGCAACGCCGTGCTTAGTCGGGCCCACGATTCTTACTTTGGAGGCCACCTTAATGCCCGCAAAACTAATGCGCGCATTAAGTATTCTTTCCACTGGCCAGGAATGGAGAAAGAGCTTCAAGGTCACTGCAGCAGTTGTCACAGCTGGCAGGTCCGCTCCGACAGGAGACAATCCGATCGAGTGCCGATAGCACTACTCATGCGACCGAAAGTGCCATTCCAGAAGGTAAACGTTGACCTGATCAGACCCTCTGCGTAACCGACCTGCGCACGCGCTGACTAGAAGTAGTTTGTCTGATATCTTTGTCCGCTAAAGCTACCTGCGAGGCCTTATTGACAATCTTTATCCGCACAGGCGTTCCTGAGGTGGTATGTTCCGACTGCGGGACCAACTTTACCGCCGCCCTGACGAGAGAGTTTCTCGGAAGATTGGGTTGTTCTCCGCGGTTCTCTACTCCTGACCATCCAGAAAGTAACGGATCGGTGGAAAGGTGGAACAGTGCTCACAACATGCTGTTTCACGTTATTGAAAGGAATGCCAGGGACTGGGACAGGTTCATTCAGTTTTTACTGTGGGCATATCGAGAGGCGCCCCACAACACAACCGGTGTGTCGCCCTTCCGGATGCTGTACGGTAGGGACCCGGTTGGGCCACTTGCGGTTCTCAAGAACAGTTGGGCAGGTGATATTGAGCTGCCGGCAGAACTCGCAGACTCGCCCGCTGATTACCTGAAAAAGTTAAAGGTACAGCTTGAACTTGCAGCCTACGCCGCACAGCTGACGAGCACGAATCAACAAGAATATTACGCCTCTCAGTACAACAAGCACTCCTCTATGAAGAGTTTCCGAGAGGACAATACGGTGCTGATTTTCGATTAAAACCGTTCAGGGAAACTGTACTCGAAGTAGTTGGGACCGGGTAAGTAACTAGGAAGTATCGCGAGCACTCATACTACGTGCAAATGCGCGACGCTCACCAGAGGCTGGTACACGCTAACAAGATGCGCCCTTGCGTGAGCAAGGTAGCATCGGTAAGCCTCATGTTTCATGATGACAGTGACTTCGGGGAGGTGGAATATACCCCACGTGCAACCGAAGGCGAGGTATCGTGCGTAGTCCTCGGTATGGAAAAGAAAGCACATATAGATGTAGAGACGGCCACTAGAATACGCGCTGTATTCGACCAGCAAAGCGCTATTCGTAGCGAAACCAGGCGTTGCGCATGTCGGCGCGCATCACGTAAAACGTGTGGAAGTAGCCAAGCCGAAACGTAGCCGCCCGTAAAGAATTGCTGAGACTCTGAAAGCTGAAGTCGCCAAGCAGATTAAGGAGCTGCTGGACTAGATTGAATCTGATATACCCGTGTGATAATCCGTACGCGCATCCAATCGTATGCGCGCCTAAGAAGGATCAATACGCGTGTGCATTGATTACAGGGCACTAAATGTAGAAACTGAGACAGATGCCTACCCAATGGGATGCCCACAGGAGCTCATTTTACGCGTGGGAGCCACGACGTTCATCACACTCATCGATCTAAAACGGGGCTATTGGGTGCCACTAGACGAGGGTCCACAACTTTTAACAACCTTCGTGTCGCATTGCAGTCAGTTTGCATGGAGAGTCATGCCCTTCGGCTTAAAAAATGCTGCTGCCACTTTTCAGAGGGATATGAACAACGTGTTGGCTCCGCATTATTATAATGCGGAGTTATTATAATGACGTATGAAAGACCGGTACACTCCCGCAAGAATGTCGTCATGCTGACATAAATTTAATTCCGAAACCAGGCAAGCAGCTCGCCCTCCAGAATCTTCGACCCATATACTAGACGTCGTGTGTTGGGGAACTGATGGAGCATGTAGTGCTCCGGCGGCTGCACCCAAACTTGGAAACCAACATCTTCTTCCCTGACACCATGTTCGGGTTCCGACCGCATCTCTCTACTCAGGATGTTCACCTTCAGGTTAAAGAGGAAGTGATAGATCATCCCGGCAGGACCCAGCCCGTGCTGTCCTGGCCTTAGACCAGAATGGGGCCTTTGACAACGTGTCGCACGATGCCACCTGGGAGGGCCTAGCGAGTTCACATTGTGGTCAACGAACATATGATTACGTTAGGGCTTTCCTCATGGATCGAACCCTGGGTATCGGAGACGTACGCTCTGAACCGATACGTCTCACTGGTCGAGGCACCCCACAGGGTTCGGTGTTGTCGCCCACGTTATTTAACGTGGCGATGGCAGCACTTTCTCAGCTGCTGTCAAGAATTCCTGATCTGCATCATGCGCTCTATGCTGACGACATCACGTCAGCATAGAGCAAAGGCTCTGACGGCCTCATCCAAGACAGCCTTCAAGAAGCAATTGAGATGACACAGCAGTACGCAACTGAGCGCGGGCTTACATGCGCGGCTGAGAAATAAGAACTGCTTGTGATTCGTGCACGAGCGAGGACCCAAGTAGTCGACCGGGAAATCGAATTGCATCTTGAAGGAATTCCCATCCCTAGAGTGGATCGACTAAGGGTACTGGGCCTGTATCTGCAGAGCAACGGAAGAGCGACCTACACTATACAGCTGCTGAAGAAGCAATTCGCGCAGGTGGCGCACTTGATCCGCCGTATTTCCAACATACGTAGGGGGCTCAAGGAAAGGGATACCATGCGAATCGTGCAGGCGCTATTAATCAGCCGTATGACGTTTCACGGCCCTTATCACAAGTTCAGTCGAACTGAACTCAATCATCTGAAAATCTTTCTACGATCGGCAGTAAAGACAGCCCTCGGACTTCCCCCGTACACCTCGACGCATCGCCTGCTTCAGCTTGGCCTCCACAACACCGCAGAAGAGCTGATAGAAGCCCCAAGGAATGGCCAACTCACGCGCCTTCGAGACACTAGAGTGGGCCGGACTGTTCTCCGCAGGCTAGGCTACCCGGAGCCGACAACACCGCCGCAACAGAGGTACCGGGCCATCTCGCCCAAACTGGCAGCTAAGATCAGGGTCGCGCCAGTCCCAAAGAATATGGACCCCGCACTCCACACTGGTCATAGGACCGCAAGAGTCAAGGCACTCCTGCGCCAGTACAAAGGTGTCCAAACTGTTTTATATGTCGACGCGGCGAGATATACATCGGGCACAGACGCTAAGGCACTAGCTGTTGCGGACGCCAACGGTTCAATTAAGATTACGGGCTCCGTTCGTGGTAGGAACTGGAGCACGACGGCTGAGGAGACTGCCATAGCGGTAGCATTCGCCTTCATACACCACATGGACACATGTTACAAACATCCCACCGTCCGACATACACAATAATCAGATTTACGAGCTGCGTGTCGCGCCTTCGGGAAGGATACATTATATTTGGAGGCTTCACGCGTGCTCTCACCTACAAACTATGATAGCTTTCCTATTGTTAAAATTGTTTGGACTCCTGGTCACTCCTCCCTTCCTGGCAACGAGAGTGAGCACGCGCTCGCCCGAGCAGCAACCTTCCGGGCGCTGTCAACGGAAGCGGAGGGGGAAGTAGACACAGAGGACGCCAGCACAGTTCTACAGTCTTACACCCACAGTACACTATATTACCGTACATAAAGAAGAACTCTGCCACCGCCTGACCCAACACTCACGAAGGCCGAAGCTGTGGCATGGTGACAACTGCAGACTCACAGGTATACAAATTTGTACCAAAAACATTTGTTCATCCCCACCTGCTACCCAGATAAATGCCCCACCTGCCAACAACACCGACCTACACTATATCATTCTGTTTGGGTCTGCCCAAAGCCACCCGGCGGCATTCCACCTGTACCTCACCCCACCCTCTCATCTTGGGACGATGACTTGTCCCGCACGGAGCTGACCGAACTACGCCGGCTAATCGAGCGGGCCGAGAGGATTGCCGTGGCCCATGGGCTTATGGACTGATTTGTATTCATTCTTTCTGAGACCGTTTTATTCGCAACAACCCGCAAGACCAGCGACAGCTGTTCTGGCGGGCCTGCAGGATTGGGGCGACACATGGAGCCCTGGACTGAGGGCTCCACTCAGGAAGAAAAGGAAGTTTATATAATAAATGTTTTTCCTCCTCCTACTCCGCATAAAGAGTACGCATGCGCTTATTTAGATGATATAGCCCTGTTCCGTCCATCGCTAGAGCGACATGTGGGGCATCTGCACGGGGCTTTCACTACTTTGGAGAATGCAGGATTGCGCGCTAACGTAGAGAAGTGTCAGTTAGCTCAGGCCTCAATCCAGTATTTCGGACATATTGTAAGCTCAGGCAAACACGGCCCAGACCCTCAGAAGCTGGAAGCGATCGAGAAGCTTCAGGTCCCTAAAACAAATTTTAGGAGCGCGCTGGGTCTCTGCGGCTACTACAGTAGCTACATTCCGAAGTTTGCGGAGATAGCTCGCCGGCTAACGCAGTTAACGGGAAAAAGTGTACCGACCCAATTGCGGTACTCACCAGAAGCCGATAAAGCCTTCGAGGCGCTCAAGCGAGCTCTCTGCGCGGCCGTTTCGCTGAGTACCCCTGACCCGCAGAGGCCATACGTACTCTACACGGACGCCTCATCTGTGGCTGCAGGTGCTTGCTTGTCGCAGACTGCCGATAGCGGTTCGGAGAAGCCGATCGCCTTCGCAAGCCATTTTTTTACATCGACGCATATGCGGTGGGCCACAATAGAAAGAGATGCATTCGGGGTCATTTGGGCAATAAATAAGTTCGAGACGTGGGTATTCGGTGCCCAGGTAACTGTTGTGTCCGACCACAACCCGCTGTCATACCTTACGAGGAGCGTACCCCGGGGTGCGAAACTTACCCGCTGAGCTTTGGCGCTGCAGCGCTATAATGTGACAATCCAGCATCACAAGGGTAAAATTGACAGAAATGCAGACGCACTCTCGTGTCTCCGAAATGATTGTTGGGAGTAATGACTGACTCGAGGTCCTGAGCGTTCTCTAGGGGAATAAACAGGGCGACGTCGAAGTACGTGTCATCGCCACTGTGCCGTGCGAACCCAGACCAGTGCACGAGTCGGGACATCAACCTGCCAGCCGTGCGCCTGCGAACTATGTGCGAAATGCGGTGCGAGAACTGCAACCCTTGCATGGGTTTGGACACGCTTTGCTTGTCGCCTTGTTGGTGTGCATGCATGTTTGTCATTTTTTAGTATTACCTTGTATACATTTTGGGGGAATGTGTTACGTAAGGCGGCATTGGTGCTCCTCCTTTTTATCTGTGTAATACAATGAATCTTTTAGTGATTATCGAACCTTGGGAGGGAGGTGTAAGGTTGGCGCCATTCATTTGCCCCTTTCTGCGCGCGGCGCGGCGAGGGCGTCGGGGTCTTTTGTTCGGACGGCGCTCGTTGTTCCGTTAAAAGCTCTTTTCCGTGTTTTTTTCTTTAACCAAAGCGAACGAGAGGTGCCCCTTATCAGGTGATGATCGCGTTTCCGCTCGGTCGCAGAGTGCGGGAACACAGCATCCTCCGTGGCCGAGTGCGATCGCCCACGAGTCCGAGGCGAGGAGACGGGAAAATGACGTTGGCACTTCGCGGCTTTCTTTAAAGAGTTAAGCTTGTGAGGGGCGCGCTCGTGGTTAGCGAAGACATCCACTCTTCGATAGGGCCGGTGCCCCACGGCGTGGCACGCTGCGGACAATGCCCGGAATTTGCGCGCCCATTTGATAGCCACATCTGGAGACGTGTAGCGGCACCTTGCCTGCCTCGAGGGGATGTCGCGGTACCTGTTGCGGGTGGGCGTTCGTTGCCGCTTTTCCAGGCTGTGTACGGCGCCGAGGCCGGGGCTTTTAAGGAGAGAGGGAAAACACATGTGAACCTGCCTGGTTTCACAAGACTCCTCCTGCTCGCGGCTTGAGAACAATTATTCTTTGTGTTTTTGTTTTCTTTTTTACGTGGTGGGAGAGCGCGGGACGCGCGATGTTCTGCCCCATCGCAGACAGAGAGATTTTGGTCTTGACCGGAGCCGGTAACGCGGATCGTGCTCCCGGGTAGCGTTGGAGTGGGTTCACGGGGCGGCCGGTGAGACATCCCGCTAAGTTGTATAGTCATTGTAAATAGTCTTCTGTATATAAAACTCATTTACCAGTGCTCAAGAAGAGTCCCCTGTCTTCGCTCAAATATTTTCCTATTGGCACAGTACTTCGTATGGAGAAAGAAGAGCGGAGCGACAACATCTCCGTACAAAGAAAAGAAGAGAAAAGAACCACTCCTTACTTAATTTCTAAGCACAGTAGCTCCTGCCAGTAAGGTCTTAAAAGTGCTCATGTAGTCTGGATCATGATGTTTCAGCACTTTCTAAGAGCAGTAGCTCCTGTCAGTAAGGTCTCAATAGTGCTCGTGTAGTTTGGGTCCTAATGTTTCAGGACCACCTTGGCAGAGAGCCGCACCGCCGACGAGCACACTTATGCAGCAGGCAGTAGAGGAAAGTGCCTACAGTGTCAGTGTTGCAGAGGCCATTCTTAAGGAGGAACGCAAGGAGGGAAGATATTTTACGCTGTCATTGTGGCGTTGCAATGGATGATTAGTGGGAATTGTAATATGGCTGCACCTCACTGTCGAGCCTCCGAGCCGGCATTGTAAAAAAATAAGGAATATATCAAAAGGTGGAACAGCAGTAGTTTTAGCATGAGGGTAAGCGTCACCTGTGAGATGTGTAAAGCTCTGCAGTGGGGCTTGTAAGCACATGAAGAAGTACAGATGGTATGTGTTGAAGAAATGAACAACGTCGCTGATTACGGGCTGTGAAATTTAATGTCCACATTTGGAGGCATGCCCACGAATGAGATGGCTCAAGGTCAGGGAGATATTGACACTTTGGGTGATAGCGGGAACCCGGAAAATGGACTGTTGTGTAATGGAAGATGTCATGGAAACAGACTGAAGCAGAGCTAAACTGAACCAGAGGTAAACAATCGAAGGTAGGAGAAATTTAAAACTACATGTAAACCAGAATTTTTGGGGCTCCTCAGTGTGATCCCTATAAAACAACCTTTATCGGCACTGTTCATGTACTGATGAAATTGAAAGCATGGCAGATTCTTAGGCTACAAGGCATACTATTAATCATTGCAGTTGGCCATATATAGCAGGGGCAATTTTTTGAAGTATGTACAAGGTATGTGAATGTCAATTCAGTAAGCCTTACCTAGTAGTCCACCTCAATATGGGTGTTGAACGAACACTGTGTCTACTGTGCCGTAAAATCACCCAGTTATGATGCTTTGCAAGGTTTTGACATGCATATTCCCTTCCAAGGTTGCACACAAAGCCTGTATTTCGGTCACAGCGCACTTTGTTTCATATTGTAGGTGCATCGAACATGTGTAGCGGTCATGATTCAGATGCGAAAGTATTCTAGCTGCGAATCAAATATAAAGACAGCATTCTCCTACATAGCCTGAAGCCACTTGCCAGCTTTGATGTGGCAAGCAAGAATCGGCATGTCATAGTAATGTTCCCTGAAACGCAAGTGTTCTGTTGGACGAGTGTGTATTGAAAATGCAAATTTGGAACCCTTTTTAGGGGTGTCATATGGGTACGTTCACGTGCAAAGATCACCAAGTCAAAGAAAATAAGTGTGGAAGTACAGGTATTTGCAATCCATATGCGTTTATAGACGCAGCCCGCAGGGTCTGCTGCTCAGTCGCACAGTAGCTTTTATCCCCTGCTCATGAAGATGTAGATATTGGTATGGCGAAGGTAAGCCCTTGTTTTTCAGTTTGAGATGTTTTGGTGTGGACAAGTGTTGCTTTAGTCATGGATGAGGGCAGAAGCAAAATATGCAGCTTGGGTACTTTTGTGAGAGACCGGCGCCTTTATTATTAATTTACAAGCTGCAACAGAGAGTGTGTGCAGGGAGTGTTGACAGGTGTTGGGCGAGTGTTGTCTGTGAATGCAACATTGAAATAGCTGCAAAAGTTGTTGAAGCGCATTTCACTTCTTTTCATCAGTGCGCTCTGCTTCCTTGAATGCATCCTTCATGCAGAAATATGTTGTGGGCTATGCACTACAGTGTAATGTTTGAGGTATTTAGTTTTCATAGGATGCTCTGAAGGTTATGTGTTTATGTGTGCCTCCTGCTGCCACTGGCTGCAAAACTATGATCTTCCTGTATAATGGACAACGCGATCATCCGGGCAGAGATAAAAGTTTAAAGCTGAAATAGCTGATGAGCTCATTTGAGAAAACGCACTGAAAATGAAGCTGTTGCTATGCCGCAGGCATAGGCGAGTGATTTCAAAAGTGCCCATAGTATAATGTAAATGAGTTTCCGCACCTGGATGTGCAATGCGGGCACAGCTGGCACACCGAAAGGGAATCGGGTACGGAGAATCGGGGAATCGGCTACGGAGATCGGTCCTTCGGGGCCCAGTGCGGCAACGCAAACCAGCTCGGAGACGCCGATGGGAGCCCCGGGAAGAGTTTTCTTTTTCTTTGTAAGGAGATCGAGTCCCTGGAATGGGTTCACCCCGAGATAGGGACGGTGGCTCCGTCGAGCAGTGCTGCTGTTGCGCTGTCCGGTGCGCTCCTGTCGGCCCTTGAAAATCCGAGTGACGGAGTGTGATGTTCGTGCCGGACCGTATATCCGCAGCAGGTCTCCAAGGTGAACAGCCTCTAGTCTCTAGTCCAATGTAGGTAGGGGAAGTCGGCAAAACAGATGTGGAACCTTGGGAAAAGGACCGGTCGGGCTGGAGCCCAGAAGCAGGAATGGCACTGCACCGGGACTGGGCGAGGCTCGCCGCCGTAAAAAGCTGTGTGGCCGAGCCCGGACCAGCATCGGGACCTTCCTGTGGAAAGCCACAGCTGTGCTTGTTCCGGGGGCTTCGTGCCCGAGGTTCTTGCGTCGGCCGGCAGAAAACAGCCAACTCAGAACTGGCACGGACCGAGGGAATCCGACTGTCTAATTAAAACAAAGCATTGCGATGGCCGTTGATCGGTGCTTGAGGCAATGTAATTTCTACCCAGTGCTCTGAATGTCAACGTGAGGAAATTCAGAAAAGGGCGGGTAAACGGCGGGAGTAACGATGACTCATATACTACAACGCTGTGTAAAGACGGACCAGGCAAGGATACGGCGGCACGACGTCCTTGTGAGACTACTGGTGAAAAAACTGCGAGACAAAGGTTAGGGCATCCAGTAAGAGAAGCACTACAAGACATCGAAGGGCAAGCAGATCCCCGACCTTGTCCTCAAGAGAGATGGGCAGGCCATAATCCTGGACGCCCAGGTTGTCGGTGTGCGAAAGTCATTGTCAAGAGCGCATGAGGACAAGATTGCTAAATACTCGAACGCAGATCTTCACCGCCAAATCTCGGATACACCAGTGATTGTGATGTCAGCAACCCTCTCACACCGGGGTTGCTGGGCAAAGGAGAGCGTGAAAGGTCTCGTCCAACTCGGCCTGGGAGCCCAAGTCATTAAGTTGTTCACCGTGCGCTGCCTTCAAGGCAGCATGCGGATCTTCCGCAGCTACATGACCTCAACAATGACTACCTCCTTCAGAAATGCTACAATTCCTCCTCAGGGCGCACCTTCCCACTAATGTGGTTTCTTGTTCGGGTAACACTCCCCGGTAATGAGTGTGAAGATCTCTTACTTATTTTTATTGTTGTTTTGAAGTTTGAGAAAAAAAATTGCCAAATCCCTCGTCATCTACTTAGTCACGTGCATGAATGGATTAACGAGATTCCCACTGTACCTATCTACTATCTAGCGAAACCACAGCCAAGGGAACGGGCTTGGCAAAATCAGCGGGGAAAGAAGACCCTGCTGAGCTTGACTGTAGTCTGACTCTGGCACACACACGTTTTTGCATTAACCCGGCTACACGCACTGTGCAGAAACCCAGGGGGCAGCACTCGCTACGCACACACAGTGCGACGAGTGGGCGCTATAGCGCCCGCCGATGCTATAAAGCGGAGGCGCTGAGATCAGCGTTACCAGACCGCGTTAGAGAAAAATGAAGATGTACTACAGCGCCTGCTCGGAGCGCACGGCACGGGCTGTTCAGAATGAGAGGCCTGCTACGCTGGTTATCTTGCTGTGGGGCTCCGCTGTGACCCTGTCAGTTCGCAACAGTGGTGACTCCGGCCTAAGAAATGACAGATCCCAGCAACCTACCGCCCTCAGGCGACCTTACGCGTGACGCACCCTTGCGCCAACGGGACGTCGCAGCTCTCCAGCTCCGCCTACCAACATTCTGGCCCAAGTGCCCGCAGATCCGGTTCGCCCAAATGGAAGCCATCTTCCATCTGCACCACATCACTTCGGAGGCATCTCGGTTTCGTCATTCTCAACAGGTGGCGGACATTATCGCTGGACCCTTGGGCGATGCCCCGTGCCAGCAACCTAAGTAGGGCCTTCTGGACCGCACCACGGTGTCCGAGAGTGCACGCCTCCAGCAGCTGCTCACCTACGAAGACCTTGGAGATCGCCGCCCTTCCCAGCTACTCACTAGCATACGGCAGCTCCTGGGCGAAAGCAACGCCGACTCGAATGGCGAACTATTGAGGCAGCTCTTCCTTCACCATTTGCTGCAGTCCACCGGCCTCATCTTGGTTGCCGCGGGCACTTGACCCTTGACCGCCTCGCCCAGCTCGCTGATTGAGTCCACGACGCGACTTCTTCCGTCGCTACCCTCTCTTCTCCACCGGAGACCTCCGTCATTTCACGGTTAGAGGCCCGGATAGATCAGCTGGCTGCTTCTATCGATGCTCTTCGGACGTACTCTCATGCCCAGCACGGCTCCTCCTCAACACCTCGCCGCCGTTCGTGTTCGCCGAGCAGTCCGCACTCCACATCGAGAAAGAAAAGTACAAAAAAGAGATTTAACACTAGGATCAGCTACGCAAACATGCAAGGGGGTAGAAAAAGAACGAATTGGCTAGAGTTAGAACAGCAGTTGAAGGATGACAAAATAGGTGTGTACTCTCTATGCGAGACTCATCACAGGGATCTAGAAGATTCGCCGTTTATAGAAGGCTACGTCTGGGAAGGGTGCAACAGAATGAGAACGGAAAAAAAAGGGTGGAGGGTAGGTATGTTGATACACCAAGGAACAAATTGGCAAAGAATAAAATCATCTTGCAAAGAACATATCTGGGTATCAGGAACAAATGCCGGCGGACATGGCTAAGGGTAGTTTTCTTAGGAACAGGACACCAATGCAGGCAAGAAAACAAGGATCTCGTTGAATGACTGAAGGACGATATAAGCCATTAGAGACGGGGCCAATATTATTCTACTGGGGGACATGTACGGCCACAGCGACGAACTGGATGGATACATGGATTGTGTCGGGAAACTAATGCTAGATTTCTGTGAGCAACACGACCTAGTTATTGTAAACAGAGAAACAAAATGCGAGGGACAAATCACGTGGGAATTCGCAACAGGCCATACTACGGTCTAATGTCGAAAGGAATTTCTAGCAAGGTGACAAAAATGGAAATAGACAAAGAAGGGAGTTTAGCCTGGGAATTGATCATAAGCCTATTAGTCTGCAGATGGGACCCTTGATGAAAAGAAGAATGGAACGTAGGCAAAAGGTAAACGGAATACCAAACGACGACCAAATAGCGCAGATAGCAGCAGACATAGAGGAAGCAATATAGAAAAGCCCTACGCATGGAAGACTGGGATTATGAACAGGTAAAACTACTCATAAGGAGAAAAATTAGGGAGGTTAAAGTAGCAAACCAAGGAATGGAAAGAGGAAGCCACGGAGCTGGGGAAATAAGGAGATCAGTGAAGCCATAGAGCAATGACGGGCAGCTTCAAGGGAACACCGAGTGGCAACGAAAGCACAGGTATCTCAGGAGGAAATCGACCAAAAATGGGAATCATATCGACAAAAGAAACTTGAGGTACAGGCCCTCGTCCAAAGTAAAATAAAGCAGTCCACCGATCGCTGGAAGGATGACATACATGATGCCACTAGAGGCAGACAGGCAGACCAAGATAGTATATAAGCTGGCTAGGCAAACGAATCAGAAAAGTAAGGACCAGATTCAGGATAACGAGGGAAATTGTATAAACGGAGACAATGCAGTCAACTACATCAGTTGTAGCCGAGTCATTCAAGAGCGACGACAGCGTAATCTCCGCAAATCAGAAAGCAACAAGAGATAGAATACAAAGAAGCTTAGAACTGAGCAATCTACACTGAAAAAGGCAGAAAAATTATTCCTAAAAACGCATCTACAGGAATAGATGGAATTCCGATCAGGCTGAATAATTAGCTTGGTCCAAGTAAGGAAACGTTTTTAAAAGCTTTGGAAACAATCATAACGAACAAAGAAATTCCGGACAGCTGGCGGCACAGTAAAATTAATTTGATTTGTAAAGGTAAAGAAGAAAGGATGCACATACAATCCTGCAGGTCGATTACCATTACATCTGTTTACAGGTTGGCCATGCAGGCGGTGAATTAAAGATGCAAGCATGGGTAGAAAGTAACAAGATACTCGGAGAACTTATAAACGGCTTTAGAAACGGTAGGCGCTTAGATGATAGCCTGTTCGTGCTTACCCAATGCATCGAAATATCTAGAGTGGAAAATAGACCTCTGTTTATGACCTTCCTGGACATAAACGAGGCGTACCAGAACGTAAACAGGGAACTTCTGTGGAACATATTAAAAGAAGATGGTATTGATCATAAGTTAATAAAGGTCCTACATGAAATATACCGGGGTAACAAAGTATAAATTACATGGGAAGGGATAAGAAGTACGGACGCTTTCAATGTATGCAAAGGATTCAGACAAGGTTGTCCTCTATCACCGCTGCTGTTCATCCATTTCATAAATATGGAACGGAGGATACAAGAAAGTAACCTAGGTTTTAACCTGTCATATAGATTAGGCGGAAAGGCGGTAGATCAGAGCCCACCCGGTTTAATGTATGCGGACAATATTGTGCTGCTAGCTGAGAGTCAGGAAGAATTGCAAACTCTAGTTAGGTATTGCGGAGTCGCTTGAACGGCGTCGAAGTTTGGGAAAAAAAAAATATGTAATAAACCTGTGCTCGGAAAGTGACGAATTTGCAATAACATTCCAAGAATAGCCTTTTGCTATTACATTAGGAGAAGCCAAGCTGAGATCTATCCAACTGGAAGCGTAAGGTGTTTCGTAGGTAGGCAAAGAATCCGGATCATCAAGAAGAACTAAGTTATTGGAAGCCGCAAAACCTTGAACATGAAATCCTCGAGCGTCTGTAAAATCGCCGCCCCATAAAATGTTTTTTGCATTAAAGTCCCCGCATATTATAATTTTGTCAGTAGGTGACGTCTGTATACGAGTGGTAAGCAAAGCAAGAGAAGCTTCAATATGAGCGCGTGGAGGTATATATACAGCTATAAAAAGAAATTGATACGTCAATGAGGAACATAACAAAGCAACAACTTCAGGAGAGGCAAATGTAGGGAAAATATCAAAGCTAGGATTATGAAGAAATATAACACACCGAGGGCTATCAGTGGAACAAATTTTTGAAATGTGGAGGGAATTCCTACAAATTCATTTTTGGTAGTAATATATGGATCACTGACAGCGGTGACTGTGATGTTGTCTTGAATATATTTACCCTTGGGGAAGTTGCGCAACGGGTGTGATCTAAATTTACTTGCAGAAATTTAATATTGGCGATAATTAAGAAGTAAAACCCCATAGATGAATTTGGCACGGGCGGAAAATTCAGCAAAAATATGTACTGCAAAATCCAAAAAAGATTGATGTAACAGTATCGGTAACATATTTGAATATTCGCTTATCCCAACTTCATGAAACATAACATAGAAAGACCAGAACAGGGAAAGAATAAAGTTAAAGGATAAGATTAGAAGAAATTTAAATTGAACAAGAATGGATGAAGGAGGCAGTACATCTAAATAAAATAATAAGGCTGCAATAAAAAAAAATCAGAAGATGGGAAACTAGGAAGAAGTGTGTAAAAAGGGAGCAGGGAAACATCGAAGATTAACTGCGTTCTGCTATACCTCTGGTTCTCTCCAATCCTACCCCGTAGACAGGACAAAGGAGGCCAAAGGACTTGAAAACAATCTCCAGTCCTCCCAAGTCCGGTCCACGGGGCAGGATTATCAGAAAGGGATTGTTGAGTTTTCATAGTCAGTTGGAGCCCGTAAGCGCGCAACCCTCATGGCGAGAATGGGGCACTCCGTATGACCCACTGGATGCGGAGGATTTCGGCCAGCAAGTTTGCTCTCATGACAACAAATAGAACTGTCACCAAGTTGTGAAGTGCAATCCCTACTGCTATGAGGGCCCATGCATTTAGTACAAACTACTTTAGTTGGATCGCTTCGCTTCTGACATCGCTTTTCAGAATGACCATATTTCGCACAAAACTGACACACCGGAACATACAAATCTTCCTTAACCGTGGCAATAGTCCAGCCGATAGCCAACTTTGAGACTGACATTAACTGCCTGAAATCAGAAGGCGAGAGTTCCAACACGTGAGAACATGATCGAGATTTTTTTCGATATCATACAACAACTCTGCTACTTGCTTCAATCTTCAATCTAAATATCAGGATTTCTTTGATTTATTTCTTGGATAAGGGAATCAGAGCGGATGTCAGGATCCACGCCCGAAAGCCGGATGTGAGGCTTCCGATTTTCCTGCATCTTATGGTGAACAGCGGCTTTAACAAAGGGTGCGTCCTCAATAGCTTTCTGCAAAGCGCGAAGAGAGTTCGCCTCATCAGCTACTACAATGAGACCACGCGAGCCATTTTTCAAGGTAATATTTCCAAGCCCAGCCTTCGAAGGAGAAATATTCCTCTTAATAATGTCAGATACTGTCTTAGCGGGATCCCCTGCAGGGTTTACCGGATCAATGAATAGGACATGACGGGATTTTGTAAGCGGTGGGGAGGGGACAGAAGGCAAGGTTGCAGACTTCGACAACGGGCACCCACTGCGAGGTATGGCTACCTCAGCATAAGAAGGACGAGGAGGGTGACTTTTGAGAACAGTCAACCTTGACCGCACTTCTTCCAACCTAGCCGATAAAATATCTCTTTCGCGGCGGAGGCCCTCCGCAAGGGTTACCATCTCATTCAGCATACCGAAAACCTGCAATCTTACTTGATTTGTGCACTTGGACTCCTTGTCCATCAATGCCGCTATCACCTGAGTCCTCATGTCAGCAAGCTCCCGCATCGTGGGATCCTCAGTGACAGGCACGATAGTGTGATCTCCTGCGTCAGGAGCAACGTCCGTGGACGCTACGTCCCCCTCACTGGAAGACCCGCCGCCGGATAGATGTGGCATGACCCCGAAGGAACCGTGACAAGCCTGGCCACGAAGAGAACTGACCTGCTGGGCAAAACTTGAAAACAATTAGCCTCACTCTTATCTGGAGCAGGAGCGGAGGAAGTGCGCGAAAACAGAACGCGATAGAAATTAACAGAGAAAAGAAAATAACCAAAAATATAAGGGAAAAAAACACCGAACGAAAGAGAACACAACCTACAACTTTCACATCTTCTTTCACCTTTTTCAGTTTCTGGCCACCCAAGGACATTTTCTTCTCTGCTTCCTTCTTTCCTGGACTTCTTTATCTTTTTGTGCTTTTCTTTCGCTTTTTCTTTCTTTCTTTATCCTTTTTCCATTTCATATATCTATCTATTGTAACTAGGTAGTTGTGATCTTTATTTTCTTTTGTATCTTTAATGTACATTTTTTACATTTTTATGTCCATGTTTTTTTTTCATCTAAATTTTTTTATTTTGGGCGTTTAGCTCCTTTTCTTTTATCTTAAATTGGATTAAGCCTGGCAAAGCTTTGCTGATCCGGGCTCCCTCTCTCTTTCTTTTACATTTTTTTTTTCTTCATATTCTGAGAGGAATAATAAAAGGTAAAAGGTATTGCGGAGACGAAGGGGACGCTCAATGCTTCAGGTTTGAGCAGTTAAGTCGGGTCTGATGATTTTCAGCGGCTCAGCTGATCACGGTCAAGTCCATGAAATATCTAGAGGGGCAGAATATATATATCTGGGGGTATGGGTAAACGAAGGATTGGCATAGATTGAAAAGCACGAGCAATCATGTAAGGCAAAAGGGCGAAGAAATGCCGGGATAATGAAGCCAAGGCATTGTGGAGATACAACAGGTATGAGGTTTGGAGGGGTATTTGGAAAGGAATTATGGTGTCCGGGCTTACTCTCGGAAATGCTGTTTTGTGCCTAAAAGCAGAGGAACAGTCGACATTAGAAATAAATCAGAGAGCCGTAGGACGATTAGCACTAGGTGCCCACGGCAAAATCACAAATGAGGCGGTACAGGGAAATATGGGCTGGGCATCTTTCGAAGCACGGGAAGCTCCGAGTTAAATATTATATAAGGAACACCTAAGGAAATTCGACAGTAACAGATGGGCAGCTTAAGTATTTCAATACCTATACCAAAAAAGCGCTGACTCACAATGGAGGAAAAGAACTAGGAAACTAACTAGTAAATATGCTGGTCATAATGACGAAGAAATAAAGAGCGTTAAGGAACAGGTGAAAAACACAGAAGGTAAAAATTGGATAAATTCGATGGAAAAGAAACAGAGTGTGGATCTACACCGAAAGTGGAAAAGGCAGATCAGGAAGGAAGCTTTCTTTGATAACTCATGAGGCAGTGCCCTACGTTTTGAAGCTAGATCAGGGTGTCTTAGAACACGCGGCTACAAAAAGAAATATGACACATGTGGAGTAGTGGAGTATGTGGTAACTCCACAGAAACAATTAACCATGATATACTCGAATGTAGTGGCACGGCCGCTCAATGGAGGCGCACTTGCCCCCATGGAGCGGCCGTGGTAGTGGTATCCATACTGAAGTCGATGCAGACGCAGTTACTCTTCCTGAAGCTCTGTGATTTAGAGATACCAGTGGCCGGGTGAATGAACCTGCGGTGGAAGTTAGCAAAAACCGTTTGGAAAATTGGTGGCCTCAAAGCAGAAACATAAATTCAATAAATAGAATAATGGTATAGTTAGCCAATCGAAAACAATATTATATAAGGGGAAAATGAGAATGATAGCAACTGCTACACCACCCCGTTTCAAAGGGGACTCTCCTATATTCCATCCAGCCATCCATTCTACAGACCAGTAGGCTAAAGACATATCATATATATATATATATATATATATGAAGGAAAGAAGGCAACAGTCGGCGAGGCCAAGGAGCACCCTCATGCCCAGACGAAGACAAGTCCACTTGCCGAAACGTTGGCTCATCTATATATATATATATATATATATATAAACAGGATGTTACACAACTTTCCCGATTGTCTATTTCATTCCAACAGTTTCGGACGGTAGACCGTCCTTCTTCAAGGTAGAATTGAGAATGGAGAATAAGTCCGCAAATTACGCCACTGTTAGGAGAGGGAGAAGGAATTCTTGCTCTCCGTCTTTGGAGATGCAAACATTACTGAATAGATAGAAAGGGCGAAAAGCTCCAGTTGATTATTTATTGGCTGGTAATGCAACAAAGACGGAGAGAAAAAAAATGGGGGGGGGGGGGGAAGAGAGAGAAAAGGGCAAAAAGAGAAAGTGGAGAGCCGACGAATGTTACATACGCGCCGTGCTTCCACGAAGACGACACTAACAGCAAGACAAGTCTCCCTCGAAGGAAGCAGGAAATTGAGCAAAGGTTCAGAATAACATAAAAAAAAGAGAAAAAAAAAGTGAAAAACAGACAACGCAAGCATGCACACCAGGACGGCCCGCTCTCCAGCGGTGCAGGTGTTCAAAAAACCGTTGGGATAAGAGTTATGTGTTCTAGACGGAGTTGTTCCACCCCGCGACGCGCCAGCGATCCGAGCCAGGGCAGCGCACCGCCGCGGCGACGAAAGAGCCGTCGGCCAGACGCGCTCTCCCGAAACCCGAAACCCGATGCCGCAGCCAGGCATTCGCGTCAAGTCGTTCCCGCGAGCAATACGTTTGTTGCGGGATAGAAACCCGACCAGAGGGGGGAGGCCAAGAAGCTAAATAACGAACAGTATGGTTTGCGTGAGAAGGAGGAAATTCGTAGGAGCGGGCAAATTGAGATAAAGGCCTCGTCTATTAGTTATGTAGGCTTTTCAGAAAGGCAAAGTTGCCCAATGTTTCATTAATTCCATGGGTTAGAGTGAAATTTGTGTATGAAGTACAATTCTCTTTGTTCTCTTTGTCGACTTGTTTGGAAGCCTGATTGAAGAGAATTACCCGAATGTTTTCGAAAGTGTTGTTTGGAAGGCACAGGTGCTTAGAGAAAGGGAGATTTGGCAGTGTGTGGACGTGGGCCTTGTGGTGGTTGAAACGAAACCTGAATGGTGTTTCGGTCTGGCCGACGTATTCCATGCCGCACACACCGCAGCTTAGCATGTATTCCACATTGGCACTGTCACAGTTCAAGGATTCTTTGATCTTAAAGGTGGAATCAGAGAAGTAGCCTTTTACAATATTTGACGCCTGCCCATGATTGCAAACTTTACAGCGTGGTTTCCGCACGGGGTTAGGGTTAGTATTGGCGGTCGTTTTAGATTTAACTAACATGTCCTTTAGGTTTCTAGAGCGCCGATACACTGCTCTCGGTGGCTGTTTGAAAATGGAAGACAAGTTACTGCTTTGCTGGATTATATTGAAATGTTGCGAGAGAATATTATTAACCCGTGTCATGTTTGAGGAATGTGTAAGAACGAGGTTTGTTGGCCTGTCGTTAGGCTGTGATTTTTCAAAGTTGATTATTTCATTTCTGTCTAAGCCTCGAGCTTTCCCAATAGCATCATCAACAATGAAGGGGGGGGGGGGTATTCCTTTTGCTGACGATTTGTTTTTAGTTGCTCCGCATGGCGGTCAACGTCCTCTAGCTCAGAGCAAATCCGTCGGAACCTATGGGCCTGTGAGTAGGGTATGCTGGTTTTACAGTGGTGTGAGTGGCTGCTTTTGAAATGTAGGTACTGCTGGCGGTCGGTAGGTTTCCGGTATAGGGTAGTCTTAAGAACGTTACCTTTTCTCTGCATTGTAACGTCGAATAAGTTAATTACGGATTTAGAAAAGCTGTGAGTGAACGATATGGATGAGTGAAATGAATTGCAATTTTGTATAAATGTTAACAGGCTGGCTTCGTCGTGGGGCCAATTGAGGAAAATATCATTAAGAAAACGTTTATAGAGGAGGGGTTTCAGAAACTGAGTGCAAAATAATTGCTTCTCAAGGGCCGCCATGAATACATTGGCATAGGCCGGTGCCACCTAGTTCCCATCGCCGTACCGTTAACCTGAAGGTAGTGTCTTCCCTCAAATTCGAAGTTATTGTGATTAAGCACCAGGCTAAGAATACTGGAGAGGGTTTCCTCATCCAGGTTCACCGAGGGTTCCGTCTTAAGGTATGCATCCACTGTCGCGCGTATGCCGTCTGAATGGGGGATATTCGTGTAATGGGATGTTCCGTCCATTGTGACTAAAAAGCTTTCCGTCGGAATTTCGAGCTTTATATATATATATATATATATATATATATATATATATATATATATATTACGAGAAAGGAAGTGCGCAGAGTGGGTCAGAGAAATAACACGGTACTTACAATCTCGTTGAAATTTGGAAGAAATGGGCATAGGCAGGACATGTAGTGTGAAGAAAGGATAACAATTATGGTCGCTGGATTCCAATGGAAGGAAAACGTAGCAGGGGCTGCAGAAAGTTAGGTGGACGGATAAGTTCGCAGGGGCAAGTGGATGCAGCTTGCACAAGACCGGGGTTATTGGTCGAATATGGGATGCCTTCACCCTGCAGTGGGTATAGTCAGTTTGATGACGATGCTACTACAAGGCCGACTATGACCTATCCTCTCGCAGACCTATAATGCCCAAATCAATAATCCCAGCCGGGGTGGCGCGGTGGTTATGGCGCTCGACTACTTCGCCTATGCAGGATCGAATCCCGGCCGCGGCGGGCGCTTTTATATGGCGGCGACATGCAAGGTGCCCGTGTGCCGTGAGATGTCAGTACACGTTTAAGAGCCATGAGGTTGAACTTTGCGAAGTCCTCTGGGGCCTCTCATAGCCCGAGTCGCTTTGGGACGCTAAACCCAACAAAACCAATCAACTTAACTCAATAATCTCATAGGCTACTGGATTTCTTATTTTAATTTTTTGCTAAGGAAATCAGCTATAAAATAACTGACCATGATATGTTAATTTCTTCTCGCTCAATTAATGCCGTCGATTCTTTCCGTCTAAACTATCACACCCAGCAGTTTGGCAACAAGCATAGAAAAGAATTTCATTTGTTCTTCAGCTTTGTGAGCAGACGTTACTACGAGGCTGTCCGACTTATGACAGCGAAGCGAACGAATGCCAACAGTAGAACATGCACAAGAGATTGGGGGCGGCAACAGATCTTTGCCACGTACAAGAGAGCTGGGCTGCTACTGCTCACCTTGCTCGGTTAAGGCGCTCTCTTGGGCGAAAGCAAGTGTTCTATGTAAATTCAACAAAACGATTTTTCTTGATATGGCAGACATATGCGTCGCACATATGTGCGAGTTTCATTCATACTTATGGCGGCACTGCTTATCACTACTACCAATTTTATCGCGTGTGAGTGAAATCATAGTTATACTCAGATATGTGTTTTTTGCTTCACATATCTGAATATGATCCAGCACCACCTAGCCCCTCAAGCCATTATCATAGTTATACCCAGGTGAAAATTTGTTACTGGGAATCTCCTGGTTTGTATTTAAAGCACACAGAAATCTACTGGTTTTCACTATTTCTGCTGGAAGCCTACTGGTCTCCTACTTTAACCATTAAGAATTCTGACTGGTATTCTACTGGCCTTACTGGTTCCAGCAGGGTGCCTACCGGTTTTCTTCTGTGACCAGTAGCTACTGGAACCAATACCTAGGGTACTGGTCACAGCAGACAACCTAATGGTTTTCTGCTGGTCGTACTGGGCAGCAACTACTGATTTTCAGCACGTCATCTTCAGGGACCAGTAGTGCTACTGGCCTCCGTTTGATAAAATATGGTATTGTGCAGACCTCTAAAAACTGAAACCAAAAGTTTATCTTGTCTAGGAATCTGCTGCTTCTAGTTCGGAGCTTATTCTAATTTGGGTATCAGTTTATGCGCTAAATTGGGTCAAGTCATTTCATTAAATATTTTTCACACAAGCTAAGTATTTTTGAAGCGGTACCCACAGTGCGCTAAATGCCGCAATGAGATATTGCAAGCATCACGGACGCGAAAAACTCTCTTTTGTCACAGCACGGGGTTCGAGAGATTCCTTCATCTGCTGTCTGCTAGCGCGTAGCAGACGACGCAATGACGCGTCTTCGGTCGATCGGCTACAACGTTTAAAGCGGGGTGAGTACAGTTGTGTAAGAAGTAAAATATTATAATTTGGATTACATCATCCTGTTTATTGCTCTCAAATTTGACAAATGCAGGTTTATAGCGCCTACGATGTCATCTTTTCCGCAGTGTTCTTTCCTTTATGCTACCCTACTGCGATTCATTAAGTGCTGCAAATGCAAAGCGGTAACCGCACAAAGGGCGATCCCTGGCGATCGGTAGAGCGACGCCGCCGCACGAGTGTTGTTACCGCTGGTGCACAACGCACGGAGACGGGACTAGGCAACATAGGCGTATTTTCAGCTTTGGTTTGTTACCGCCGCCTCGTCGTTCGGGCATGGGCAGTACAGGTGCCCCATAAGTAAAACGGAGCACGCGAGCTTCGGCCGAACTGGAAAAAAACTGCGTGCCAGCGCACTCGATCTATTGATGCGCGGCAAAGAGCGAGGGTACGCCGGAACATCCGGGGCCCGATCCTCGAAATTCGCCTTCCCCTGGTGGCGCCATATTGTCTTTCTGATTGGCTCTGAAAAGAGTCACGTGCTTCAAACTTGTGGCGCGAAACCATCAGTGGAGGCAAGCAGTTTTTGCGATTACATCAAAATGACGTAGCCGTGAAAATTGATTTTAACCGGAGCAGTTCTTGTTCCCCGGATGACAAATACGAATGATTTTGGAGGGGAAACAAAGTTACTGATGGTGGTTTGGCGAACACTTACGCTCGATTAACCAACGTGATGAGAATAATAGCATACTGGGAAGGAGCGGATGCTACAATTGGATTGGCAGGAGCTATGTCACATGAAACACGTGTTACGCAGGCATATTTTGATTGCGTCACCCTAATGCAAAAACCAGCGTCTCCCAGCGCGAAACCAGTACGATTTTGGCGCTGGTTTTGCACTGGATCTGGTGGACACGCTGGAGGTCTGTGATATTCACTGGAGCAGTAACGGGAAGACACTGGGTGCACTGGTACGATGGGAGAAAAACGCTGGCATTAGCTTTTTGACGCTAGGTGTGTCGCTGGCATCCGCGATGCACATGGAGAAGCGCTGTATGTGCACTGGGACCCCACTGATCCCAGTGCCCCAGTATAGCCGGTGAGGCCTGCGGCGTCACCCGGAGTATCATCCCTCAGGGGTCCACACAGCAACAATGTACTCGCAATCGACCATCGGGGCGCATATCAAAAATATGGTTCAAGCACGCGCTTCTTGCTGCGAAGGTGTTGCGCACCTGTAAGAAAACAAAGGCGGTATCTTTTTTCTAGTTTCCTTGTTTCGATAGATCGTTTAGAGCCTCTGATATATCCTGACACACTGACGATTAACGCACAACTAAAACTGGAGTTTACCGAGCGATGGGCCCATGAAAAAAACAACAGCATACAGCGTTTGTAATGCATAATATTTTGCGTGCATCTCAAGCTTTTGCGCTCCTTCTTACTCTGCGTATAAAGCAGCCGAACCCTCGGTGATCGCAACGCTTCCCGAAGTGTTTACATACAAACAAGGTTTAGTTACACGCAAAATAGCGTCGTCGCTGCTGCGCTTGCCGGTATTGAAGCTTGGTCGCACTTTTTTCCTTGATGGTTTCTACTAAAGCTCCGTGTTCAGCGAAAATTACACCCAAGGTATCAGACCACCACCGAAGAGCCGGCGTTGATAACTGTGCCAGCGATGTCAAACTCCACATCTTAAATTGATTCCAGCGCACAAAATAGCGCGCATAGGCACCCAGAACATTAGTCGCAAGTCGTGAGAGCTGGCAGCAAGCTCCAATGATCAAGACGCTTCAATTGTTGGAGCGGCAGCAATGGGCCTGTAGACTGCGAAACATGAAGTCCCAACATTAAAAATGCGGGTCATGACATAGAATGCGGAAATGTTTCGAAGAAATCCAGTTCTCGGCTTGGCCGACTGGTTAGCGCGATTAGCTAGTGACTGAACAGTTGCCTATAGAACGAGTTTGAAGCGCGCTTGGTACATTCTTTTTTTTTTTAGAGCGTTTTATGTACTTAACGTGTTTCGTTACTTTTTCCTTTTTAATTTTTATCCCAAGCCTTTTTTTCTCCGGGCAAACAGTGTCGCACGTGCGGAGCGTGCCAGTATGCCGCATCCCAGTGCGCCCAGTTTCCAGCGTCGTACTGGGATTATAATCAGGTATGGCGCTGGGGCGCTGGGACCTAGTGGCACTGGTTTTTGCAATAGGGCAATTTTACGCGACATGACGTAATTGATGTGCCGCCATTGTCAAAAATGCTGACGTTTGGTCGCCATAATTTCGCCGAGCGGCGAGGTGCCCCAATTATGCTAATGAGATGATGGCTACAGCTAAGCTGATTTATGCAGCCGTTATATCACCGTAGTTTCTTATCTTGTTATTTGAAGTAAAAATGCTACTTTAGAAACTCTTTGCTTTGATTCTTACAAGGAATGAAACGACAAATATGACCACGCATGAAATAAAGGACGATGGAGAGTCTGAATGAGGGCAGAAGGTTGCGGCCGCACAACGGCGCTGTAAACTTTTCTACCTTAAAGTCCCTTGATAATTTGAAAGTAGCGACACTCTCCTCCGCGCCGCGCTTTCCTCCTCAATTCTCCTCGCGCGGTGGCGGCGAGCGCTGCGCACGGCACGCTTTTTCTCCTTGACGCCCGCCGGTCGGCCGCAGCAGTGAGTGAAGCGCGAGCTTTTGGGCCAGGTCTGCGCTCCAGGAGTAAACAAAATTTTTGAAAAAGTGCGAGAAAAGCATTGAGAATGCCGAAAGTAAATTTCATGAATTGATTAGTTTCTTCTTAGAACTGTTTGAACGGGGATATACTGATAAACAAAGCTTTCAGGCGAGTTCTGTGCTACAGACACTTTTTAAGTCACATGATAAGGTTTTACTTTGCGTACCTAATCTAGTACTGCCTCTGACTTCGTGTTTGTTTTTTTTAGAACGTGAAATCTGTCACCGTGGTAAAACTTCGGAAAAAGATCCAGCTGGTGCTTTGAACTTAAAGATCAGAGAAGGTCAAAGCAGGACTTAGTCTATTTCGCTACTGTCAAGCTATCTCTCTAAGCATAGTATATGTCACGTGATCAATCATGAGATTGGATTATTGGTTAATTGTACATGTATTTTGATCAATTACTGGGCCAAATTAATGGGTATTTAGTAAATTGCAAATAAAATCTAAATTTTAGCTGCAACATCGAACCGTATACCATCGGAAAGCTTAGGCCAAGTGTAATGGCACTCACTGTGCTAGTTAGCAATCCGCGATAATCTGCGTTGATTAGTAAATTTTGTATAAAACCAAATTTTGAGCTTTTCCTTGCTGCTTCGAGGCAAGGAACAGGTTTGTCACGGCAGTCTTGATATGATGCTGATGGAGGAGTACGCGGCCACTCACTGACTTCGCTTGTGGTTAAAAGACAGCAGGGTACACTGGGAGAAGTGGTGGGCCCTATTGCCGACACACTGAAGTTCTGGGGCAAGCATGCTGTGGCCTCATGCGCTGTGTAAAAGAGCTTGATTTCATTGAACGCAAGAATCAAATAATAAAATTACAGGGTGCACATAGGTCTTCAACGTACGGAAATGAGAAAGCATATAACTGCCAAATTCATTAACTATCGCTATCCTATCTATCACTATATCTACTAATGCCACTATCCTATCACTAATGCCACTGTTACTATCCGCAACGAACACTATCACCTCACTATCCGGACCTAGTACTATAATTTACTATTATTATCCGTAACAGTCACCATCATTACCTATCATTATTTAATCTGATGCCGTCCCATGACCCATTGATATAATTCAATTTTTATTGACTTACGTTGTCAGTCATATCTCTATTATCTCATAATATCTGACGAGACATCTATACATTGACTTTTCTTATACTTTCTTGTTTTCTCATAAATGGAGGTGGGAAAAGAGCAAGCCACAGAAATAACTGACTACTATCAGCGCGAGGTTCATGTCTCTGTCGAGGAGGCTTCCTTTAATTCAGGACAGGTCGGTGAGAGAAAATGGATGGAACTGCGTTTGGCCTGTTTTTTTTTTTTCGAGTTCGTGTAATATTGGCGGCTCAAACTGGTTTTCAGTGAAATGTAGCTAGATAATAGAGCCATGGGTTAATCACTCAGGCTAGGTGAAAAAAAAAATCTTCCATACAATCGAAATGAGTAATATGTTACAGTGGGAAGAATTGTTGCTCGCAAAATGTTCCCCTATTTTTACATCATACCTATAATCATTATTTATTGTTTAAGTTTCGTAAATACAGAAAATTGATGCAATGATTCCGGCTGATTTCACATCGATGGGAAAACATTTCTCGCAATAAATGAATACGCGGAATCGCGGTTTTAGAGCTCCAGCTTTCAAAGCGAAGGTAACCTGCCAACGCCAAGTAGTCGTGGTCAAAGTGAAGCGTGTGTGATCATGTGAACACCTCCTGCACATTGGCCGTATCCCTGATAAAACGAACGCATACTTTTTAACCCACGCGTGCGTCGAAGCATGGCAAGACACATTCAAGAACTGAAAAAAATTCCGTATGACCTAACTAGAGCAGATTACCCGCAATACCTCGGGTTTACTTGCAAAAAGAGTTTTTAAGGGCCAGCATTCATTGCTCCCGAGTAACCGACGCACACTACAAGTACAAGCTGGAAAGGCTAGCTCCTCTACAAGCCCGAATTTGGATTTTTAGTGAAGGAGGCCAGGGATCCTAGCATAATTGCTACAAATGCAATCGAAAGACTAATTTTCCAGTTATCTCTGACAGCAAAAAGCAGATTATAGCGCCCTATTTCTGACTGTACAGAAGTCGAAGCGTGTTAAATGATGGAGCCTTGGAGCCTCGCAGAATATTCAGCATTTTGCAGAGGACAACCTTATTTTTATACAATGACCATGTTGTCGCCGCAAAAATACTGAGGAGCAAGCATAAATAAAAAACGCAGCGTCAGGTGACGCGTTATTACGGGAAGTGAGAAAGGCACCTTACGTCGCAAACAACTCTTTCTAGGAATAAACGTCTTTCGACTAATCTTGTGAATCCATTGACTCGTGCGCAAGCCGTCACGCTTGCCTTGAGACATCATGAATACCGCATAACCATCTTCAGGCCGCTTGCTGCAGTTTGTACGCGCAACAGCACGGCATAGAGCTTGCACGCTGCAATAAAAGCACAGCGCGCAATATTCGCTCGCCCAGACTACGAGAAAAATGGCGCGAAAGAAAAAGAAAACACAAGGAAAACGCCGGACGCGCTTCGGTTTCCAAGGGCAACGGCAGGAAGACCAATCGTTGCTCAGGAAATCGGGCGGAGAGCCGGCCTTCAGCGAAGGGGCGCGCAAGGGGCGAGGATGAGGCGAGGAGGTAGCGCGGCGGCGGCAAAGTTCAATCGTTGGCGTAACTTTTAAAGTATCAAGGGGTTTTATTCTACCTGATACCCTTCTTTGTGCACGTTGCGAAGTCATCGGTCTGCGCGGTTGTACAGACGCCACAGACGCATGGCAGACGCAGCGTTCGAAGGTGTAATTGAAACGTGTTTACAATATCGTAGGCGCGCCGTATTGTACCGAGTTTGTGGTTGCAATGGAGCCGGTGAGACGTTACCGTGCACCATCGTGACGCCTTTGATTTGCCCGACGAAACATTCTGGGGGCACTACCGGCTGACTAAGGATTTGGTGAGGTGGCTGTGCTAAGAACTGCGCGACGAGCTCCAGAGGCAGCGTGTTTATACAAGTACAGTACTGACCGTGCCTTCCTGTGCGCTCTGCGATTTTACGCCACAGGCAGCTTTCAGGAAATGATTGCGAGCGATGAACATCTGGCAGTTAGTCAGTCGACCGTCAGTCGCTGCCTTCATGCTGTCACCGACGCGATCGTGAGCTGCCTGGGCACGACTGGATTTTTTCCCCTACACTCAGGAGGAGCGTGCAGAATCGCGGGAGGGATTCCAGCTGCTGGACAGCTGGTTCGAGGGGTGCACCGATGCCATTGACGGGACATTTGTTTGCATCAGCGCACCAATAGACGTGGTCAACAAACCGGCATACTTCTGCCGCAAGTGGTACTACGCCCTGAACGTCTAGGTGGTTAGAGTTACTAGTCGACCATGTAATGGCTGTCTTCGGTGACTGTCATGCGCATGATCGCCTTACTTACGCGTACATTTCAGCTCACTAACAGTCGTGCTAAAATAAGCGGGTTATCATATGCAACAGCAGTGGAATACAGATATAATTATAAGGTAATAACTTTTGAGAAGTAAACATAGAGTGTCTGCAAGGTACGAATTTACTGTACTGCACTATAAGCGACAGTCTGCTGTCCCCCCTCCCCCCCCCCCTCTCGTTTTTTGATCCTGCGACCCTGGAGGTGGATAATAAATAAGGTAGTAGATTGGTCACACTTGGCTTGTGTAACGAGATCCCGTTTCCACATCCTTTCGTTCCCCTATTGCAGTGGTGCAGTGCATTTATCGTTCCATGTTTAGACAATGAGGTTTGACGGCGATGGTTTTATTTAGCATACGCCGTGAGCTCAAATTTGTGAGTCGTAAGTGTGAGGCTGTCTTACCTTTTTTTTTCTTGTTATAGCTGTTTATCTGCTTTAGTGAAATACGGCCTATATGTTTTCGTTGGTGTGTTTGTAATGATATATTTTACTGTTAATGGTAGTCAACGAATGCTTTGCATAAGTAGTGCATGGTACATGAAGTGAACTGTATCAAAACGTGACTACAACTGTTTAGAGCACTCGGATGGCGCCCTGCCAAGCAATCAAAATGACATCTTATCGCAGTTATTTTGGTAAGGACAAAGATCTTATGTTTGCACTTCGTAAGTGCCTTAGTATGCTCGAGAGTAGGTATTTCAAGTTACCTGCTTTAGAAGGACACATTATTTCCTCTGCACAGCTCTGAGTGAGTACTGTAGACAAGTGTGATTTGGTGACTATGTGCCATTAATAGCGAGTATGCTGATGTGACCATTTAAAAAAAGTCAAATTACCAAATCAGCAGTGTAGCACAAGATTTCCTATGGTATAAGAAAGATCACATGTGGATGCTTGGTTTGGTTTGTGGGGTTTAACGTCCCAAAGCGACTGAGGCTATAAGAGACGCCGTAGTGGAGGACTGGAAATTTCGGCCACCTGGGGATCTTTAACGTGCGCTGACATCGCACAGCACATGAACACCACTTCGTTTCGCCTCCATCGAAACGCAGCCGCCAAGGTCAGGTTCGAACCCGGGTATTCCGGACAGTAGTCGGGCGTCTTCCCAATGCACTACCTCGGCGGGGCCCCAGACCAAACCAAACATGTGCATGCTGCAAGTAACATGAGATCTTTTTCAAAATCATGAACGCTTCATTATACTGCTAGTAAATAATGTGCAGTTTAAAAAAGAAAACTTCATATCATTCAGCATGTTTGCGTCAACATCTGAATAAGTGATAAAAACTAACTCAGGGGATTTGTGCCCATTTTATTGCAGATGTGTGATGCAAACCTTCGAATCAGGGTACTCGATGCTACCTTCCCCGGCTCTGCCCACGATGCCTTCGTGTGGAAAGCACACCCAGTGCACCACGACCTGTGCCCCCACAGCATACTGGATTCCGGGGAATACCTACTAGGTATGTAAAGGCTGGCAGACCGGGGAAATGCTTACACTGAACAAGTATGAGTGCAGCCAGTAGCAGTGATAGATTAGTGTAGCTGTTAAATACGGGAAAAACACATTGATTTATGTATTTATTAATACTCTTGGCTAAAACTTTAGCCAGCCATATAGGGTATAAAGGAAAAAAACATGAATAGTGGTCCACATGGAATGAATACAATCTACAAAAAGATACTATCAGCACACCTCAACTTAGCATGACATATTTTTTTTTTGTTTATTTCTCCTTCGGGCAACATACAGGTATTGCCCACGAGGCAAGACAAAAGGAGGTGCTAAACCTCCTGACTGGGTCTTGTCCTCGCCTGGGTACAGCAGCAGGAGCGGTATTGCATTGTACAACAACAAAAGGCTGTCTTTGCCATCGCTTACAAAACAGACGCATCATAAACAGTTCTTGTAAATATATACAGATAATAAAATAATAATACACACTAAATCATATACAAAAATGGTACAGTAATGCAATACATTAGGGTTGTTCGAACCGATACAGCATTCCTACGACGCAACAACCCCACAGACCATCCACCACAGAACACCGCACAATCTGCACGACACACCACCCCATCCGCACGGCATATCATACGAATTGTATGGCATATCATACAGACCGCACGATATGCCACACAGACCGCACGACATCCTACTATGAACAATCTATGAGGCCACCGCACCACAGGACCCCCCCCCCCCCCCCCCCCAGCAGGGTTACATCAAACGGAACCAGAAGTAAGCATTTTTTTAGGACACAACGTTAGACAAAAAGAAAGACGAACAGATGCGTTTAAAACCCCTGTGCGTGGAACTATTTTTAGCTGCATCTATTACAAACGGATGAGAATTACACATCAACATGATCTGATGCTCAATTGATTGTGTTCCGTAGTTAGTACGAGGCCTATTTACCACAACAGAAGTTTGACGCAAGCTGTGACCAGTAGATCTGTTTAGGTACGTGTTAAAAAAATTAATGTAATTTGTTTTTATTTCGTTATAAATAAACACACATATTTTGAGTTCATACATGATTTTCACAGGGATCATTCGAGACTGTGTATTTGCCGAGCAACTATTTGTGTTGTTTCCTGCAGGTAAAAGTAACCGAGCTGCACGCGACTGGAGGGCTGATATTTTTTCTAAGTCAGTTTTGTTACAAGTACCCCAGATAAGAAGACAATAACTGATGCGAGAATGGATAAGAGAGAAATACAAATGTCTTTTCAGCGAGCAAGGTATAAGATCTCGAAGCCGGGAAAGCATACCAATAGCTCTCGCTATCTTGACACGGGTGTGGTCTATGTGGTCGCTCCAGCCTAGGTTGTGATGGAATTTAACTCCTAGAAAGGAATGGGAGCTGACACGTTCAAGGTAGCAAGAGCCGTAGCGAAGCTTAAAATCGTAATCTATTGGTTTGTTTTTTGCACAGAAAAGCATAAATTTAGTTTTTTTTTCGTTGAGTTCAAGACTATTTAAGTTTAGCCATACACTAAGATTTAATAGCCACGTGTTAGCAGTGTTTCCAAGTTCATTAAGATTTGTTCCAGAGAAGAATACATTCGTATCGTCTGCATATAATACTATGTCATCAGTTTGAGGAATGTTAACTATATCGTTTATATAGATCAAGAAGAGCAAAGGGCCTAATATAGATCCTTGCGGTACACCATATTTTACAGTCCTTGGGTTTGATTTGTAGCCATGTAGGCATACGAACTGAAAACGCGACTCAAGGTAACTGCGCATGAGTTGAAGTGCTATGCCCCTAATTCCACATATTTCCAGTTTTCTTAGCAAAATATGATGTTTGATGGAATCGAAGGCTTTGCGAAAATCTAGAAATATTCCAACGGTGTACAGCTTATCCTCAATATTTTTAATTATTTTATTTTTTATTTGTACGAGAGCCATTTCAGTTGATCTTCCTTTCTGGAACCCGTACTGCTTTGTTGATATGATGTTTTTTGCAACAAAAAAGTTGTTGAGGCGTTTGTGTATGACACGTTCAATCACTTTCGAAAAAAGAGGCAAAACTGAAATCGGCCTATAGTTGTTCGGGTCACTGTATTTTCCTCTCTTGTGAATGACGACGACACGAGCTATCTTCATTTTCTCAGGAAAGATTCCCGAAGCGAGTATGCGGTTGCAGATGTAAGCGAGTGGTTTTGAGATTAAGTGGGCAGTTTCTTTTATAGGTGCGGCTTTAATGTCGTCGTGGCCAGCTGCCGATCGGTTATCGAACGAGTTTATTATAAGGTTTATCTCATCCTCAGAAGTGGGCGTTAAAAATGCACTTTCAAGCAGCGCCTGTCCTATATATCTCTCCAGACTGCTGTGAGGCAATGAAAGAGATGAAAAGTTTCCAGCACCTGCGTTTGCTAGATGATCATTGATAAGGTTAACTAAGTTTTGCTCCGAATAAGTGGCTCCATTTATAACTAATTCAAATGGTATACCAGAAACGTGCGTGGCGTTTAGTTCATTGAATTGTTTCCATGTTTTTTGGGGGTTATCTGCGCACTTTTCGAACCTATGTTGATAGAATCTACACTTGGCTTTCTTTAAGTCAGAGCTAAGTTTGTTTCTGAACCGCTTGAATTCTTGCAGCTTTGCAATATCACGCGTCCGCAGAAACTGTTCGAACAGCTTATCCTTGTGCTTTATGCGCTTAAAAAGGTCATTCGTAATCCATTCTTTCCTTGCTTTCTTGTGTCGAACAATTGTTGTGAGGGGGAATGCAGCATCGTAACAAATTTGTAATTCGGACATAAAAATATCGTAGGATACAGATGGATCGGGTTCCTTATATACGTTCGCCCAGTTCAAGTTATCAACAAGTGAATGAAAGGTCTTTTTTCCGCCGTCATTGATGATACGGATAGTATTATTTGTGCATTGTGTACGTGTGGCGATCGGTAATGCTACAAAAATTGGTAGATGATCGCTCAGTCCTGAACAAAGTACACCGGAGCAACTAGCAGACTTAGAAAAATCTGTGAAACATAAGTCGATCAGAGTACTTGTATTCGATGTGACTCTCGTAGGCTGTTCAATGACGTTCTCACAACCATTTTGAAGCATAATTTCAAGAAGTTGAACTTTAGCAGGGTTATTAGAGTTAAGATCGATATTAAAGTCCCCTGTGATCACTACATGCCTCTTCCAGGAATTGACAAAATCCATGAGTGATTCAATGTAGTTTAAAAAAATTGACAGCGTGCCCTGGGGCGGTCGGTAGACGCATACGATGGCAATGTTTTTGCACATGATGGCAACAGTTTCAAGGTCGTCACACATGCAGGTAAAGTCGTCTATGGTATCATAGTGAAAACAGTCGCGGATAAATAGGGACACACCTCCACCCCGTTTTTGCACACGATAAACAGAAACGTGACTGTACCCGGAAAAATTCGTAACATCAGTGACACTTGAGAACCATGTTTCTGAAAAAGCCAAGAAATCAAAGGAACACTGTAGTTGTGAGAGGTATGTACTAACGTCATCTTGTTTGTTCCTCAGACTCTGTGTATTTAAATGAAAAAAAGAAAGCCCCTTTTCACGAAAACACTTGTTACTTTTCACCAGATCATTGAACGAAGTAGTCGTGTGGTACGCCATCTTGATTTCTTGAAATCGAAATAGCCGTCGTCACTAACCTAAAGAATTTTGCTCAGGTCATTTTCGGTTGCAATCCTGATAGCACTTGCTTTTGCTTGTTTTCTTACAAACACTTTACCCTCAGAAGTCCACACGAATTTGTAGTCATATTCCTTTGCCCTTATCTTCGCCAGCCACAGCAATCGCCTGTTCATTGCTGTCAAGTTTTCATAGAAGCTGATGTTGGTCAACTTTTCTTGCGCGCACTTTCGTGCTTCAAACCATTTGCGCCTGAGGGCTCGGTTGGAAAACCTTACAATCACCACAGGCCTTCTGTCCTTTTTGGGGGGCAAACGATGCACATGTTCAACGTTGCTATCGGATAAATCAGGGAGCTCCAATTTTCGGGCAATCTTGTTAATTTCAGCCATGAGGTCTTCATTTTCACTCAGCTCAAGCCCATGGATTTCAACGTTCTGGTGGCGGCTATACTGTTCGAGTTCATTTAATTCTTGTTTTAGTGTTTGGACAGTACTTTCACCGCTTCCACTCTCAACAGCCTCCACTCGACGCCGCAAGTCGCCTATTTCTTTGTCCTGTCGTTGTAGGTTCACTTTTATGTCATCATAAGTGTCAGACAGAAGCTGTACTGACCTCTCGATGTTCAACACAGTTTCCTGCATGTTCATTAGCTTGTCTAATTTGGTCTCCAGTACGAGCATGCCAGACAATTTTCTGTTTATTTCCGCTAGTTCTGCTTGGAAATTTTCCAAGACATTATCTGAATCGGTCTGTCCAGCTGCTTGCTTGCAAGCTGGGCATTTCAGCGCTTTCCTAGTGGTTTCTTTCATCATCCTAAACGATCGTTCGGTCACGCCGCTGCATTTTCCAATGTGGAAATTACAAGTGCAGTCGACGCACGTCATGAACGTGTCACCATCGGCAAAATTTGCGTTGCAAGAGGAGCATGCGTCCTTCATGGTAAACAAGAGCAGAAACCAGCATTCAATAGGCAATAACAGAAAAATGCAAAACAGCTAGATCAGCAGCAGGGGCGGTCGCGAAAAAAGGATGTGCTTAATAAATTGTCTATTACCAACCTGCAAGAATTCGATGACAGGTTTAGGCAGAGAACGTGGAACTGCGCCACCGCCACTGCTGCTGCATCGCTGAATGAAGACGGGGGTCGCTTGTCGCCGCTTTTATAGGAAGGTCCCGGCGCTTGGGTCCCCACGTGACGGCCAGAGTTGATATCAGCAGTGCGCTGATATGATGAACCAGGTTGTAGACGGCACCGTGCGAAAATTTCTGCAAGAATTCGATGACAGGTTTAGGCAGAGAACGTGGAACTGCGCCACCGCCACTGCTGCTGCATCGCTGAATGAAGACGGGGGTCGCTTGTCGCCGCTTTTATAGGAAGGTCCCGGCGCTTGGGTCCCCACGTGACGGCCAGAGTTGATATCAGCAGTGCGCTGATATGATGAACCAGGTTGTAGACGGCACCGTGCGAAAATTTCTGCAAGAATTCGATGACAAGTTTAGGCAGAGAACGTGGAACTGCGCCACCGCCACTGCTGCTGCATGCAGGATGTGAACAAATAAAACTGAAAATACAGTGCAACAAATGACAACAATAACATAAATGACGGCGTAGTTAGGACTTGCAAAAATAATGATCCTATAAGCGAGGAACAGGGTACCCTTCGCAACCTATGTTTATTAAGAACACATGTTAGTTTCAGCATGAAATCACTTGTCAATAATGTGTGCTGAAGGAATGTAAGCCATCATTACTCTAAATAAGTTAATGAATGTAAAAAAATGTGTAATTTACTGATTAGCCATAAATAATAAAACAAGATATATGTCTGCTCATTACTCATCTATAAAAGTTGAAAAGTACTGAATAATTGAATATATATTTATTATTTACAAAACTGAACCCAACAAAAAAGCGATGTTTACCACAATAGTAATACCCCTGTGACACTGCGAAAATTAATATAATCCACATTGGGTCATTGGCATGTTGCAATGTTAATTTGCTATTGTGCAAGAACACTTAATGCCCTTAACTTAGAATCCTGTTTGGCATTGACAAAGTTTGGGAAATGCATCCATTTTAAGTAGAGCCAAATGTATGCTCTTGACACCAGATACAGAGCAGAAACAAGCAAAGTGCAAAAAAGTCTGTATACACCAGTGTAATGATTCTTTATTTTGCTAAAAACTTTTTGTGTTGTGAAACTATTTCTACCACAGTGTTTAGGAAAAGACACTACTTTCTCTCAGCAGTGGCTCTGGTCTGCCCGCGAACGACTCTGGTTTATGCTTTCTGTTTCTAGCTGGCCGGCTGTCCACGTTTTTATAGTTAGGTACTTAATGATGTAGCTGAGCGCTTCACCTTTTCGAGGTCAGTTCCATGGCATATACGTATGTCTGATATGCTTATCGAGGTTTGGCCGCTCGGAAACTACGTCAATAATAGCAGGATGGAGATGCAGCGTTTACTTCGCAAAGCCTAGCAGCTAAGAGGAGAGATACTCCAAATATGAACTACAAACTTTCAGTTAGCTTATATGAGCTAAGGAGCTGGAAAAAGTTCATACGGACTTTTGCTTCAGCATAGTGTGCAATCCGTCCGCTTTCTTGATTATACACCAGCATTCTAGGGGCACTTTCATACAGTCCAATTTGCGTTCCAGACAGTTGGGGCACGTGTGTGTGATTTAACAGTGCAGAAATAATCAGCATAAACGTAAATGACAAACGTGGAGGGGCGAATGGGGGATGGGGGCGGGGGTGAGCGTGTTTACATCGCCTGCATCTGCATTGCGATCCTACGCTGTCGCCTTGCTGCGCCCGACGTCTTCGCTTTGAGGAGGGGAACGACATCGGGCAGCATGACATGCTTCTCGTGCTTCTTAAAGGGACTATGAAATTCCTTAAGTGAGGAAAAGCAACTCGGTCGAAAGATAGGTACCGCCTGAGAAGTCAATTCATCGCAAGCATTTTTCATTTTTTTTTGTACGCAAGCTTGCCATGAGGCATATTATAGAAACTCATGTAAATGGTTTTCCGTGAGGAAGCGGAGCAGGCTCCTGCTCTTAGAGTTGTCGGTGACCCATTTAGAAAAGTCCTCTTCCCTTGTGGTTAGTCCCACTTCGCGCAGAATCAATGTTCTTGATGCCCTTGTCCCTGCACAAGTCCATAGCAGGTGGCGAACATCCTGCAGCTGGTGGGGAACACTTCGGGCATGTGGTTGGTCCGATGTCTGCTTGCGATTTCCATCGGCATTTTACCGACGGGGTAAGGGCCGCCCCAGCTCTTATCCTTCTAAGGGAAACCTCCTCCAATCTCGTTAAGTTACGAGGGAGTGGGAATGTACACGGGGGAATGAGGGCACGTGTATTTTTCCTTAAAGAGGATGCTAAGATGGGAACAGCGGAGCGGGCATCGAAAGGGAGGCAGGGGGGGGGGGGGCGCATTAGCGTTTGGAACTTCGTGTGTGAGTTGGTCAACTTTTCTCTGCTCAGCGTTCTCAGCATCGTCTTGTGTACAATGTATCTGGATGCTTATTCTTGTTTTTTTTTATTGAGTGCATGGATATCCTGGGTAACACATAGCATCTTCGTCACTTTCTTCAGTTGTTTTATGGCGGCTAAGGAGTCTGTATAGATTTGGGCTTCTGTTATGGAATCTATTTTATTTATGGCCTCCATAGCATCGCGCACTGCATAGAGTTCCATCACAAGCGGGTCCGCGTATTCTGAAACGTATTCTTTATGTACCTTTAGTTCGCTGTGTTGGACTAGTAGCTGCTGTTCTACCGCCATTTTCTATAATTTATGCGTCCGTGTATACAATGCAGGTACCTGGAAGAGCATCAACCAGAGGTCGAGATGCCAGCGTTTCTTTGCGACGAAGCCGAGTGGTCTTGTTTGTCGTAATAGTCGTGCATTCCCACGGAGGGGGGTCAGCGATTGGTGGTGTTTGAACTGCCACTTCGTTGTACAAGGATGCTATGGGCGTAACGTTCTTTCGCTTCATATCCCTTGTTATCTCTCGTTGTTCAATTACTTCTGTCAACGTATTTATCTGTGCAAACTCTTGGAGGATAAGCTGGATAGGGGTACGTTTTGGTAAGCCCGTGATAGTGCGCATTGCGTTTCTATTTACTGTTTCCAATTTCGCCCACTGCCGCCTCGTGAGTCTTTGGAATTGGGCCTGGTATAGTATCCTCGGCTGTAACACCGATTGTACAATACGTTCTGCCATGTCCGCTCGAGCTCCTCCTCCTCTAGATGAAATGCGTTTTATCAAGTTTAAGGAAGTTGCAGCTACATTTTTCACCTTATGAAGCCACTGTGTTCCTTTGCCGGATTTGTGAATTTCTAGGCCAAGAACTCTCAACTCGTCCACCTCTTCCAATGCCTCATTTCCAATCTTTAGGGTGACTTTGAGTTGCCGATGGTTTTCTTCCATTCTTGTTGACAACATGAAAGTAACTGGACTTTTGAGGGGACCATTCTAGTCCTGCATCTTGGACGTACTCATCTATGGTATTTAAAGTCTCTTGCAGATACCGATTATGTCTCTTACGTTGTTTATGAACAGACCAAATCGCGACATCATCTACGTATATCAATAACCGCACTTCTGATATTTTAGCCAATTTCCACGCCAATGGGAGCAGTGCGATATTAAATAATAAAGGTGCTAACACTGACCCTTGTGGCACGCCTTTGTTCTAGGTGTAATTGCCAATTTGTTTTCCGTTTATCCGGATAGAAAACATCCTGTCCTTAAGCAGATTATGTACTGCTATTATGACCTGCAAGGGAATGCCCATACATTCCATGTTGCTAAGAATCTTTGCATGTAACACGTTGTCGTATGCCTTCGCCACGTCGGTAGCCACTACAGTGCGCACTAGGTGGCTATAAGGCGACACGTGTATGACCTCTTCAGCGAGCATAGCCAGTCCATTTTCTGTGCCAAGGTTTGTTCGGAACCCAATTTGTCGAGCATGGTATTTTTTATTACTTTCCAACCACCATGCCAGGCGGGTGGCTGTCATATTTTCATAGATCTTGCAAACTGTGGTTGTTAGCGAGATAGGTCGTAACGATTCTAGGGTTGTGGGAGGTTTTCCAGCCTTTGGTATTGTTACCACCACCGAGTGGAATGTCTCCTCCTTGCCATACCTGATTTACCACATCCAACAAGCTGTCAAATGCGGCTCCTTCAAAATTCTTGAAGACTTCATAAGGAATACCGTCATGTCCAGGCGCAGCTTTACGATTCGCTTCTTCTATAGCAGCCAATAACTCCAATTTGGTAAATGGTAATGTTATTCCTGTTTTATCAACCGCATCTACTGTCGGTGAAGGCGCCGGATAATGTGCGCGGTTCGGGAAGAAAAGGGCAGCAGCCTGATCTGCAAACTCCTCTGGTGTAAGCTGTAATGCGAGTCTAATACTTTCTGCATGATCTTTAACCTGCCGCCTCTTTTCCATGCCATGGAGGTTAGTCGTTCATGAGCCCAAACGACTGCACCACTCATCCCATCTCCTATGAGCCAGCTGTTTTTCATATCGGCGTGCCTGTGCCATAACTCTGTTTACATCAATTTTTCTTTGCACGTCTTCAGGATGGCGACCAGCCCGTATCTCGGCCCGTTCCCAAAGTTTAAGTAGGTGCAGGTCGGGAGTTGGCTGATCTTCGCTCACGTTAGTTGTAATGGTGTGGTCCTTGAGTACCGTTTGAAGGGTGGTAACGAGAGTATTCGGGCTAACTGAATGCGTTCGAGTATCCTGCCGTACACCATCCCAATGTGTAACAGAAGCTTTCTTTCGAATTTTTATCATGTGTCCCAAATTAAGACCAATACTAATGGGGACATGGTCAGTACCCCACGCATCTAATTCCGCCTGCCATTGTGGTGCACCAGGGCCCTTCCACCACGTCAAGTCTGGTGAGCGTGTTTGTGTTGCAGGTAGTGTTGCGACTCCTGGATGATTTAGTACTGTAAATTCCATTTCTGTGAAGGCAGTATGAACTTGATCACCCCTTTTAGAATCATAATCATATCCCCATACGGTATGCGGAGGGTTAAAATCTCCACCGATTAGTATCGCAATTCCAGGGTATCATTGCCGAATATGCTTAACTCATCCAAGATTAAGTGCTGTGTTTCTTGGCCGAGCGTACACGGACACTAATATAAGGGGCGTTTTGTTCGGACGCGTGAGTACAGCAACTACTTCCTGCTGAGTGTTGCACCACTTGCTCAAATCAAGTGGCGTTTGGGGAATGTATAGACGGCAGCTTTTCCTGGTGTTTCGGTCTCTGCTCTTGCTCGTTTATCAGGGATAGAAGGACACCGGTACCCTATATATCCTGTTATTGAACATAACCTATTGTGCTCCTGTATCAAGAACGCCCATGAATGCAGCTTGCCGTACAATAATTTTGTCTTTATTTCCCCAACTTTATTAGAGAGCCCTCTGCAGTTCCATTGTGTAATCTGTTGCCACTTGTTTCGGCTACTTCTATCCATGATGTAAGCTGCTCTGAATGAGGTGTGTCAGTTGCGTGAGTGTGTCCAGTACCGCCTTCCAAATAGTTGTGTTATCGGCAGGTTTACAATTCGGAGCATCCACTAACCTTGCTGTCGTACTGCCTGCAAGCGTTTCTTTCTGTTTTTCTGAGCTCTCCTTTCGGCGTTGGACTATACGTGCTTTCTTTTGTCGCAGCTGTGCAATTTGCGCTGAGAGCATCGAAATTTCTTTTTCTATTGCGTCCTGCTGGCTTGTGCAGTCTTTAAGGTCCGGAGACTCATCAGCAGTGAATGCCACTGTGCTCCGTTTTGTGCGTCGTCTATTCTTTAGCGTAGAAGCAAAATTTGCACTGTTCTGTGCAACCACCTCAACAGGCTCTTCTTCTGACGGGTCATCAAACAGCTCTTCGGCCAGAGCTGCAAATCTGTTTTTAACAATTAACAGTGCACATTGTTTATGTCGTTCAGCCCTTGCTAACTCGAGCTTTCGCTTTTTTGTCGGACACTGATAGGAAGTGATACTCCTCTGTCGTGATTGGAATCTGTGTTACTGTGGTCATTTTGCGTGCATCCTCATTGGCGGCTAAATGTACTGTGACAGTATTAGATGCCCTGTGGCTTACAAACCCCTGGCATCCTGTGGTACCAAGCGCTGCGTCTATTATACTCTGCATAGCTCTGGTGGGTATATTAGTGATATCAAACTGGACTGTTGGTCTGATATGCACTCTGAAGCTAGCTTATCAGAGGCGGCCCTTACCTTCTTTGCCGGTGGTGCGTTGACTGGCGGCCCAGGTAGTTTGACCAGCCGGGGTGTCCGTTGAGAAGCGTTAGTGACGACTTCCTGTTGCACATCTATAGCCTAATGGTAATCTTTTAGCTGGGGTAGTGGCCCGAGCGTTGTCCTCGTATTCTAAGTAATGTATACGTTGCTCTGTGGCCAAGTGCTAGATCCAGGTAAAGGCTCGTTACCGCAGCCTGCCGTTGTGCTTGCAGAAGTCACAGCGACAACCGGAGGGTCCATTGGCGTCCCCATGCTTGCCATCTTATCAAGCATTTTTCTGATAGCTTCGTTAACATCAAGTATATCAACACTCGGAGACACCAGAAAAAAACGAAAAACAGCTCGGAAACTCCGTTCCGTCCATGAACCGTCATCAGATGACGCTCGTTTGTAAGATTTTCGGTTGTCGCGCCTGTTTTCCTGAGCGTCGCGCACGGATTCTCGGTCTCTGCCTTTCCCGTCCAGTCTGCGTTTGCATAGCTTTCAACCTTGTCTCGTGTCTTCCTCGGCCGAAGGTTTCTTCAGTTTCTTGACCTCTGGGAATTATGTGCGACAGCAGCTAGAACGACTCGGGTCGTTCGCGAACGCATGCCTGCTGGTGGGCGCCGCCACGACGGAACACTTTCCTTGATATCCCAGACCCATTCAGCGCAAATTAGCCTGCACTCCTGCCTAGCCCAGCTTTCTACAAAACCTTTATTCTCTCGAACTGCCGGAGTGAATCCCCGGTGTCAGTAGCTTTGGTACCGTCTTCGACTCTGCATGGATGCTGGCAGACGAGCGTGCCAGTTGCACGCGTGCAAATAGTCTTCGTCGTTTTTAGCCAGAAGCGCTTTTATGATGGCCGGCGAGAGGCACCTCTTCTGGTGCGTATCCTCGGCGAGAGCACGGACTGATGATCGCTATGTTCGGATATGGATTACAAGTGAGCACCAATTATTCGTACGCGAATCTTAAGAATTGATATTAACAAAAAAGATGGTGAAGAGTTTTCACATTTTTTTAAAGTCCTTTCGCACATCGTTTAGGAGCGCCAATGCGTAACGTGCACGCGTTTCATCTAATGTGTACGTATCGTCCGAGCCAGAATCGACGGCGCAAAACATCAGCAAAGCAGCCCGGCAGATGCAGCTCAGCAGCGAATGCAGGTTTTCACCGATTTCTGCAGCTGCACGCAAGAATCGCGGACAGGAGCATGCAGGCGTCTATGCTAGAGGCGCGCGGTGAAGCGGGCGATTCCAGAACGCGGTGGCTTCGTGCAAAACAGACTAGCGACGAGCAGAAAGGGCGCACGACCGGAGTGCCGTCGGCCGCCGCGCTCACGGTCATCTCTGTGGTAGCTAGTGGCATCCGGTGCTGCACTTAGCGGTGCGAATTTATGTACTTTCGTGATGAAGCTGAGGGCAGACCTTTTTTGACGCACGTACCATTTAATTGTGAACACGCCAGACAAATGTGACAAATGGTCGATGAAGCAAAGGCGAGACAGGACGTCATCGGTCATACACGAAGCTTGATGCTGCCTATTTTATGTGCTGCTTTTGACATATGAGCTAAAGCTGTAGTGTACAATCGGAACGGTGTTGAAGGCATTGTGGGGATACAACAGGTATGAGGTATTGAGGGGCATTTGGAAAGGAATTATGGTGCCCGGACTTATTTTCGGAAATGCGGTTTTGTGCATAAAATCAGAGGAACAGTCGCCATTATAAATAAATCAGAGATCCGTTGGACGACTAGCACTAGGTGCCCAGGGCAAAACCACAAATGAGGCGCTACAGGGAGATATGGGCTGGGCATCTTTTGAAGTACGGAAAGCTCAGAGTAAAATATTATATGAGGAACGCCTGAGGAAATTGGACAATAACAGATGGGCAACTAAAGTATTTAAATACCTGTACTTAGACAGTGTTGACTCACAATGGAGAAAAAGAACTAGGAAACTAACTAGTAAGTATGCTAGTCACAAGGACGGAGAAATAAAGAGCATTAAGCAACAGGTGAAAAACACAGAAGGTAAAAATTGGATTATTTCGATGGAAAACAAACAGTGTGTAAAATTATACCGAAAGTGGAAAATACAGATCAGGAAGGAAGCGTTCTTTGATAACTCAAGAGGCAGTGCCCTACTTTTTGAAGCTAGATCAGGGTGCCTTAGAACACGCAGCTACAAAAGAAATTTAACAATGGAGATGACGCATGTGCTGTATGTGGAAACTCCAGTGAAACAACTGACCATATTACACTCGAATGTAATGGTATCCATCCGGAAGTTATTGCAGGCGCAGTCACTGTTCCTGGAGCTCTGGGGTTTAAAGATACCAGTGGCCGGGTGAATAAACCGGCGGTGGAAACTAGCAAAACAGCTACTGTAAGATTGGTGGCTTAAAAGCAGAAAAGTGACATAATGTTAGTAATGTAGAAACAAACAGCTAATAAATAGAGTGATGGTTTAGTTAACCAATCTAAATCAATAATTAAGATATAGGTAGGAAAATGAGCATCATAGCTTATGCTACCACCCCGTTTCAACGGGAACGCTACTATATTCCATCGATCCCATCCTTCTTGACAGTTGACAGCCGTGTGGTGCGGACGCGTGTTTCATCGCTCCTCCAATTGCTCGTGGCTACCGGAAACGGACGGACTGGCGACAGCGTGAGCTTCCGAAGCTTCAAATAGATGAGTTCATTCTTTTATTAACTTTATTTCGTTTTCAGCTAGTTAGGTTAGGTGCAGCTTGCAGCCTAAAGTTAGGTTAGGTGCAGCCTTTGTCCTAGCGGCCTGGTTTTTCGTGCCGGCAGCTAGGTTTTCTCGGCGTTCATTCTTTCTTTTTTGTTCAACTATTTTGTTCAGATAAATACTTTTTTTTTTAGGCTATTGGAGTTCGCAGAACTGATTTTAACGCGTGTTTGCTAGTCGTTTCTTGTGTCTTCTTTGAAGTTTGTATATTCTGAGAATTCGTAATATATATAGTTCAGTCGATACATGCTAAGATGTGCAATCAAAAGAAGGTAAAGTGTACTCACTGTGAGGCGCAGGTTAATCTCAAGGAAACGCGTTTTGATTCTGTAGATGAAGCGGAAGGCAGCAACTTTTTGTGTCGGTGTTGCATGCTGAGTGCGCGCCTAGATAGATTTAGATGGATGATTTAGAAAGTCAAGTAGGTTTTTTAAGGGCAGAAAACCATAAACTGCTTGGACAGCTTCCCCAAATGGAAAAAAAGGCCGACTTTATCCTTGGAACCAACGATGACGAACATTCTAGTGCAGGCCACGTGGCTGAGAACAGCACTGGCAAGGAAGGCGTAGGCAAAGTAGGTCAGGCGGAATTTGCCCTTGGAAACAACGAGGACGAACATTCCAGTGCGGACCAGCACTGGCATGAAAGGCATAAGCAAAGTAGGTCAGGCGGATTCGAACCGACACAGTTATTTAGAAGCAGCTACTAAGAAGCCGGAAAAAAAGGAAGAAGGAAGAATGAAAATCCCAGAGAGAGGAGGACACAGATAACCTTTCGGTGTGCGGGGAGGGAGAGAGAAGGCCGAGGTGCTTATCGCCGGTGATTCTAACATGAGCAGGTGCAAGCGAGATATCTTTGAACGTGTAAGGGGTGATAAGAGAGTGTTAGTTGGAGCCTCCCAGGGAGCACAATGAGGGCAGTGCTGAAAGAGAGTAAAAATAGGCTGTTGAAAAATTCCGCAGAGCGCAGTATGGTGATAGTAGCCGCGGGGCTAAACGATGTCCTAAATGGTGACGCTGCCGGAGTGGTGGAAAGTTTAGCTAAGGGAGTTGACGATATCAGGGAGATAGCACAGCAAGCGCTGATAGTTGTATGCACAGTACCGGAGGTGCTAGGATTGAACGGAAAGCTGCAAAAGGACATGGTGACAGTTAATAAGGAAATAAGAAAGTCAAGCCTCGAGAAGCGTTTCGCAGTGGTTGAGGTAAACAGGGAGGTGCATAAAGCAGGTTTTGGTAGGGCTTTTCAGCGAGATGGCATTCATTTTAACAGAAGGGTGAGAGCAGAAATCGGCTGGCGCCTGGCAGGCAGGGCTGCAGCTTTTTTAGGGGCTCCTCCAGGGCTCTGTGCACGGAGGTAGCTAGAAGTGAAGCAGAAGAAATCTTAATAATGGAGGCTGAGCCCCAAAAAAATGGCAAGGAGGAGGTCAAGCAAAAAATAAAAAAAGAAGAGATTTAACACTAAGATCTGCTAAATAAACATGCAAGGAGGTAGAAAAAGAGCGAAATGGCTAGAGATAGAACAGCAGTTGAAGGATGACAAAATAGGTGTGTACGCTCTTTGCGAGACTCATCTCAGGGATCTAGAAGATCCGCCGTTTATAGAAGGCTACGTCTGGGAAGGGTGCAACAGAACGAGAACGAAAAAAAAGGGTGGAGGGGTAGGTATGTTGATACACCAGGGAATAAACTGACAAAGAAATAAATCATCTTGTAAAGAATATATCTAGGTATCAGGAACAATTGCCGGCATAAAGACATGGCTAGGGGTAGTTTATTTAGGGACAGGACACCAATGCAGGCAAGAAAACAAGTATCTTGTTGAATGTCTCAGTGACGATATAAGACAGTTCGAAGACGGGGCCAATATCATTCTGCTGGGGGACATGAACGGCCACGTCGACGATCCGGATGGATATACGGAATATAACGGCAAGCTAATGCTAGATTTCCATGAGCGACACGATCTAGATATAGTAAACAGAGAAAGAAAATGTGAGGGCCAAATCACGTGAGAATTTCGCAAAAGGCAGACGTCGCAGGAAATTTATAGCAAGGTCACAAAAATGGAAATCGACGAAGAAGGGGAGCGTAGTCTGGGAAGTGATCATAAACGTATTAGTCTGCAGATGGGACCCTTGATGAAAAAGGAAATGGAAATTAGACAAAAAGTATACGCAAAATTAAACGACGCTAAAATAGCGAAGATAGCAGCAGACATAGAGGAAGCAATAGAGAAAAGCCCCATGGACGACTGGGATTACGAACAGGTAGAACTACTCATAAGGAGGAAGATTAAGGAGGGTAAAGTAGCAAACCGCTGGAATTGAAACAGGAAGCCAAGGAGCTGGTGGAATAAGGAAATCAGGGAAACGATACAACAACGACGGGCTGCTTCAAGGGAACACCGAGTGGCAAAGAAAGCACCGGTATCTCAGGAGGAAATCGACCAAAAATGGGAATCATATCGGCAAAAGAAACTTGAAGTACTGGCCCTCGTTCAAAGTAAAGTAAGGCAGTCCACCGATCGCTGGATGGCTGATATACACTATGCCTCTAGAGGCGGAGCAAGAAAATTCTGGAACCATATAAGCTGGCTATGGAAGAAGAATCAAAGAAAGCAGGATCGGATTCAAGATAACGAGGGAAATTGTTTAAAGGGAGACAACGCAGTGAACTACATTACATCAGTTATAGCCGAGCCATTTAAGAGCGACGATAGGGTAATCTCCGCAAATCAGGAAGCGACACAAGGTAGCAGAATACAAAGCAGCTTAGAACTCACCAATATAAACTGGAAAAAGGCAGAAAAAAATATTCCTAAATACACATCTACAGGAATAGATGGAATTCCGATCAAGCTGATAATGAACTTGGTCCAAAAAGTAAGAAAACGTTGTTAAAAGCTCTGGAAACAGTCATAACGAATAAGCGAATTCTGGACAGCTTGCGGCAGAGTCAAATGAAATCGATTTATAAAGGGAAAGGAGACAGGATGCACATAAAATCCTACAGGCCGATTACCATATCATATTATGTACAGATTGGCCATGCAGACGGTGAAATTTAAGGTGCAGGCATGGGTAGAAAGTAACAAGATACTCAGAGAACTTCAGAACGGCTTTAGAAATGGTGGGCGCTTAGATGATAGCCTGTTCGTGCTTACCTAATACATCGAAATATCTAGAGTGGAAAATAAACCTTTATGTTTGGCCTTCGTGGACATAAACGGGGCGTACGACAACGTAAACAGGGAACTCCTGTGGAACATATTAAAAGAAGAAGGTATCGGCTATGAGATAATAGAGTTCTTACAAAAAATATACCGGGATAACGAAGTATAAATTACATGTAAAGGGATAAGAAGTACAGAAGATTTCAAAGTATTCAAAGGATTAAGACAAGGCTGTCCTCTATCACCGCTGCTGTTCATGCTTTATATGATAAACCTGTAACGGAGGATAAAAGACAGCAACCTAGGTTTTAACCTGTCATACAGATTAGGTGGAAAGGCGGTAGAGCAGCGCCTCCCCGGTTTGATGTATGCAGACGATATTGTGCTGCTAGCTGAAAGTCTGGAAGAATTGCAAGCTCTAGTTAAGTATTGCGGAGACGAATGGGACGCTCTAGGCTTCAGTTTCAGCGCAGTTAAGTCGGGTCTGATGACTTTCAACGGCTCAACTGACCAGGGTCTTAAAATATGAGGCCTTGAAATACCTAGAGTAGCAGAATATAAATATCCGGAGGTATGAGTAAACGAAGGATTGGCATACATTGGAAAGTTCGAGCAATAACTTAAGGCCAAAGGGCGCAGAAATTCGGGGATAATGAAGCATAAGGCATTGTGGGGATACAACAGGTATGAGGTTTTGAGGGGAATTTTGAAAGGAAGTATGGTGCCGGGACCTACTTTCGGAAATGCGATTTTGTGCCTAAAATCAGATTTACAGTCGACATTAGAAATAAATCAGAGAGCCGTAGGACGATTAGCACTATGTGCCCACGGCAAAACCACAAATGAGGCGTTACAGGGAGATATGGGCTGGACATCTTTCGAAGTACGGGAAGTTCAGAGTAAAATATTATATGAGGAACGCCTGAGCAAATTGGACAGTAACAGATGGGCAGCTAAAGTATATAAATACCTGTATACTTAAAAAGCGGTGACTCACAATAGAGGAAAAGAACTAGGAAACTAACTAGTAAATATGCTAATCACAAGGACGGAGAAATAAAGAACATTAGGCAACAAGCGAAAAATACAGAAGGTAAAAATTGGATAAATACTATGGAAAAGAAACAGAGTGTGGAATTAGACCGAAAGTGGAAATGCAGATCAGGAAGGAAGCGTTCTTGGATAACTTAAGAGGCAGTGCACTATTGAAGCTAGATTAGGGTGCCTTAGAACACGCAGCTACAAAAATAAATTTAACAATGAAGATGACGCATGTGCTGTATGTGGTAACTCCAGTGAAACAATTGCCCATATTATACTCCATTGTAATGGTATTCATCCGGAAGTTGATGCAGGCGCAGTCACTGTTCCTGAACCTCTGCGGTTTAGAGATACCAGTGGCCGGGTGAATAAACCGGTGGTGGAAACTAGGAAAAAACGACTGGAAGATTGGTGGCTTAAAAGCAGAGAAGTGACAATGTTAGTAATGTAGAAACAAACGTTTATGAAATAGAATGATGGTTTAGTTAACCAATCTTAATAATTATGATATAGGGAGAAAAATTAGCGTTATAGCTACTGCTACCACCCCGTTTCAAAGGGGACGCTCCTATATTCCTTCCATCTATCCGGATATACATCCATCCATCCATTCTTGGGCTGGGTGCTCCATTTACTTCTGTCCGGACCTGTACGTGAAGAGTTGCTGCTCGGCGAGTATAAGCTGAAAACAGGCACGCGTGCTTCGGCCAGCCAGCAGTCTCAACGTAATACTAATACCTCTAAAGCTGTGTGTTCTGCTACTTCAACTCCCGGCGCAAGACTGTTTTTGCTGTTTCCCGCGAGGACCCCGACCAACAACGGGGACTGGTTGGCAGGGCCCACGCTGAGGCGCAGGCCACTGGGCTGCCGGAATAGGCGGACCACCCACAACTCCGAGAATTCCCATGCACTCAATAAAGTTTTCAATCAATCAATCCCGCGAATATGTCTGCCACGACGCCCGCCGCTGCTTCATCGCCTTTGAGATCCCCACCTTTCTCTCCACAAAGGTTTCGCGTGCGGTTCAGCGACAAGAAGTTGTCTAAGCAGGCGAAACAACTGATATGCAACATTTATGCGCATGTCAGGGAGACTCAGCCGAGACTGTACGTTGTTGAAGCATGTCGGTTGGTGAGCCGAATCGCCGGCGTCAGCGAGCGCTCCGTGCGTCGGATCAAGTCAGAAGCTTTGAGTACTTCACTAACGTCTCCGGAACGAATGAGGCTGCGTTATCTAAAGCGTGACAGGGCTGATCAGAAGACGGCAGACAAGGCTGCAGCGGTGCGACAGTTCCACCCTCGCTGCATTGCGGCGAAAGGTCCACCAGTATTTCACACGTAATGAAGTGCCCACAGCTGCCAAGTTATTGAGGGACGTGGTCAGTGATCCTGACATGTATATTTCAAACATGAGCATCCGCACGCTGCGTAGATTGCTTAGAGACATAGGATTCCAGTTAGCAAAGACGAAACAGTGCTCTGTTGGAAAGGGAAGATATCGTCGTATTGCGACCCAAGTACCTACGGACCATCCGAGAAATGCGAATGCAGAAATGGTATGCACATTTATTCCACACATCTCGAAAAACATACCCACTCGATAGCATGTTCGACTGAGATTTAGTGCGAGAATATTTCTTTTGCGAAACTTCGTACATCATATTTTCGGCATACTGCAATGAAGGAAAGAAGCCAACATTCGGCGAGGCCAAGGAAAGCATTGAGATTATGTTTTATGTCTTCTTTTCATTTTTACTTGGATAATCACAGAAATGAGTAATGTAATCTGCATAGGGGAAAGTTAATTAAACACAAAGTAGAAGAAAAAAACAATGTGCCGATGGTGGGGACCGAACCCATGACCTCCGAATAGCGCGTCCGGTGCTCTTCTAACTGAGCTACACCAGCCGCTGTCCCGCCTGCTACATTCTCGGGTATTCATTTTGTCTCTATACGAACCTTAAGTGTGTTCACCAGCGCCACCCTCAACCATAGCGGCGGACAGCGGCTGATGTAGCTCAGTTGGAAGAGCACCGGACGCGATATTCGAAGGTCGTGGGTTCGGTCCCCACCATCGGCATGTTTTTTTTCTTCTACTTTGTGTATAATTATCTTTCCCCTAAGCAGATTACATTGCTCATTTCTGTGATTATCCAAGTAAAAATAAAAAAAAAGACAAAACATAATCCCCAATGCTTTCCCTGGCCTCGCCGACTGTTGGCTTCTTTCCTTCATGTGTTATAACAAGCAACCTCATTTCCCCTGTATATATACATATATATATATATATATATATATATATATATATATATATATATATATATATATATATATATATATATATATACTGCCACCTGCTGTCCCCAAGTTCTAGCTGCGCCTGGAAGAAGAGGACACTGAAGTTGACTCTCGTGCTGTGCGCCGAACTTTTGCCTGCTGGTACAGCTTCGTCCCGTCGTTTTAGTCAAGTCTAGCCCTGTTGTCCGTGACATATTTTGGTGGAGGTGCTGGGTGTCGATCCAAGTATATGTCCCGAACTCCTCCGCATACCCAGGATTCAGGTCCTGTGCCAATTGACACTCCTGTTCACCGCGCTAGCCGGAGGAACCTAGGCCTACCACCTGAGCACGGGCCGTTGGAATTTACCACCGCAGCCGCACCTCGACCTGTCATGCAAACTCCGACGTATTACACTCTGCAGAACCCGCGACTGCCTAAGGCTTTCCACGGCTGTCAGACGGAAGACGTCGAAGACTGGCTCTCCCAGTTTGAACGGGTCACCGCATTTAATCAGTGGGACGACGCCGAAAAGCTCAGGAACGTCTTCTTTAGCCTGGAAGATGGCGCTCGTACTTGGTACGAGAATCGCGAAGGCGCCCTAACATCGGGGCGCGAGTTCTGCCACTGCATCCTGGACACCTACACCAGCCCGGATCGCCGAGAACGAGCGAAAAGAGCTTTACGCTCTCGCATACAGATGCCGAACGAGACCATAACCATGAACGTGGAGGACATGACTAGGCTGTTCCGACGATCTGACCCGGCCATGCCCGAAGAGAAAAAGGTACGCCATCTCATGCACGGCGTTAAGGAACAACTGTTCGCTGGGCTCGTGCGCAATCCGCCGAGCACAGTTGCCGAGTTTCTTTCGGAAGCAATCACGATGGAAAGGATGCTCCAACAGCGGTCTACGACCTACGACAGGCCGGTAATCGCCGCTTCGCTCACGGAGCCGCATTCCGCCTTCGGGGCTAGTCCGGATCTTCTTCGCGACATCATCCGCTCCATTTTACGTGAAGAGCTCCAGAAGCTTTTCGGTGCTCCCCAGTCGACGGTAGCCTCTGTCGCTAGCATTGTACGAGAAGAACCCCAGCATGTACTTCGGCCTTCGGTACCATCTGGTAACCCGCCATCCTTTTCCAGCGAGTCCTCTCGACAAACGTATGCGGACATCTTGCGACGTCCCCCAACTGATTCCACACATTACTGCCACCCGACCAAGGCTCACTGTATTCCGTCTCCACGCCGATCATCCTCGCAGCCCAGCTCCTCCGGGATGGCGCAGCGACGATCGCCTAGTCCGAGCCGGGAAAACTAAAGACAGCGACCCCAGGGGGCGAGGCCGCTTCAAATCGACGCGACGAAGACCCCCCGACAACGCGACCTGTGAGCGACCGCGACTTGACGGCCCCGACGACAATTCGTACATGTGAAGATAGACTCTCGCTCGATATACCTGTGCTCCTCGACGGCTATAAGGTTAGCGCATTGGTAGACACTGGTGCTGATTTTTCGATTTTAAGCGGGAAGCTAGCGATGCTTCTAAAAAAAGTGATGACGCCATGGTCTGGCACGTAGATTCGAACCGCTGGCGGACATGTCGTAACTCCGAGCGGTCAGTGCACGGCGAGAGTCCAAATTCGAGACTCCACGTTTGTTGTCAGCTGCCTTGTGATACCTGACTGCTCCCGCGACTGTATCCTTGGTGTCGATTTTCTCCGAGATTATGGGGCCATTATCGATATCCGGAAGCGTACCGTGACCTTTTCGACCGAGAAAGCTGATGATACTGACACCGCAGACAGCCAAAGCCGTGCCCCTCTTCGAATTTCTGCAGAGAGCGTTTATATTCCGCCACGTTCCAGTGTTTTTGTGACTGTTAAGTGCGATGAACTACGTGACGGAACGGCGGTCGCTGAGGGCAACCAGTCCCTTTTGCTCACCCACGGCATCACCTCGGCGCGGAGTCTCATCCATCTGCATAGCGGCCGATCTGAGCTCCTCGTGACTAACTTCACGAACGAACCCCGCCATCTTTTCCGCGCTACCGCAATCGCATTCGCCGACGCCTTAGCGGACGTTTCTGAGTGTTTTACGTTCGGAGAAGTTGAAAATGTGCGCCCATCCCTTGATCGTCTGGATATTAGTACAGATCTCTCGGAAACACAGCAGCACGACCTGCGTTCTCTCCTTCTAAAATACAGTGCTTGTTTCGCGACGTCATCGAAAATTCGGCAAATACCTCTTGTGAAGCACCGTATAATTGCTCCCGACGATGCCCGCCCTATACGCCAGCAGCCGTACCGCATCTCAACGACGGAACATGAAGCGATTCAGACACAGGTTCAGGAGATGCTTCGTGATGGTGTAATCCAACCCTCCAACAGTCCGTAGTCGTCCCCTGTCGTGCTGGTGAAAAAAAGGATGGCACCCTTCGCTTCTGTGTTGATTATCGAAAGTTGAACGAGATCACTAAAAAAGACGTCTACCCGCTGCCCCGTATCGACGATTCGCTCGACAAGCTTCGTCGCGCCCAGTACTTCTCCTCCATTGCCTTGAAGGGCGGGTACTGGCAGATTGAGGTAGATGAGCGGGACCGCGAAAAAACAGCTTTTGTCACCCCAGATGGACTGTATGAGTTTAAAGTGCTGCCATTAGGCCTATGTTCAGCGCCGGCTACTTTTCAGCGCATGATGGACACCGTTCTCGCCGGCCTCAAATGGCAAATCTGTTTATTTTATCTCGACGACGTTGTCGTGTTCTCTGAAACCTTTGGAGAACACCTCGAACGCCTTCGCGCCGTATTAGATGCCCTCCGGTCAGCTGACTTGACGCTCAAGCCCGAGAAGTGCCACTTTGGCTACAAAGAGTTGAAGTTTCTCGGTCATCTTGTGAGTGCCGCAGGCGTTAGGCCGGACCCCGACAAAACTGACGCTGTCGCCAAATTTCCCGTTCCTGCCACGAAGAGGAGTTTAAAACGTTTCCTGGGTTTGTGTGCGTACTACCGCCGCTTCATCGCCGACTTTTCCAAGATAGCTGCACCCCTGACCCGCCTCACGCGGGATGATACACAGTTCGTGTGGGCCGCCGAGCAACAAGAGGCTTTTGCGGAGCTGCGCAGACGACTGCAAACTACCCCTGTTCTTGCGCACTTTGATGAAGACGCTGCCACCGAAGTCCACACCGACGCCAGCAACATCGGCCTTGGCGCTGTACTCGTTCAACACCAAGCTGGCGTGGAAAGGGTCATTGCGTATGCTAGCCGCACGCTCTCCCCCGCTGAAACAAATTATTCCACTACGGAAAAGGAATGCCTCGCGGTTGTGTGGGCAACTATGAAATTTAGGCCTTACCTCTATGGCCGTGCATTTAAAGTCGTTACTGACCACCATTCTTTGTGCTGGCTGGCAAATCTCCGTGACCCATCGGGGCGCCTAGCACGATGGAGCCTTCGCCTCCAAGAATTTGATTACTCCATTGTGTACAAATCTGGTCAGAAGCACGAAGATGCTGACGCGCTCTCCCGGGCACCCGTCGGATTTGTCGATAACGTCACGGATGACAGAGGTTTTCTTGGACTAGTGAATGCCTCAGACATAATGACCCGACAGCGAGCTGACACAGACCTTCGACCTGTCATTGACCACCTGGAGGGTCGCGCTGCTGACGTCCGCCGCCAGTTTGGAAGGCACCTGTCTGCATTCTGTCTTCGGAATGGCGTTTTATTCAAGAAAAACTCCAGCACTGTTGATCGAGCGCACCTCCTTGTCGTGCCGGCCGACCTTCGCGACGATATCCTTTTTGCTTGCCACGATAAGCCCACGTCCGGCCACATGGGCTTTGCACGCACACTCGCTCGAGTTCGTCAAGCCTATTATTGGCCTAAACTTTCTAACGCCGTCCTTTGCTACGTCAGAGGCTGCCGCGAGTGTCAACATCGGAAGGTACCTCCTCTCAAACCCGCGGGTTTGCTCCAACCTATTATTCCACCTCGGACGCCGTTTGACCAAGTCGGCATCGACCTACTGGGCCCATTTTCGCTGTCATCGATGGGAAACAAATGGATTATAGTCGCGACCGACTATCTCACACGTTATGCGGAAACCAAGGCAGTGCAGCGCGGCACATCAATGGAGATCGCTCAATTCTTTATGCAGCAAATCGTGTTGCGTCATGGCGCATCGTCCCTAGTCGTAACCGATCGAGGCACCGCGTTTACGGCACAGCTCATGCACGACGTGCTCGAGCTTAGTCATACCAGCCACCGAAAAACTACTGCATATCACTCGCAGACGAATGGCCTCACGCAGAGACTCAACAAAACCATCGCCGACATGATCGCAATGTACATAGACTCGCAGCACAAAAACTGGGATGAAATTCTCCCCTACATCACTTATGCCTACAACACGGCCACCCAAGAGACGACGCGTTTTACACCATTTCGCCTAGTCTACGGACGTGACGTTCAGACGATGTTGGATGCCATGCTTCCGAGCTGCCCAGATGATCATCCACTCATGCCAGACGCCGAGCAGTTTGCTCAGCGCGCTGAGGAAGCGCGTCAACTTGCCCGCATTCACATTCCGCAACAGCAGGGCACGGATGCACGCCGCTACAACCTCCGTCATCGACACGTCGCATACCATCCTGGAGAGAAAGTTTGGGTGTGCACCCAGGTGCGTCGGCCCGGCTTGTGTGATAAACTGATTTCCCGTTACTTCGGACCTTACGAAGTTCTGCGCCGAGTCACGGAAGTGACTTACGAAGTTCTTCCAGTGGGTACTGTCAGCCCTCGCGTCGGCAACCACGCTCCGAGGTCGTGCATGTTGTCCGCATGAAGCCCTATTTCACGCGGTAGTGCGCTATGCATTTGTTTCGTTGTCGCGTAGGACACCTTACCCCGCCTCCGTTATCTATGCTGTCCATGTGCTGATCTTTCTTTTCACATACATTGGCCATCGCTCGCGCTCCGTCCAATATTTCTTTTTTTAAGAGGGGGAGTAATGCCACCTGCTGTCCCCATGTTCTAGCTGCGCCTGGAAGAAGAGGACACTGAAGTTGACTCTCGTGCTGTGCGCCGAACGTTTGCCTGCTGGTACAGCTTCGTCCCGTCGTTTTAGTCAAGTCTAGCCCTGTTGTTCGTGACAATATATATATATATATATATATATATATATATATATATTGATACAAGCTATAGTCGACGACGAAGCGGAGACAATCAGTGGCTAGTTGGCGTAGACGATGAAGTGGTTGCTGGTTGGCGTAGACGACGAAGTTGGTTGCCTGTAACCGCGCTCACACCGCTGCTCGGACCGCTCTCGGACTTCGACAGTCTTCTAGGCTCAGGGCATTGCCTGGACGTTCGCGCAATACCCGTTACAGTCTGGTGGAGGTGCTGGGTACGCTTTCCCACGTTTACACGCTTCACGACGGATCTGACTCCAGTCCACCATCGACTCAGTCGCCGCCTCTGCGGACAGTCGGCTGAGGTTGGGCCCCTTTCCACCCCTACGAGGATCACGCAGCCGCAACTCTCGAGCCACTTCGACATGGCCACTGATCCCAGGCTCTCAGATCCGATTCTTTGCCACCCGCCACGAACACCACCATCTTTTCACGGCGACGTCTTCGAAGACGCTGAGGATTGGCTGCCGACGTTCGAGCGAGTGGCACGGTACAATGGCTGGAGTGACGAGCGAAAGCTCAATAATGTTTACTAGAAGAGTCTGCGCGTACGTGGTTCGAAAACCACGAGGGCGCCCTTACCACCTGGCAAGCATTTTGCCGTGAACTTCTAACCACCTTCCCCAACGCCGACCGCCGCGAGAAAGCTCAAGCTGCACTTCAGTCCAGAAACCAGCGGCCAAGTGAAAGTGTGCGCATGTTCTGTGAAGACATGACCCGTCTTTTCCAGCGAGCAGACCCCAATATGAAAGAGGAGAAGAAGCTTCGCCACCTCATGCGTGGAGTTAAGCAGGAGCTGTTTGCGGGCCTCGTTCGCAGTCCACCGTGTACCGTTGCTGAATTCCTCGCGGAGGCAACGACCATGGAAACGACGCTCCAACAACGGGCCCGGCAGTACAACCGAGATGTCACCAGCCTGGCCCCAGATGTTTTTTCGCCGTGCCATGGAAGCGGTGCGGACGCCTTACGTGACCTCATTCGGTCGGTTATTTGAGAGGAACTCCAACGTTTCCGTCTGCCTCAGAGTGCGCCAGTGACATCACTGACCGAAGTCGTCAGAGATGAAGTACGCCAGGCTGCTTCTGAATTCCCGGTCACCAACGTACTGCAGCGCGTCGATGAAATGCCCACGCAGACATCCGTTGCTCGTCAGGCAGCTGCCTACGATCCTGTCGCTACCATGCCTCCACGGGTCGACGACAAACGAACGTACGCGTTCGTTACACGTCAAGCAGCTGCCTGTGGTCCTATTAACGCGACACCGGTGGTGAGCCACATCAGTCCGTATGACGCATCGGCTCAAGCTGTGGTGCCTGTTCCACGCCCTCGCACGTCGGACGTGTGGCGTACGTGGGACCGCAGGCCAATCTGCTACCACTGCGGGGAGGCCGGTCACCTTTACCGTGCATGCCCGCATCGCCGAGTGGGACTTCGCGCCTTCGAACCCGATGCGCCCTGCCCCCGGTACGGTGAACGGCCGCTCGAAATAGAAGCTCATCTGTCGGCCCCGTCAGAGGCCTGGGAGATACAGGCGGTATGATTCGGAATCGTCATCTCCGCTGCGGTACCGTTCCCAAGACCTCGCAGAGACGCCAACAATACTGAGCGGCGTTCTCCCAGTCCACAGCGGGAAAACTATTTCCAGCGGTCTCCGGAGGCAGGGCCGCTGCTGTCGGAAAAATTGATCCTCCGCCGCCGATACACCGATACGCTGATTTCTCGCAGGGGCAGGGTAGCGACAGCATCCGACGCGCTACTTCTGATTTGTGCGTGACACTTGACGGAACTGGCACGATCGCTTTACTTGACACCGGTGCAGACTATTCAGTGTTGAGCCATGCCCTCGCCCAGGAACTGAGCAAAGTTGTGACGCCATGGTTGCACCCTAGCATTCGCACGGCTGGAGGTCACCTCATTAGCCCGGCCGGAAGGTGCACAGCCCGAATTGGCATCCGCGGTTTCGTCTACGTCTGGGAATTCGTTGTCTTGCGCGAATGTTCCAAAGATTTGATACTGGAGCTAGACTTTCTGCAGGAAAACGGTGCTGTGATTGACCTGCACGAGGCACGAGTCACATTCTCCACTAAACAGGCAGTGGCACGCTTCGACACCCACGATCCCTGTAGCCATGCTCTGCGTATTGTGGAGTATGACGTCACGGTGCCACCACTGTACAGTGTCGTAATGCGCGTGCAGAATAAACCTATTTCATGACTTTGAGGGCATGGCGGAGGGTCATATCCCGCTGCTGCTTCAGAGGGGTCTCATTGTTGCCCGAGGTCTCTTCCACCTACGGGATGTCTGCACTACCGTTCTGCTCACCAACTTTTTGAACGAATTTCAGCACCTCGTCAAAGGCACGGTGATCTCCTTCCTCCAAGACGTCGCGGAGAGTCCACATTTGTGCACCGTGGAAGAAGCCCTTCAAGACGACACTGGACCTCGCCACGTTCTGCCACCTGTGGAAATGAACACCGAGTTATCGCCGTCTCAGAAGGATCTGCTTTCGGCTATCTTGGCAGACTTTGAAGACTGCTTCGCAACGTCTTCCAAAGAGGGCCGAACTCCGGTCGCCAAGCGCCGTATAATAACAGACGAGACCACCCGCCCCGTATGCCAACGCCAATATCGCGTTTCTCCAACGGAACGAGCAGCGATTCAGAGACAGGTCACCGAAATGCTTTCCGACGATGTCATTCAGCCGTCCACAAGCCCGTGGGATTCGCCCGTTGTTCTCGTCAGAAAGAAGGACAACACTCTGCGGTTCTGTGTCGATTACAGAAAGCTTAATCTCGTCACTAAAAAGAACGTTTGCCCACTTCCCCGCATAGACGACGCACTCGATCGACTGCGAGATGCCCGATACTTCTCGTCGCTAGACCTAAAAAGTGGGTACTGGCAAATAGAAGTGGATGAGAGAGACCGGGAGAAGACGGCTTTCGTGACACCCGATAGCTTGTATGGGTTTAAGATGCTACCGTTCGGCCTATGTTCGGCACCGGCCACGTTCCAACGCATGATGGACACTGTTCTGTCCGGTTTGAAGTGGCAGTCGTGTTTGGTTTACCTGGACGATGTCGTCATATTTTCGACCACCTTCGACTAACACCTAGAAAGGGAATACGCCTTGTGTTGAAAGCTCTCCGAGACGCCAACGTGACAATCAAACCGGAGAAATGTCACTTCGGCTTTGAGGAACTCCGCTTCCTTGGTCACGTGGTCAGCGCAAAAGGTGTTCGCCCGGACCCTGAAAAGACAGCTGCCATTTCTTCTTTTCCGCCCCCTACTGACAAGAAAGCTGTTCGACGGTTATTAAGTTTGTGCTACTATTACAGACGATTTGTAAGAGATTTTTCGCACATCGCAGAACCGCTAACCACACTGACTCGAGATGACACGCCGTTCCTGTGGGGAAGTGAACAAGAGGCCGCTTTCCTTGAGCTTCGCAGCCGCCTACGGAATCCCCCCATACTAGGTCATTTTGACGAAAACGCCGCAACTGACGTTCACACTGATGCCAGCAACGTTGGGGTTGGTGCAGTACTAATTCAGTTGCAAGACGGTGCAGAACGGGACATCGCTTACGCGAGCCGAACACTTACCCGCTCCGAAACCAACTAGTCAACAACTGAGAAAGAATGTCTGGCGGTAATATGGGCCCTCACCAAGTTCCGACCATACCTCTACGACCGACCTTTCCGTGTTATAAGCGACCACCATTCATTATGCTGGCTCGCGAGCCTCCGAGACCCCTCAGGACAATTGGCAAGATGGAGCCTTAGATGACGTAACAGTCGTACACAAATCAGGACGAAAGCATCAGGATGCTGACTGCCTGCCGCGCTCGCCCATCGCCATATTTCCAGAAGAAACGGCCGCTGGTTTTCCCTTTCTGGGGGCTATTAGTACAACTCAAATGGCGCAGCTGCAGAGAATGGACCCAAAGTTAGCGTCACTCGTCGACTATCTGCAGGGCGTCGACGACCGTATTCCCGTATTTTTCATCGTGGGCTTCAAACGTTCACTCTGCGTGGTGTGTTGCTCTACAAGCGAAATTTTGCTAACAGTGATGAGACGTTTCTCCTTGTTGTGCCCTCAGAGTTGCGCCGAGATATATTGAGTGCCTGTCATGATGAACCCACTGCCGGCCACCTGGGGGTGAGCCGTACACTTACACGAATTCGTCAAAAGTATTATTGGCCCAGGTTACTCCCATCGGTGCAGGCCTATGTACGCTCACGTCGTGACTGCCAACGTCGGAAGACCCCGCCATTGAAACCCGCTGGATTTATCCAGCCTATTGCTCCGCCTAAGGCTCCTTTCCATCAAGTGGGCATGGATCTTCTCGGTCCTTTTCCGAAGTCCTCGTCTGGCAATCGTTGGGTAGTCTTCGCGACAGACTACCTAACACGGTACGCAGAGACCGCGTCCCTTGTTAAAGGTACTGCCGCCGAAGTTGCTCAGTTTTTCGTTCATAACATTGTCCTACGTCATGGCGCCCCCACCGTGGAACAGCTTTTACGGCTCGCCTAATCCGGTTGGTCATGACTTTGACTCACACTAGCCATGGACGTGCGACGGCGCATCACCCTCAGACCAACGGGCTGGTCGAGCGCCTCAATCTCACCCTCACTGACATGATTTTATGTATGTGGACGCAGAACATCGCACCTGGGATGCGATTTTGCCCTATTTAACTTTCGCGTACAATACCGCCACTCAAGAGACGACGCGACTTACCCCGTTCAAACTTGTCTTCGGTCGCCAAGTGAGCACACCGTTGGATGCCATGATGCCAGTTGGTCCTTGTAAGGCCGCGGTGGCGCTTTAATGTTTCGGCCCGCGCGCCGCAGAAAACGGCGATGGAATTTCTCCAAGCTACGAGAAAGCGACGCGACCGATTACGTCATCTCGGCCACTGCGCTGCGCCTCCTCGCCCTCGTCGTCATGCACAGAGTCACGCGTGCATTCCCCCGCACGGTCCCGGCCCTCCTCCTCGCTTCGCGCGGGAGGACAGCGCGTGCTGACCAAGTTCGAGCAAATTAGAGTCCTCTCTAGAAGGCCGAGGGGGGGAGGCATAGCTTTGGCAGCGCTAAGCTGTTTTCCGTTCCTCCTCCGCGTCTAGAAGCTTCTGTGTTGGCTATTTAAGAGCGCGCCGCGCAGCCATTAACGGTTCTGGTTCTGATTCAATTCTCGCTCGGAGAAGACAGCGAGTAGGCAGGCCCCAACTGAGAAGTCGTTAAAAAAGCTATGCGCTCGTTTTGCCCTTAGTTATTCTCTCAGTCTCTTTTGTAAAGTGAGTCGTCTCTCTGTCTCGCATAAACAAGTTTCCTGTATCTTGTGTTTGTGTCGTATAAAGTTATTTTCGTTTTGTTACTGAAAGTTCGTCGTCCTACGTCTCAGTGCGTTTTTGTGTGAACTGCACGTCGCCTGCCGAATCAAGGAGCACCTTGCAGAGGGGCGGAAGATTCGAAGAGAGGTGCGGAAGATTCGAAGAAACAAGATCCTTTGACCGTTTACTGGCGCAGCCGACAGCACGATTCGGCAACTGCAGCACTCCGCAAGCCCAGCCCGTTACTCGAGCTGTCGCAACGTTACAGGCGCTCACCGAAGTCTGCCGGCCGTTCAAGGTGGAAGAGCTTCGCCGCGCGCAAGGACCTAGGGACCCCAAGAGGAGACAGTCAGAGGCAGCGGCGAATAGGAGTGCCCACCAGAGAGGAGCGGCGCGCCAAGGAGGGAGCTACCGTTGCTGAGGTACTGAGATCTCCCGGTCGTTCGGGGTAGGAACTTCATCGACGCGTGCAAGGACCCAGGGACCCCCAGCGGTGAGGGTCAGAGCAGCACAAGAATGCTAAATTGGGTTAGTTGGTGCATTCGCATTTTAGGAAACGCAGCGCAAAGAAGACAAGAACAAGGACGTGTGTGTTTCCTTCTTTTTTGTCGTTGTCTTCTTTGCGCTACGTTTCCTATAATGAGAGGGTCAGAGGCAGCGACGATCGGAAGAGCCCCACACCGAGGAGCGACGCGGCGAGAAAGGCGGAACCGTTGCTCAGGTGAGCGGGATTTCTTGCGTTCGTTGGTGTGCGTGGAGCGGGAGGTGCGCGGTGCCGACGTGTGTTTAGTTCGATTAGTAAACATGAACACCAGAAAATCAGTGTTTTCCTGATGGACCAGTGTGTCCGTTAGAGTCCCCGTAGCTGCACTGGAAGAATTTCGTAACAAAGACGAACAGTAAGGACCTAGCGAAGCGTCGAGAGACAGAGGTGAAGGCAGAGACTGAATTAGGAATTAGAAAGATGGAGATAGAAGCCGAGGTGGAAATGAGAAAGATCGCAGCTAAGTTGGAAATCGCTAAGATGGAGACAGAATTGAGAAAGTACGAACTGGAAACTCAAAAAGCGATAGCTGAAGCTCGGAAGGTACCAGCAGAGGTCCAGTTATTAGAACGAAGACAAATGCCCCTCGGATGCCAAATCGAAGCAGGTATTCAAGCAGAAGAAACTAAAAAGAACCCTCCGAAAAAGCGGCCCCGAACAGTACTTGTAGGGAGCGTGTCAGGTGACGAAGCCGCAGGGTCCGATGCAGCAGCGAGCGAGCCGGCGGAGAGGACCTTCGCCGGGGAGAACGATTCAGTCGGCGTGTGCGGCGCGTCGCCGGCCAAGGAATTAAAAGAGCGCCAAAACAACTGCGGAAGCTGTAGCGACAGAAGTGCCCGGTTTCGCTAAGATTACCGAAGGCGTCAGCGGTCAGCCAGGTGTGCCGGAAGGCGCGCGCAACAGGAGACCGGACTGAAACTCGCTGTATACGAGGTATTCGAAGAGCGCAAAGCTGCCGTGTGTTTACAAACTGATCTTGACGCGTTTAATGTAGGAAACGCGGGTGAAACAGTGGCACCGGGCGCGAGCGCTTATCAAGAACAGGGCGCCACAGTTAATTCAGACAGCGGTCACGAGTGATGCGATCGGCGAGATCAGCAATCATGCGTATACCGCAGCAAATGCTGTTTGTAGGGCAGAAGTCTCAGCAGCTGCCGAAAACATCAGTCATCGCCGTAATAGGCGCGGAATTAGCCACCGCTCGCAACTGTGAACCAGACACTCCAGGATGTAGCGCGCACCCCGCACGAGGATGAGCTTACAGGGGGTAGCATAAGCGAAAACCCAAGAGAGCCACAGGATACGTCCCATCCCTCTGGCTCTAAAGAACAGGACATCATCGCTGGAGGTTTATTGACAGCAACACCACAAGTCGAGACCGCCGTAAATTTCAAGGTCAGTGCCATGACAGGTGCTAAATTGGCCACCGTTCGCACTCGTGAGCCCGAGACGCTCCAAAAGCGACGAGTCCCCCATTCGAAGGCGAGCGTTTAGCATGTTGCTTTTTTGCAGACCTACACGAGCCGCATGATGCCGCGCTCCTACCTAGCTCTAACGAGTGTCGAGCTGAAACAAATTCTCCACTTGAGCCTGAACCGCGTTGCACCGGCGGGCGTAAGCAGTCCTGCTCGCCTGTGCATGAAAGTGTGTGCGCTCGCGAGCATGGACTGGCAAGCGAAGCGTGCAGGGAACACTTGCCGGACTTGACCACATGTGATGTGTGCGGAACTCCAGGATCTGGGACTTACCGTGAACGTTTTGCATGCTGTGCAGTGACTGTGCTCGAGAGAAGTGCTTTTACACTTCGTGCTCGTGAACGTTTTCCGCCAGGAACTGCGACTGGCTTTGAACGCCATGCAAGCCGCGAAGCGACTATGAACAGAACGTGTGCATGTAGACCGTGTGCCAGCGGACGAAGGGCCGCGGCCTTTAGTATGTATGCGGTTTGGCTGGGCAAAAAAGCCCAGCAATCCTCTTAAGGTGGGGCGTGTAAGGCCGCGGTGGCACTTTCTTTAATGTTTCGGCGCGCGCGCCGCAGAAAACGGCGATGGAATGTTCTCCAAGCTACGAGAAAGCGACGCGACCGATTACGTCATCTCGGCCACTGCGCTGCGCCTCCTCGCCCTCGTCGTTATGCACGGAGTCACGCGCGCATTCCCCCGCACGGTCCCGGCCTCTTCCTCGCTTCGCGCGGGAGGACCGCGCGTGCTGACCAAGTTCGAGTAAATTCGAGTTCTCTCCAGAAGGCCGAGGGGGGAGGCATAGCTTTGGCAGCGCTAAGCTGTTTTCCGTTCCTCCTCCGCGTCTAGAAGCTTCTGCGTTGGCTATTTAAGAGCGTGCCGCGCAGCCATCGACGGTTCTGGTTCTGATTCAATTCGCGCTCGGAGAAGTAGCAGGCAGGCCCCGACTGAGAAGTCGTTAAAAGAACTATGCGCTCGTTTTGCCGTTAGTTATTCGCTCAGTCTCTTTTGTAAAGTGAGTCGCCTCTCTGTCTCCTGTAAACAAGTTTCCTGTATCTTGTGTTTGTGTGGTATAAAGTTAATTTTCGTTTTGTTACTGAAAGTTTGTCGTCCTACGTCTCAGTGCGTTTGTGTGTGAACTGCACGTCGCCTGCCGAATCGAGGAGCACCTTGCAGAGGTGCTGAAGATTCGAAGAAACAAGAACCTTTGACCGTTTACTTCTTGCGGCTCTGCCGCCGAACTTGACGCCGACATCTTTGTTAAGCGTGCTGATGAGACACGGCAACTAGCACGCCTCAGAATCCACCGACAACAGGCGAATGACACTGCTCGGTATAACCTCAGCCGAAGAATCGTCACTTAAGAGCCGGGCGACTTCATCTGGGTGTGGACACCTGTTCGTCATCGCGGTCTATCTGAAAAGTTACTACGCAGATACTTCGGCCCTTACGAGATTGTTCGCCGTATCAGTGATGCCACCTACGCCGTTGTTCCCGCCGCTTCAGCTCCATCCCGAAGGCCACAGCGTCCTGAAGTCATGCATGTGGTTCGGCTGAAGTAAACGCCGCTACGACGTAGACGACGGAGTTGGTTGCCTGGAACCGCGCCCACATCACTGCTCGGACCGCTCTCGGACTTCGACAGTCTTCTAGGCTCAGGGCATTGCCTAGACGTTGGCGCAATACCCGTTACAATATATATATATTTCTTTTTTCACTGGCGACAACAAAGCAGTACTGGGACTCGACCTACAGAGCGCCTTCGACAAGGTGAAGCACTCAGCGATCCTATCCCAAGTCTCGAAACTCAACATGGGAGAGAGATCATACAATTACATCAAAGACTTCCTCACGGACAGAACGGCCGAGCTCAGAGCGGAGGACCTCCAAGCACAGGAGAAGCTGGGAAGCACAGGCACACCTCAGGGATCGGTCATCTCGCCGGTGCTTTTCAATCTCGTGATGATAGGAGTGGCCGAAAGGCTCAGGAACATCAAGGAAGTCCGACACACGATATACGCGGACGACATAACGCTGTGGGTGGAAGGGCGCAGCGATGCCCACATCGAATCCACCCTACAGGAGGCCGTTGATGCGATCGAAGACCAACTCGACGGAACGGGGCTCAGATGCTCGCCGAGCAAGTCGGAGCTCCTCGTCTACCCGCCCGTCAAGCACCGCAAACCTAAGAGCAGCCTGAGAGAGTACGAGGCAATCAAAGTCAAGACCAGAGAGGGAAACGCGATCCCAAGAGTCAACAAGATCAGAGTGTTAGGGATGACGATCGAGACGGACGGCAGAAACGGCGGGAGCGTCACCCGGCTCATTGCGAAAGCGGCGAACGCCACGAGACTACTCAAACGAGTCCGAACAAGAAAAGTGGAATGAAGGAAGAGAGCCCGATCAGAATGATCCAATCGTTCGTCATATGTCACGTAGCGTACGTGGCGGCCTACCACAAGTGGAACAAGAGCGAGAGAAACAAGATAGATATACTCATCCGCAGAGCCTACAAGACGGCACTGGGACTGTTCGAAACAACGAGCACCAAACGCCTCCTGCAGCTAGGAGTGCACAACACGCTGGAGGAGATAGCGGAGGCCCAACGTGCCGCACAGCTCGAAAGACTGTCTACGACCAAGGCCGGCCGCAAAATCCTGGACAACCTGGGAATTGGAAGGCAGGGAGCAGACGCAGCTCTCCGTCCCCGATGAGATCAGGCGCAACATCAGAGTGGACTCGGTACCGCAGAACATGCACCCGGAATGTAACAAAGGGAGGAGAGCAGCAAGCCAAGGCGCTGATAGACCAGCACGCGGCTGACACACACGCACGCTACGTTGACGCGGCTGAGTATGCCAAGATACACGGGTTCACGACGGTCATCGTCGACGCGACCGGCACCGTTCGCACGACCGCCAGCACGAGATGCACCAAGGCAGAGCAAGCGGAGGAGGTGGCCATCGCCTTGCCCATCGCCGACCGCGACTGCCACACAGTGCTATGCGACTCGAGGCAGGCGGTGAGAAATTATGCCAAAGGCAGGATAGCGAAAGAAGCTGTGCGCATACTGCAGACAACCAAAAACGACAATGGCAGCAGACAAGTGAGAATCAAGTGGTTCCCGGCACACGCGGGCGAGGCGTCAGACCGCAACGCCAACCACAACGAGACGGCACACGCCGAGGCGCGCGCGCTAACGGAGCGCGCCTCGGTCGACTGGCCGCTGTGGTTCAGCACCAAAGACCGAATGACGGACTACAACGAAATAACCAAGATGTTCCGCCTAGCTCGCAGAACTCTTCCACCCCCTTGCTCGGGGCTCACTCGAGAGCAAGCCGTTTTATTGAGACAGCTACAGACGGGCTCACTCCCCAGTCCGTTGCTGATGCATAGAATGTATCCCGAGACGCACCTGACAGACAAATGCAGAGTCTGCCGAACGGAGACTGCCGGCTTCGCACACATGCTGTGGAATTGTACCCAGTACCAGGAAGAAGCTAAGTCTGGGAGGATTCCGCCGCGACTGGAAGCAGCCGCAGGGAGCGACAATCAAGAGGAGCAACTCTGGGCCGTCCAGCAGGTCATCAAGGCGCTGGCCCGGCAGGGAACCAGCGAGCCGGCCACGGCGAGCGGGGACCCAGGCCGCGCGGCCGGTGCCCAGAGGACGACGTAGACCCTGTCCGGAGCCCGCGCGCGCGAGCGCGCGTTCTACTGCTGGCCACGAATAAACGTTTTACCAATCCAATCCAATTCTTTTTTCAGGCCAATATACTATCTGGACGAAACTTGGGTAAATGCTGGTCACACCAAACACTTTGTCTGGCCAGACACAGCAGTTGCGTCTCGAGGAGATGTTTTCCTCCAGGAATTGTCTACTGGTCTTCGGGCGCCAGGCGGAAAAGGTGGTCGCCTGATTATTGTGCACGTAGGCAGTGAGAAGGATTTTGTCGACAGAGCGTGTCTCGCTTCCGGGCCAAAAAAGCCGCCGTTCACTATCACAGCGAAATGGATGGCTCGGTATTTGAGACATGGTTCAAGGAGCAGTTTCTTCCCGGCATTGAACCGCATAGTGTCATTGTAATGGACAATGCACCTTATCATAGTGTGCAACTTGAAAAGGTGCCGTGTTTCTGGAAGCGGAAAATGGAAATTCAGTCCTGGCCAACAAAAAAAGGCATCCCGTTTTCACTTCACCAGCTGAAGGCCGAGCTGTTACAGCTGATGGTTACCACGTTGACACTTTTGCAAAGGCGGCTGGCCTTGATGTTGTTCGCTTTCCCCCATATAATTGCGAGTTTAACCCCATCGAAATGGTATGGAGTCAAGTTAAGGGAAACGTTGCTGCCAATAACACTGACTTTACTTTGGTTTCTGTAGAAAAATTGGTTCATGAAGACATTGCTCGTGTTACCAAGGGAAACTGGTCCTGAAACTATGCACATGTAAAACGTCTTGAGGAGGAAGCTTGGGAGCGTGATGGAGCCATCGACGTTCACCCGGAAGACATAATTTCCCTGACTTAAGAATCTGACACTTCGAGTGAGGCAAGTGAAAGCGAGATGAGCGTGACGGAGGACCCTGAATGAAGCAACCACTGCTGCTGCATGCCTGATGGCATCTTCCGAGAGGCCTTCAATCCCGACCTGTGCTCTCCCGTTTTGGTGCATATATTAAGGGACAAGGTGACAAAAAAACAGTCTGAATAAAGACATTCTTGCGTGCCTTATATTTATTCTTTAAAGTAAGGTACAATGAGAGTGGGATCCGATAACGCTGCTGCATTCCACGTTTTAAGGCACAGGTTAAGCATCTCATAAATACTGCAATCAATATGTACAATTCAAATCTGAATGCATTTGTTACTTAAACGCTCGGAAGCCCCGTACGGGAAAACAGCGACGATTCGCGAGGCGGTTAGCGCCCGCATGTTGCAAAGCAACCCCTCCGTGCAACTACAGAAAGAAGTTACCGAAATTGATATTTTTATATGAAAACAACCGTCAGGACCATTCCGGACAAAAAAACACCATTTATATCAAATATTCCATCTCAACGGGCATTCATACATGTGCAAACTGCCATCTTCTCAATGCAAAGGGAGAACTGAAACCGACACCGCAGCCGAAGCCGAGTACTCGGAACTACATGGTGTAGTTAAACAGTTAAGAAGCCAAGCCCCCATAGCTTTGGCTGCATTGCCACAGGCCGTATCAGCTTATTCTGAGGTGTTCGATCCACTCATTCGGCATGAAAGCAGTTCACCGAGTCAGAGTTGTCGACGTTGGGGAGCTGTGGTGCTACGATGACGCGCATAGGCTGGAACATTGCGAAAATAAGCTGAAGCTGCCTTACAATCAGTCAGAAGTAAGCACTCACTGAACAGATAATAGGTGGTGTCCGAGTTTTGGTGGACATTGCGTCACGGCGAGGATTTGTCATGTGAATTTTGACTTCCGGGTCGTTTTTGTGGTTTTGTTTCTGCTGGCATTGCTTGCAGGCGTGCGGCATCGACAATTATTCTTTTGATATTTGTGCTCAATGTGCTGGAAATGTGGTGTTGTGCTCGGCTTCCAACTACGGCAACTGAACTAGAACGCCATACAAGATGTTCCGAGTGCCGTCGAGTTGTGAACGGCGAAAACTAGTTGGCAGTTTCGATTCCCTGGCTGACCATCGACGGCGAGCTGCACATGGAACACGAGGCTTTATTTCGAGTTTTTTGTCAATGGCAAGTGTTGGATAGTGCTGCGAAAGCTAGAACATTTTGTGAAGGAGGTTGTTTGTTCTCATTTAAAAGCACCAAGTTTTCTCTCGGGCGACTTTGGCTTTGTGCTGTTTTCGACCGTTGACGGTAGCATCGAGCGGTCGTTCCACGACTTCAAAAGGTTTGCAAATTGTGTTCTTTGGCCTCCGTCGGTACAGCGTGATATGATATTATAAGTACTGATCACTTTTATCCCCTACCACTTCTGCTAAATGAATGTTTCTAGAAACACAGCGAGTGCTTACCAATCAGCTGTCGATGGTTGGTCTCGTTGCCTGACTAGGGCAGCGTACGTGTCACCATTAGCACTTGTAAGACTTATACATTGTAGTACACACATTATTGTGTATACATTGGTGTGTATACATCGTTGTATCAGCAATTATTTGCTGATTTCACTACATATAACGAAACATATGCTTTCACCAGCGAAGTAATCAGCGTGAGCCCGCAGAAATTGCGGAGAAATACAAGCATGACTGATGAAGTTTTCTGCTTGTGCTGTGGTGTTTATTCTTGTCTTGTGTAGAAAGACAGTTAAAGACTGTTGAAGGGTTAAAATTATAGCATTTTTAATACTTTAGGTCAAAGTCATGAAATCTTTAAGGACAGCACTAACATTGTCCAGCTATATTTCATCCTTCATAATGTAGAGAAGCTGACAGCTGAGGTGCATGGTAAAAAACCTAATTTTGCTGTTCAGCAAAGCAGTTTTATAATGGCCTAGGTGCTCCTAAACGTGTGCATGCAAAATTCAAATGAATGCATCGACATAAGATCTTGTGATGTAAATGCAAGGTGCTGCATAAATAAAGTTTATGTGTTATTTTCATTCGCTGCGTGGCCTTCATATGGAAAACAAGGCGCTGATGTCCATTGGCTATCTCAAGAAGTGCAAAGATCTGCAAGGTAGCAGAGGCTGGCCTAGCTATCAGTTTTTCTGTCTAAGGGTAAGAAGTATGAATCTTGCCGAGGCAAGGCTTCTGTGCTATGCATTTTCTTGCAGCTTGTTATTACTCGCCCACAGGTCCATTGAAGCTCATTTGTAGAGCCTGTACTAGGCAATTTGTCACAATTTACTATTCCTCACTCCCAGCCTTGCTTCGAGGTCATTAATGACATGCTGTAAAAAAATATGCACGCAGCAAAAGTTCTGCTGGACAAAGCGATATCAAAGTATGAGAACGGTTTCCCATTTCCAAGAACCTTTGCTTTTTCATAGATGTATAATAAAAACTAGTCACTTCTACCTTTGCCTATTTTCTCGTGCCAGATTGTTTCTCTTGGTGCCCGTAGCAAAGCTGTGTTAAGCGTTGATATGTCTTTCATTTGATGTTTTCATTATGAAGAACCACAAGGCAAGTTGACTTTATGCCTGGCTTTTCATATTTGACTCCTTTACCTTGAACACATTTCATATTGTGCAGAAGGTATACATTCCAGCATTTCAGTATGTATGCATTAACAGTTTATGTGCCTACTGGGAACATCTAAAGTATACACAATCTACTTTTTCTGCCCAACCAGACCCCAAGCACAAAGTACACAACAGCAAAATAGTTACAGGCTCTTCCCAGCTTTGATGGGAAAAAATAATGGTTCGCATTCTGGAGTTCCTGGTGACTTCAAGAGATGCCATTAAAACAAATATTTTGTTTTAGTACTTCCCTTTTTTTGATCGACATAATGCAGCAATCAGCATTGGGGAATCAAGCATGACAATTTCAAACATGGAGACCTTCCACAGTTGTATCTGAATAGCGTAAAATGTCCCACACTCTATGCTAGTTACTTTTGTTTATGAGTGGGGCTTTTTCGCATGCACTGCAGCCTCGGTAATTGGGTATATGTCTCTCTGACTGCCGTAATAGCTACGTTACTAATCGACCCAGGCCCTCAACAAGTATTACTGTTGGTTTGTAACCATATAGTCTTGGCTACATACATGTTGGGGTATGATGCATGCAAAATAAATACAGCAGTGCTAAAAAGCAACTCATATACATCATGCAGTTGCATGTTTGTAATACAACTCAAGTAAAAATCAAATATGCTTGAGAGAGAAATTTATTTTTTGTGATCCTCCTAATGTTTTCATTGATTAACAGTATGATGTTAACCATGATACATTCTTTGGGATTGTATACCTCCTACAGTTTTCAGAAAACAAAAACAAAACTAGCACACATGTGAACAAAATCAGCTGAGCCAGCTGTCAATAGCGAAGACTGTGCATACTTCTAAGGTTTCGAAGCACTTTCTAAAAGATAGCACAACAGCGGTAAGAATCGCATGTCACAATTTTACCTGAGAAACTAAAACGCGGTGAACCGGCCATGCTTGCACACAGCGCTGCAGTACATCGCAAAACAAGAAACCCTAGCTGCTCTGACTCTCTCGGGCAGTGCAGCATAAACCAATAAAGCTTTGTAAAGGCTGCAAAAAAAGTACACTATGTCCTCCTGGTATTTGCATGCTTTCAGCTCTCCACCGTCGCAGCTACAACTTCAACGACAGTCTGCTCATCCGTATGGCTAAACTAAACTGCGGCTGCCAGCAGTCTAACTATCCGGCTTCTGCTAGCGATATACCTCTAAAGAATGCTTGCTGTAGTATATTTTAGAGATATATGTAGCGACTGCATGATAACATCAACGAAAAACGCACTTTCGCCCAATGAGTTCGCTCCTTTCGCTCAGGAGGTCCCCCGGACAGTTTATACTTCGGGACCCCCTTCTGTAATACTAATAATCCATGTACATGTACCTCACAGTGTAAATAAAGATGATGATGATGATGATGACGAGTGAGGCATGCTAAACTTCAGCGCGAACAAACGACACATGTTGTAATGGTTGCACTTTAAATTTTTCGTCCGTTTTCTTCAAATACGAAACGTTAAATAGGATCATAACATATGTGCAGATCATTATGAGCTTTTCTACGACTTCATTCGCGCTCATAAAACACGTGAAGAGTCGAATTTAAGCTTGTCGATGCAGTTTCAAGCACAGCGCAGCAGACGCGCGTCTCGCCGATCGACTCAGAAGTCGGGATTATCCAGCGTGCTTTATGGCTCGTTCAGATTGAATACCACCTATAGGATTCCTCTGCAAGAGCAGAGGACTGTTAAGAAGGATGCTGGCAGGTGCTGAGCGCCTTCTCATAGCGCCGGCGGAAGCGGCACCGTTCGCCTCCTCCCTTGAACTTAGAGAGCAGACAAGTTTGACTGGGGGGATGACGTGGATTAATTTTTATAGCAAGTGTGAAAACGTGCGTTTCACACAGCGAATTTTTGCGCAGTGTCTACCGCCATTTACACTCTGTAGAGGGGATATTTGTTTTCCCCGCACACAGTAGTTTTCTTGTTTTCCAGTGTTTTCCCCGCACACAGTAGTTCACTTAAGTAATTTCCGTGTCAAAGCGTTAATTTAATCATGGTTCGGGCGAGTTGGCACATCTTCGCGGATAAACAGCGCTTTTTTAAAATGATTTGAGACCCTGGCTTTCGCACGATCCTTAATTTCTTTGGGAGCGTACTGCTCCATGAAGAAGCCAGCATCTTTTCAATCCTTCAAGCACAAGTATTGTAAGCTTCACAAGTGATAAGCGCAAATTAAAACGCGCGCGCCATTCCTTCTGTCACTCAACGAGCTGTTTAGCGCAAACTCCATGTACGCAGTCTTGCTCGCTGAAATGTCTGCTGCGCACATCATGTGAATTATCACTGCGTTCTTTACCCATTATAATCTTGATTAAGGAAGCTTGTGCGAGCCTATATATGTTTCTGGTTGCAATGGTAGCTGCGCCGGGTTCCCTCGCTTACGTCTGGGTAGAGAGCAGTAACGAACCGTAGAAAGAGCTTAGTAAACTTCAGCAGCTTCAGTAGCAATGCAAGATCGAAAAGGGCAAGGCTATAACTCTTTATCACCAAAACTATAGAAACAAAGCGACTTTTAGCTGTTAAATCGCCCAAATTCAATCAAGATTCCGCAGCAGTAAGAAGAATCACGTGATCCCACTTGCTCCCCTAGTCGACACAAGCGCCGTTCACTCCAGTAGTGGCGCTCAAGCTCAATTCCAGCAACTACTGAAAGTTCAGCAGCCACAGATTTGATAAGACCTTCAACCGCACATCTGTTCGCAAAACAATAATCCGCTTCATAGGAATCGGGTACCATCTCACTCGCAAATTGTGCAGCTGTTCTGCCACATGTTTGTACACAACGCGGGTGGCATGAACCCCGACTACTGTGTTCAAATGGCTGAAGTTTGCAGGAACCATCGACCTAGACAGCCTGTCTGCCATCTCTGTTTGTCGAAAACTAACGTTAGTGCATATGAATCATATTTCAGGAGTCCTAAAAAAATCGCTGCGATCGCGGTAGCGCGTCCGCTATGGCCTTTTTTGATGTCTGTCAGCGACAGATGTTCACTTTCAAGCTATATATGGCGACCGTGCGTAACGTTGTCTAACTTCTACAGCCAAATACAACAGCACTTGCTTCTTTTTCAATCTGCGAATATCGCTGTTCGTATTGTGTCACTGTTTTACACGCTGTTGTGACCGGAGTTTCGGCCGAGGTATGCGCAGACTCTCACAGCTCACAATAGAGGCGTAATGTTGTGGCCGGAGTTCTGGCCACACTCCAGCAGCTGACAATGGAGGCGTACTTAGCGGACGCCAAGGTAGGGAAAAAGCAGGCAGGAGACCAGGCAGTAGGTGACTATGGCATTGGTTCTAGGAATAGCAGGGGGCAGTTACTAGTTGAGTTTGCAGAGCGCAATAACTTACGAATCATGAATACCTTCTTCGGCAAACGGAAGAACCGGAAATGGACATGGAAAAGTCCTAACGGAGAGACTAAAAACGAAATCGAACTTCATAATGTGTTCAACCCCGGCCATTATTCAAGATGTAGAGGTGATCGGGAAAGTGCGATGCAGTGACCACAGGATGGTGAGGTCCCGAATTAGCCTAAATCTGAAGAAGGAACGCAACAGATTAGTAAGAAAGAAACCCATCAACGAATTAGCGGTGAGGGGAAGGGTAGAAGAGTTCAGGAACTCGCTAGAGAATAGGTACTCAGCTCTAACCGAGGATGGCGACATTACCCTAGAAGCAATGAACAATAATTTCATAGATATCATTACTGAGTTTGCGGTAGAAGTAGGCGGTAGAATAGAGAGGATAGCGGTAAGCTGTCCAAGGAGACGAAAGATTTCATTAAGAAACGGCAGAGTACGAAAGCTTCCAATCCAATAGACCAGATCGAATTGGCCGAGATATCAAAGCTAATCAATAAGCGCAAGGTGGCCGATATAAGGAAGTATAACATGGAGAAAATTTAGCATGCTGTAAAGAACGGGGGAAGCCTAAAGCGGTAAAGAAGAAACTGGGCATAGGCAAAAACCAGATGTATGCGATAAGGGACAAGGCGGGCAAAGTCATCACGAATATGCAAAAGATAGTCAAAGTAGCCGAGGAGTTCTATACAGATCTCTACAGTAGCCAAAGTAGTCAGGACCATAATGAGAATGGCGGTAGGGAAAAACAGACAGACGTTCCACCAGTGACGAAGGACGAGGTCAAGAAAGCACTAGAAACTATGAGAAGTGGGAAATCAGCTGGAGAGGATCAGATACCTACAAATTTGCTACAGATTTGATGAAGGATGGGGGGGGGATATCATGCTAGAAAAGCTGGTGTTGCAAGCACGGCCTCTGGGGCGCCAGGGTTCATACCTACTCACCCTACAAGCCCCGTTGACTTTGCCTGAGTACCTAACCTATTATGGTGCGATTATCAAACCACAGCTCTTTCGACCTCATCGTATATTTTGTTATCACTGCAATAAAGAAGAAGACATGCAAAATACCTGCCCTAATCCGGCAGCTGTGGCCGACATGAATGAACCAATAGCGCTTTCTGCCCTATGCAAATCGGCGGACCATGACATGCGCTCCCCCGCTTGTCCAAAGAGGAAGCGAACGAGGCCGTCGCGCAAGCCGCCTGGAAAAGCAGATATTCCTACAAGTAATCGCTTCACTGCTCTTACATGTAACGAAACCGACTTCTCTGCACTTCCTTTACTTGACCCACCTGCTCACCATACGTCTTCTCAGCATGGTTCATACGCACAAGCGACTCACCCTCGTGGATCAAATGGTACACCAAAACAGCCAGTGCACCAATCACATGTGGATGCCGCAGATGAAGACGCTGTTTTAGACAATGCCATTGCAGAGGCTCGCCAACGTCTAGACGAACTCACCCAGCTCCGAGAACAGCGTCGCTCTCACCCCTCTCGAAGAAGTATAATACCTCGTGATAAGAATTCAGATGAATCACCTCCAATAAGCATGAAACCACAATCACGTGCAGACAACACGTTAACCCCGAAAACCCCAACAGTGGATAAAATATTATACCTTATGGAGCAGGTGACCTCCCTCATCGTAGAAGCTCTTCAGCCTCGCAATGAATAATGCACTGTCTCTGGTGGTGCAGTGGAATTGTCGAGGCTTTGCGAATAAGGCCTCTGAAGTGAACATCCGTCTTAGCGACAAAAAGCTAAAGGCGTGGGCATGACTCACTTCCTCGCCTTTCAGGATTCTGCGCTTACCATTCACCTTCCATTCCGGATCGCCTTTGTATCACCTATTCTCTCAGCCCAGGTAAATCTGCAATTTATATTCACACTTTAGTTCCCCACACACCGATCGACCTTTCACGACGGTGTAACACACACCAAGAGGTGGTAGCACTCCTAGTTAAGCCTGTACGCACGACACTTACACTAGTTTCCTTTTATGGCCGTCCTGGTTCCGCATCTCCTAATCTTGGATGGGTTCGTTTTCTGCGTTCTATCCACTCGGGTATCTCTATTCTAGTCGGGGGAGACTTCAACGGCGCACATACATCGTGGGGTTACCCATCGGATTCTCCCAGGGGTGCACACATCCAGGGCAGCCCTGGTAGCCCTCGTTGCGCTGTTGAACCAGATACCTGGGGTTGTGATCACAGTCCTATCTTTATCTCTCTCACTCCTTCGCGGATACGTAAAATACACCGCAGCATACGAATAACATCATGGGACTCTGTACGCGCAGACAATCGCTTATCTGATTTCAACCCATCATCAGCATTGTCTACTCTCTCTGCTGTTCTTGCGTCCCACACGATTACCGCTACTGTGGCTGAACACGAGCCAAACCCGGACATCCACCTCCTGAATTTTTGGGCTCTGCGTCGGCAGGCAGATCATTATGCTGCTCGTAACCCCGATGCCCCCGCTCTTCACCGGGCTACTGCGCGTGCGAGGCGGTATGAAAATCGTCTAGGAAGGCAACGTTGGGCTTCATGGTGCGAGCGCCTGTCCTCCAAGCAGAGTAACCGACACCTTTGGAGAGTGTTTCACGCCATAAAGCCCTCTTCTCAAGTTTCTGATTACACAGAGAGCATTCGCCTTGCGATGAATGTAGATGAAGACGCATTTGCAAAACAGGCGGCCAGACAGTTTTTTCCTCACTGTATTTCCACCTCGACTTCTCCACCTTGCTTACCGGTTACCGAACCCCCCGATGCGATTACTTCTGACCTAACCATGGCAGAGCTGCTGGCCTCCATTGAATGCCTCAAATCTAACTCTGCTCCAGGGCACGACGGCATACCTAACACCTTATTCCTCAACTTGGAAGGGACTGCTTTGCAGGCCCTGCTTGATGCATTCAATGACGTATGACATTCTGGTGTCATGCCGGATGAGTGGAAGCATTTTATTGTTGTTCCAATACCGAAGTCAGGTCATCCTCTAGTATCTCTCTCGGCTTTTCGTCCAATTTCCTTGACGCCAACAATCTGCAAGCTTTACGAAAATATTCTCGCCACTCGCTTATCGTGGTGGTTGGAATCCTATGATTGTTATCCAGAATCACAAATTGGCTTCCGCCCGCAAATAGGAACGGAGGACGGCCTTGCTACTTCGGCTGCTGATGTGCTTCACCACTCTCCGCACAGTCATCGTGTTAGAACTGTGATCGCTACAAATATAACAAAGGCATATGATAACATCCTTCACTCAGCCATTCTTGCCTCCCTACAAACTCTTGGTCTCTCTCACAGGTTTCTCCTCGCCATTCACGCCTTTCTAACAAATAAAACGTTCAGTGTGCGTGTCCATGGAAAGCCCTTTGGTCACTTCCCCTCAAACAGAGGAGTGCCCCAGGGCTCCGTTCTCGCCCCTACATTATTTAATGTGGCCTTCATTCCACTTGTTCGAGCCCTAGAGGCCATCGCTTCTATACGCGTGCTTGCGTATGCCTATGATATAGCCTCATGGTACTGTCACCCAGATACGTCTGTCCATCAGGCGGCCCTCCAGCATGCGCTGGATGTACTGACATTTCGCCTCGCTCCTTTGGGTCTAACTCTTTCGCATACAAAATCCTGTTTCATTGGCTTACGGAAAGCTCCCACTATAAATTTTATGATAGATAATACCCCAAATTCCTCAGGTACAAACCGTTCGCATTCTTGGTCTTCTTCATTCCTCTGGCACTGGCACCCCGTGGCTGACAGCCATCCGTAACACCGCTCGCGCTACTCTAGGTCTCATTCGTCGCATAGCTCTGCGCTCTGGCGACGCGCGTGCTCACACGGTCCGCCAGCAATTGTTCGCTCTGTCCTACAGCCGCGTATAATCTACCAGGCACAGTTTGAACGTCTCACCCGCAAACAGTGGGACTCCCTTGAGGCCATCAATTGTGAGGCTATGTGTGCAATAACCTGTCTTCTCCACCTAACACCCATACCAGTACTTCAGGAGTACGCCCAGCTAAATACGCTCACTGAACTCGTTGATCAGCGTATGGCAAACAGAGCTCGCAAACAGTCTTTAGATCTACATCATTTAATGACACTACCTCCATGGTCGTACTGCCAGCTCACGGACAATCGCCCCACTGCTTCCCCGTCGGTATCAACCGCACATCTGCCTGAAGGGTGCATATTATATACCGATGCATCACATACTGCAGAACGAGGAGTTACGTCTGTGTATAGTCCCTCTAATCGGAATCTCAACACTCATGTGACATATACCGCGGATACGTGCACCCCTTTGGCACTGGAACTTCAAGCTATTTACAATGCCGTACACTCCCTTCCACCAGGTCCTACATTCAATGCAGTTCATCTTTACACAGACTCTCTCACTGCCCTTAAACAGCTTAAGGCCGTTCGACGCATATTCCAAATAACACAGTCCATACATTTGCTCTGTTCAAAGTACCCATGTCCTGTGCGCATACACTGGATTCGCGGCCATGCTCGCGGTCCACATAATATTCAAGCGGATGCTATAACGCACATAAAAACATCAGGCGATCCACCACCTTCCCCTCTTTCCCCAGATCCTCTCCTGTACCACGTTTATGATTCGCAGGTTCTGCGCCAGTGAACACGCGCTCTCATTAAATATGGCTGAATGGGTGAGACAGCTTCAGATGGATTTAAAGAACGCTACCTCCGTAGTGAAGGCCACAGAAAAGGCACCTGAGATCGACCCGCACTTCCTCCATCTGTGGGAAGCTCGAAGAGGACTTTTCCGAAGATGGCGTAAGCACCGACGCAATCGGAAGCTACGGAAACGTATAGCGGAACTTGCAATTGCGGCAGAGCGCTATGCGGAAGAGCCCACGAGTTCCAACTGGCACAGGCTCTACACAAGGCTGCAGAGAACACTCGGAACGGCCAAAACGTGGTCACTCCTCTTAGGCCTTCTCGACCCATCCATGACCGAAGAGGAAACCTCTAAAGCGTTTGCCAAACTCCTCCATAAGGAAGCGAAAGATAGCACTGCACTGCTGCATACCCTGGAGGCGCGCTATATACTGACGGGTCCCAGACCGCAATATAGAGACTACCCTTATTAAATGAGTATTCACCCCTGGACGAGGACATCGCGGAATCAGAGGTTCGAGCAGTACTCGCGAGCCTGAGAAGGAGCACTGCCCCTGGGGCGGAGGGTATTGCATATAAGATGCTCCAGAACCTTGACGACGAATCAATAACTGCCTTGACCAGTTATAATGACGTATGGAAGACCGGTACACTCCCGCAGGAATGGCGTCATGCTGACATAAATTTAATTCCGAAACCAGGCAAGCAGCTCGCCCTCCAGAATCTTCGACCCATATCCTTGACGTCGTGTGTTGGGAAACTGGTGGAGCATGTAGTGCTCCGGCGGCTGCACCCACACTTGGAAACCAACATCTTCCCTGACACCATTTTCGGGTTCCGGCCGCATCTCTCTCTACTCAGGATGTTCACCTTCAGCTCAAAGAGGAAGTGATAAATCATCCCGGCAGTACCCAGGCCTGTGCTGTCCTGGCCTTAGACCTGGAGGGGGCCTTTGACAACGTGTCGCACGATGCCATCTTGGAGGACCTAGCGAGTTCACATTGTGGTCAACGAACTTATGATTACGTTAGGGCTTTCCTCATGGATCGAACCCTGGGTATCGGACACGTACGCTCTGAACCGATACGTCTCACTGGTCGAGGCACCCCACAGGGTTCGGTGTTGTCGCCCACATTGTTCAACGTGGCGATGGCAGGACTTGCTCCGCTGCTGTCAAGAATTCCTGATCTGCATCATGTGCTCTATGCTGACGACATCACGTTATAGATCACCAAAGGCTCTGACGGCCACATGCGAGACAGCCTGCAAGAAGCAATTGAGATGACACAACAGTACGCAACTGAGCGCGGGCTTACATGCGCGCCTGAGAAATCAGAACTGCTTGTGAAACGTGCACGAGCGAGGACCCCAGTAGTCGACCGGGAAATCGAATTGCATCTCGGAGGAATTCCCATCCCTAGAGTGGATCGAATAAGGGTACTGGGCCTGTATCTGCAGAGCAACGGCAGAGCGACCTACACTATACAGCTGCTGAAGAAGCAATTCGCGCAGGTGGCGCACTTGATCCGCCGTATTTCCAACAAACGTGGGGGCTCAAAGAAAGGGATACCATGCGAATCGTGCAGGCGCTATTAATCAGCCATATGACGTTTCACGGCCCTTATCACAAGTTCAATCGAACTGAACTCAATCATCTGAACATCTTTCTACGATCGGCAGTAAAGACAGCCCCGTACACCTCGACGCATCGCCTGCTTCAGCTTGGCCTCCACAATACCGCTGAAGAGCTGATAGAAGCCCAAAGGAATGGCCAACTCACGCACCTTCGAGACACTAGAGTGGGCTGGACTGTACTCCGTAGACTAGTCTACCCGGAGCCGACAACACCGCTGCAACAGAGGCACCATGCCATCTCGCCCAAACTGGCAGCTAAGATCAGGGTCGCGCCAGTCCCAAAGAATATGGACCCCGCGCTCCACACTGGTCGTAGGACTGTTAGAGTCAAGGCACTCCTGCGCCAGTACAAAGGTGTCCAGAGTGTTTTATATGTCGACGCGGCGAGATATCCATCGGGTACAGACGCTCTGGCACTAGCTGTTACGGACGCCAACGGCTCAATTAAGATTACGGGTTCCGTTCGTGGTAGGAACTCGAGCACGACGGCTGAGGAGACTGCCATAGCGGTAGCACTCGCGTTCATACACCACATGGACACATGTTACAAACATCCCACCAGTCCGACATACACAATAATCACAGATTCACAAGCTGCGTGTCGCGCCTTCGCGAAGAATACATTATCTTTCGAGGCTTCACGCGTGCTCTCACCTATACACTATGATACCTTTCCCATTAAAATTGTTTGGACTCCTGGTCACTCCCTTCCTGGCAACGAGAGCGCGCACGCGCTCGCCCGAGCAGCAACCTTCCAGGCGCTGTCGACAGAAGCAGGGGGGGGGGGGGGCGAAGTAGACACAGAGGACGCCAGCACAGTTCTACAGTCTTACACCCACATTACACTATATTACCGTACACAAAGAATTCTGCCACCGCCGCACCCAACACTCACCAAGGCGACAACTGCAGACTCACACGTATACAAATTTGTACCACAAACATTTGTTTTTCCCCACCCGCTACCCAGAGAAATACCACGCCTGCCAACAACACCAACCTACACAATATCCTTCTGTTTGGGCCTGCCCAAAGCCACCCGGCGGCATTCCACCTGTACTTCACCCAACCCTCTTATCTTGGGGAGATGCCTTGTTCCGCATGGAGCTGACCGAACAACACTGGCTAATCGAGCGGGCCGAGAGGATTGCTGCGGCCCATGGGCTTATGGACTGATTTGTATTTATTCTTTCTGAGACCGTTTTATTCGCATCAACCCGCAAGACCAGCGACAGCTGTTCTGGCGGGCCTGCAGGATTGAGGCGGCACATGGAGCCCTGGACTTAGGGCTCCACTCAGGAAGAAAAGGAAGTTCATATAATAAATGTTTTTCCTCCTCCTCCTCTGATTCCTCCGTGTTCGCACCCTCTCCCCCATAGTTTTACTTGCCAGGAGGAGGTAACAGTGCGCCGGATCCGGGCAGGGGCGGCTCTGACCCCATCTGTTCGACATCGATGGCGGGAAAAAGATCTACCAGTGACTGACAGGTGCTCTCACTGTGGCAGTCCACCTGACCTCTGCGATGTGCGTCACTTGTTGTGGACGTGTCCATCAACGACTCACATTAGGCAACGGATAATCATGAAGGTGGGCCTGCGGTGGAATCGCGATTGCGATTATGAGAAATGGACAATGAACAATCGCTACACTGCCAACCTTCTCGAATACATAAGCGCAACTGGACTTCACTCTTTTTTAACTTTCTTTCTCCTGCATCACATTCCACCTTTCTCAACTTATGCCTTGTGGCAAACTTTTCGAAAACAAAAAAACTGGCCACCCTCTAAATGCAGTGCCTGGTGCCATCAACGGTACCGGAACCATAGAAGAATGCAAACATTATCATCATTCACAAGAAAGGGGACTCTAAGGACCTTAAAAATTACAGGCCAATCAGCTTACGGTCTGTTACGTATAAGGTATTTACTAAGGTAATCGCTAATAGAATCAGGACAACCTTAGACTGCAATCATGCAAAGGATCAAGCAGGGTTTCGGAAACGGTACTCTACTATCGATCATATCCATACAATCAATCAGGGGATAGAAAAATGCTCGGAATATAACCAGCCCTTATACGTAGCATTCATTGATTACGAAAAAGCATTTGACTCAGTTGAAACCAGGGCGGTGATGCAGGCATTGCGAAATCAGGGGTAGACGAACCGTACTTGAAAGTGCTGGAAGATATATATAGTGGCTGCACAGCAGCCATAGTTCTGCATAAAGAAAGTAACAAAATTCTCATAAAGAAAGGTGTCAGGCAAGGAGACACAATCTCACCAGTACTATTCACAGCTTGTTTAGAGGAAGTATTCAGAGACTTGGAATGGGAGCAGTTAGGGATAAGAGTAGATGGAGAATACCTCAGTAATGTGCGATTCGCTGATGACATTGCCTTGCTAAGCAACTCGGGGGATGAATTGCAAATAATGATTGATGACCTAGACAGGAAAAGTAGAAAGGTAGGCTTGAAAATCAATATTCAAGAGACAAAGGTAATGTTCAACAGCCTCGGGAAGGAACAGCAGTTTACATTAGGTAGCGAAATACTGGAAGTAGTAGGCGAATATGTCTACTTAGGACAGGTAGTAACCGCCGATCCGGACCATGAAAAGGAAATAACAAGAAGAATAAGATTGGGATGGAGCGCATTTGGCAAGTACTCGCAGATTATGACTAGCAGCTTACTGGTACCGCTCAAGAGGAACGTATACAACAGTTGCATCTTGCCTGTACTCACCTATGGGGCTGAAACGTGGGTGCTAACCAAGAGAGTTCCACTTAAGTTGAGGACAACCCAGAGGGCTATGGAACAAAAAATGGTGGGGGTAACATTAAGAGATAGAAAGCGTGCAGAGTGGGTCAGAGAAATAACTCAAGTTACCGACATTCTAGTGGAAATTAAGCAGAAATGGACATGGGCAGGACATGTAGTGCGAAGAGAGGATAACCGATGGTCGCTGAGGGTAACAAACTGGATTTCAAGAGAAGGAAAGTGTAGCAGGGGGCGGCAGAAAGTTAGGTGGGCGGATGAGATTAAGAAGTTCACAGCGGTCAAGTGGATGCAGCTAGCACAGAACCGGGTTAAGTGGAGAAATATGGGAGAGGCCTTCGCCCGTCAGTGGGTATAATCAAGCTGATGATGATGATGACCCCGCCGGGGTGGCGCAGTGGTTACGGCGCTCGACTACTGTTCCCAAGGGTGCGGGATCGATTCCTGGCCTCGGCGGCCGCTTTTCGATGGAGGATAAAGCAGGGCGTCCGTGTGCTGTGCGATGTCAGTGCACGGTATAGAACCCCAGGTGGTCGAAATGTCCGGAGTCCTCCACTACGGCGTCTCTCATAGCCTGAGTCGCTTTGGGACGTTAAACCCCCCAAACTAATTTCTCCAGTCTTTTGCGCCGTTCGCCATCAGCTAAACTCTCCTTTACTTTCACGCCGAGCGCATATACGTTCACCGGAGTTCTGTAATTCGTTTAGAGAAAAGGAAAGGCGCAGCATCTGTCACGCGGAAGGCAAGAAGCGCCGCCCGGCGGCGTTGGAGCCCATTCGTTCCCTCTTGGTCCTCATCGCTGACGGCAGATGGGTGACGTGGCATCCTTGACGTCACCCTAATTGAGTGGCTTAACTCAAGGCTGAAAGAACGTAGTATAGATATAATATGTATTCCAGCGCACGAGTCTATTGCAGGAATTGAACCTGCAAACGAGCTTGCTTGGGCTCTCTATCACCGGGCGGCCGTAGAGCAGCCCTCTCGCATAGACATAAAAGCTAGCTTGATTTCTTACAACGAGATCACGGAACATTATAAGCTGAGCAGGAGGGTCTATCCACCACCCGACCGTTCCCTCGGAAACAAGGAGGCAATTTCGTGGAGGAGATTACAAGGGGGATATCATATAAGCTCCTTCTGGGTATACATGACAATCTCTAAATAGGAAAAAGACCAGCATTGCATAACATGCGGGGAGAGAAGCACTCTCGACCATGTAATTTGGGAATGTGTTCGCAGCCCGGGCGCAGAGCAAAAGGTAAAAGATAGAAAAGCTTGGGAGACCTTGCTGCGGAACGAGAACCCCATTTAACAGCAACAAGTTATCCGCCTGGCGACTGAGGCCATGAAGCAGTAATGTAACTTAGTTTGCGAGGCTCCTGAGAGGCCTGCGTGCCGGGGGGGGGGGGGGGTCTAAAAAGTAGTTTCATTTCGGTGGAAATAAAACGATTTCGTGATGATGCTGATGGTGATGATTAACTATTTTAGTCTTTGGTACTTTCAAATTGTGTGCCAATCGCAGTATCTGTCACTCGCGGAATCCCGCTGTCATCCTCACGGTAGAAAAGAGGAAATAACTAGCGTTTCACGACCCGGGGCGTAGAACAGTGGTACAGCGCTCCGCTGGGGATCGAAGCGATGGAGGCTCGATTGCCTCATGGAGACAATTTTTCTTTTTAATGAGGAGGAGTCGTACACCTCCTAAGCGTTGCTAGGCAACGACCGAGGGGGCAGCGCAGCTGGCCTCCACTTTGACGTCACTCGATCGCGACATACGCGAATCTCGGCTCCGATCTTCGTAGTGAAGCTTTTCGCTTCAAAATATTTGCCAGCAGCCTTGATGCCATGTCATGCTTGTATAGTATGCGACTAATCATAAGTCTATTTCAAAGTGGTTATAGAAGAAATTATATAGCACGCCTATGCAGGCAACTATGGCGCGAAACAAGACGATGGTCGTATTAAGCCGGTTCTCCGGCAAATATGATGACTCCCACCGCAATAAGTGTCCGAGGAGACCTTTGTCAGCGCCTTTCGGGCCACAACGCACTTTTGCTTTTGCGTTTCATCTACATGGAGCGAGTTGTGCGATATAAATATAGTCACACATATGCCAGATTCATCACTAGTCTTGGATGTGTGCTTCGTCCGACGTGGATCTGATTCCAGTCATTTAATGGGAGCCGGACGAAATATTGTACATATACTAGATGAGGTTTCGCTTTTAACTAAACATCGTATGAAATACTTGTACCTGAAAAGCATTTTCTTTTACCTTTCGCCGCACAATATCTTTAGTTGGTTACGCGCCAATGAATATAACAATTTCCCCCTATCCTGCTCTAATCGTCGGTCACTCATGATAAACTGTTTTCTGAGGTCTGTACAGTCAACAGAAGCCCATCACATCCGACGACAAAGACAAGATACGGTCTACTACATGAATATTCTTGCCTTTTTATATAATAGAACAGGAAAGAAAACTCGGCATTAAAAATGTGGATTGAAAAAAAATACAAATAAAGTTTTCTTGTTTATTTCTGAACCCGTGTGAGCTATGCCTGAACCGGAATGTAATGGGCCTCCGGAGCCGAACCCGAAAGGCGTGAATTCGAACCGAAGCCGAAAAAATTCCGGTTCGGCACTCTGGTCGCCAGCTCCTAGCGACGTGGCGAAGCCAAAAAGTTCTATAAAAAAAAAAAAAACACAACCACGACCTAAACGTTCACAGCAACCGGCTCACTTGTTGATCACAGTCGATGAAGCCTTCCGCAGGTCCCCGCGCATGTCTTCGAAGAACATTCACCACATGGTGAATGTCTTTTTTTTTTTATTTACAAAACTGTAAGCCATCACGGACTGTTACAGGTTGGGAAATGGAAAACAAACAATACAGAAGAAATGCAGGCACATTACAGGAAACACAATTCTAGTTTTCTTTCGAATACCTCAGGTGATTTGGTGTTATAAAGGACGTGCGGATTCAGATTATTAAATTCAACAATGGTTTTCGGAAGGAATGAGTATTTAAACAGGTCAACCCTAGCTGTGTATGGCATGATGACAAATGGGCTTATAGCCGAAGCAACGGCGAATCTACTATTATTTATATAACCATGTAGACAGTGCGCGGAAAAAGCGTTTGTTTTCGTTTGATTCACTTGCTTTCTTATGCCGAGAAAGCTCAAGTTCATGCAGCAGCCACAGAAGAGACGTTTCAATATTCTGCGTTCTAGATGCCATAACAATTGCAGAAAGCCGCGCCTACTTAGAGAGCGCAGGTTACTGGAAGCTTTCGCGGTGATGCTTGTAGACGGCATCTGTTCGTTAAACCGATCTGTTGAACCCTGCATTTGTCCCTGGAAAAGCAGAAAGCATTTCATGTCTGCTATTTACATATGAGCTCCGGGCACTTTACATAAAACGTGTCATGGGCATAAGGAAATTTGTTTTCCATTCTTTCCAAAATTTCTGGAAAAAAGAAAAAAAACACCCAAAAACCGTTTCTTTTTTTTTTTTGCCGGGTGTTCAAATTTTAAGGAAATTTTCCATCTCTACGGAAGCGTATCAATTTGAGGCGCTTTGAGAGGTGCACCATTCACTGCATTTTTAAGGTGTACCTGGCCACTATAAGCCCATTACACAATACGCTTGTCATAACACGCCTTCTATACCAGATATACACATAGCAATACACAACGCACAATACACGAAGGCTCAACCGAGTGTGACGAAATAAACCGACCCGGTGTGACACGTACTAGACACCCCAAAACGAGGCGCGAAAGCACAGACTCCCAGAAACCGGAATTTACTGCGATTTGCAGCGGCGCCGCGAACGGGTTTAAACTGCGGTCGTTACTAATCCGCGGGTTGAACGAAACGCGCAACACATTCAAGTGTGCCTACGGTCTGGACACTCCACACCTCACCCCTACACAAACTTGTGCGGCGACTAATTGCATCAGCGGCAAGTGTATTCCAGTGGCAATGGGAGACGTATTATGGGCAGCAACACGGCTAAAGAACAAAAACTATGTAACTAGAGATCCCAGTAGAGAATCGCCACTTAAGTTTTCCGGAGATAAAAGCGATCTGAAATGAGTGGTGTGAAAAGTACTCACCGCTGATCTCGTAGCCTTGGAAGCCTCTAGAAGCCAGTCCGCACTTTTCGTAAACAACTTTGCATCAAGTAAGTCTAAGCTCGATTTCTGTTCACTGGGCGAGGGCTGGAACATGGCACACATCCCAAAACGTCACTGAGCACCCAACGTTCACGGAGTCTAAAATCCATAGAGGCCCGTCACTCACACATCCCACCACGAAGAGACGCCGACGACGACAGAGCAGGCCGCATACTTGCGTCCTCGCACATGCTGACGGCGCTTCGATCGGCGGGCGCTGATTGGTCCACCGCATCGAGAGACAGTCATGCGATGGAGCGCCGGAACACTCATTGGCTGATCCTTCTAGAGTCGGGTTGCGCCATGGTTGCGCAATGTACAGAAGAGAACGAAGGACGAAAACGAAAAGAAACCGCGAAAACAAAAAAGAAAACATAGCATGGCGCATTTCTGTTTTTTTTTTTTTCACTTTGGAGAAGTTATAGGAGTGGAAGTGGTGCGTTTAAAGTGAAGCCAGCGTGCCTAAAAGTGATTTAGGCATGCCGCGTACGGGCCTTCTTGCAAAGAACGCATCGCCGAAAGGTCATTCCATATTTATAGTCCAATTTGCAGCCCTACGCTACATAGCACTTCTCTCGATATATTCACTCTTTAATATCGTATGCCATAAAATTTCAAGGAAAAGCTTTTATTAGTTGGTTCACAGGAAGGGAAAGGCGCAGTAACTGTCACACTTGCTCTGAGGATACCCGACCCACGCCGTAAGGAAAGAGAGGAGGGTGGGAATGAAAGTGGAAAGAGAGAAAGAGGGACCGTAGTGCAGGGCTACGGAGTAATGTCAACCACCTGGGGATCTTTAACGGGCGCTGACATCGCACAGCGCACGGACTCTACTTCGTTTCGCCTCCATCGAAACGCAGCCGCCGCGGTCGGGTTTGAAAGTAGTCTAGGCGGTGTTGTTTGAACCCGGGAACTCCGGCACTGTAGTCGGGCGTCTTACCACTGCACGTGCATAAATGCGCTGCGTAGATTGTGTTGAGTATAATAGCCTGAAGTGTTCTATTATTGAATAGCTTACGTCGAGTATAATTGCATTGCTCTTATTTTAATCGCCGTTAATTAGTTATTTGTAATAATTCCAACTTTACGCGAAAGCATCAAGTGATATATAGTTGAATAGCTTATATAGAGTACAATATATTGCCCTATAGCATTTAACGGTGATAGTTAAAGGTGCCATGAAAAGCTTGAGCCGAATTTAAGAAAGGCGCAAGAGTTATCGGTATTCCGTCACTAGTCAGCACAGCGCAAACATTTTTGGGCTAACTTCTTTAACAACGCAGATATTCCATATTAAAAATGATGCTCCTCCTCTCCCTTCGCCCTACCCCTCAACACACAGGCCGCAACGGGCGGACTAAAAAATGTTCAGCACGACGCCCGCCCATGGTTTGTCACGAAGTGACGCCACTGACTCTCGGTTTGTTTACTTCCGATGGTGCTCCGATTTTGTTTGCGTTCCGTGCACCACCTAGGTTTCGTGCGTCGGTCGGCACGGTCTGCATGGCTCCCGAGCTCAAAGCGAGGCTTCGCGAAGCTGCCGCCGAGTTGGTCTTTGATCCCTACGAGTACACCCCCTTTCGTGACCCGCTGGAGGACAGCGACGGCAGCAGCATCTCATCGCCTGGCCCGTCTGAATCATCCGGTGGCGACGGAGACGACGGCGTATACCATGGTGCGTTCCGTGGCGCGCGCGCTACCGCATATAAGTTATCGCAACTTTATTATTTCACAAAAGACCGTTTCATGTTTGCTTCGGCGACTTCTCACATTTTAAGTATAGGCAGATGCCGCTGCGAAAGCATGACCACGCCTGAAAACGTATGCTGCTGCAGCGTTCCGGAGGTGGTGGTGCGAAAACAGGACGGCGGCCACCCAGCGTTCCGATGCGTTTCGGACCAACACCCTCTTGACTAAGGCCCTTAAACGGAGGTCGTGACGTCACGCCAGTTGCCCCCAGCACCCCACCCTCATGCACCACGTTAAATCCGCTACCATTACCCTAGAGGGGGACGATGCACCGAAAACAGTCGACAGGAAACTCCTACACATGTGGGAAGCAAAAAAAGGTATGGAAAGACGCCTCCGGTGTCAGAGATGGAACCGAAACCTAAGGCGAAAAATAGCCAGGCACAATAAGGAAATTGAGGATTATGCAATTAAACTCTGCGAGCAAAACTGGTGTAACAGGTGCGATGAAATGGAGGGCAACATGAGCCTTTCAAAGACGTGGAGCCTGCTACGATATCTTCTTTATCCCGACAGTTCGAAAACACAGTCAAACACAACAATAGCAAAGGCAAGACACGCGTTCGAGGGGACTGACGCGGAACTAATAACTAAACTCGTAGACACATATGTCGGCGATACAACATCCCCTCTTAGGCAATACGCGGGCCCACCGAACGAGGCCCTCGACGCGCCCATCTCAGAAGCGGAAGTTAGAGCCGAAATCCTTAGCTTAAAGACGCGATCAGCTCCAGGCCCCGATGGAATAACAAATAAAATGCTACGAAACCTAGACGACGCTTCCACAACGGCACTCACCAACTACCTGCAAGAAGTATGGAGTAGCGGTCGTCTTCCCCAGCAGTGGAAAACTGCAAACGTTGTGCTAATTCCAAAACCTGGCAAGCCCCCGAAATTGGAAAACCTCAGACCTATTTCTCTAACCTCATGCATTGGAAAGCTTATGGAACGCGTAATCCAAACAAGGCTAACTAATTTCATGGAGAAAAACGACCTGTGGCCGCATGAGATGGTCGGGTTCCGACCGGGCCTGTGCACACAGGATGTAATGCTCCGATTACAACATGATATAATTGACTCGAAATCCAGAGACGCGAAGGTAATTCTAGCACTAGATCTAACAAAAGCATTTGACAACGTAAAACACCAGGAAATTCTCGCGGGACTACAGGAATTAGGAGTCGGCGAGAGGACATATAATTACGTAATGGATTTCCTGACAAACAGGACGCTGAAACTAAAGTTTCAGGACCTAGAATCCCCCACTGTCCACCTGGGAAGTAAAGGAACTCCGCAAGGCTCGGTGCTCTCCCCCTTCCTTTTTAACGTGGTGATGAGAGGCCTTCCTGCCGCCCTTAAAGTCATAAAAGACCTGAAGTTCAGCATTTACGCGGACGACGTTAATCTCTGGATGAACAACGGCAGCGATGGCAGCATAGAGGAACGCCTACAGGCGGCGGCGGACACCATTGTGTCCTACGCGGCCGAAAGGGGTCTGTCGTGCTCTCCGCAAAAATCCGAACTTTTCATATATAATCCAAAATCAATGAGGTGCAAGGGCGACTTTAACGTAGAAATAAAGGTCGACGGCAAAACCGTACCAAGAGTCCAGCAAATCAGAATACTCGGACTTTTTATTCAAGAGGACGGGTATAATGACGGAACGATAAAAAAGCTCACTACCTACGCGACGCAGGTAACAGGAATATTTAGGAGGATTGCATTCAAAGGCAGAGGCCTCAAAGAGAGAAGCCTCTTGAGACTGATGCAGGCGTACATAATAAGTCGAATATGCTATGCCACACCGTTCCTCAACATCAGGACCAATGAAAAAGAAAAGATAGACGCACTCATCAGGCGTTGCGTCAAGAGGGCGCTGGGTCTACCCATCTCATCTTCTACGGAACGCCTGATAGAAATGGGAGTGCATAATAGCTGGACGGAACTTGCTGAAGCGGTGAGAATCGCCCAACATGAAAGATTAAGTAGGTCGAGCACGGGTCGAACCATCTTAGAATGGGTGGGTCGAAAAATAGATAGGGGCACAGCCGACAAGGTTTTCCTACCACCACAATGTCGCGAGAACATCATTGTCCGTCCTCTCCCCCGCAACATGCACCCAGAATACCACAAGGAGAGACGGGAGAAGAGAGCAGAAGCACTGGTTAAAAGTGCAAAAGAATTCAGAGTAAAAGAAGTTGCCTACGTAGACGCTGCAAGCGGCCTATCAGGGGCGGCAGTCGCCGCGGTAGTCGATGGTAGCGGCGCACCAGTCGTCTCCGCCACCATCCGAAGTAGAAACATAGACACGGCTGAAGAGGTCGCAATAGCGCTCGCTTGCGTCGGAACGAAGGCTAGATTGATCTTTAGCGACAGTAAAACTGCTCTCTGGAATATCGGAAAAGGCAGGGTCTCACAAGAAGCCGCCCGAATTCTAAAAGCTGCAACTAAAATTGATAGCAAAATCACCCTAATTTGGGTCCCAGCACACACGTCCGTCCCCGGCAACGAGTCGGCCGATGATTTAGCCCGAGATCTCTACTTCCGGGCAAACGCGGAGCCGCCCGACTGCCAGGCGATGGACGAACGTTTGCGAACCTATAAAGAAATAATCGAAAATTATAGATTAGGAAGACGTCTGATGCCGCCACCGGATCCTAGCTTAAATAATAAAGAGGCCATAGCATGGCGGCGATTACAAGCCGGAAATTTCCCGAACCCTGTCTGGTTGTTTCACACCCAGATAGAGGAGAGAAAAAACGATAAATGTAAAGCCTGCGAAGCGAGGGGGACCCTCGACCATATAATTTGGGAATGCCCTAAGTCTCCGGGCGCTAGGGACAACATTAAAAGTAGAGAAGCCTGGGTAACCCTGCTGCGAAGCGACGTCCCCGCTGACCAGCAGAAAGCCGTCCGCCTGGCGGCTGAGGCCGCGAATAACCAATGTATATTCGCTAGTCCTTAGTCGCGGAGGTTCCAGCCCCCGTTCCTCAGGCCTGCGTGCCAGGAGCGGGGAGTAGGGGGCCTCCTAAATCGGTGGAAATTAAAGTTTTAATCAATCAATCAATCCCCAGCACCCCGGATGCTGCTTTCCGCCACCTTGCGTTCGCGTTGAATCTGGCGTGGCTGCTTGTTATAATGACACCCAGATGCGCGTCTGTTGCAGGCTTTTTCCGTTTCGGTAATTATTAAGGGAGCTTGACTAACACTCGAGTATATTTTCTTTGCGATGCAGTGACCACAGGATGGTGAGGTCCCGAATTAGCCTAAATCTGCAGAAGGAACGCAACAGATTAGTAAGAAAGAAACCCATCAATGAATTAGCGGTGAGGGGGAGGGCAGAAGAGTTCAGGATCTCGCTACAGAATAGGTTTTCAGCTCTAACTGAGGATGGCGACATTACCCTAGAGGCAAGGAACAATAATTTCAGAGATATCATTACTGAGTGCGCGGTAGAACTAGGCGGTAGGATAGTTAGAGAGGATACCGGCAAGCTGTCTAAGGAAACGAAAGATTTGATTAAGAAACGCCAGAGTATGAAAGCTTCCAATCCAACAGACCAGATCGAATTGGCCGAGATATCAAAGCTAATCAATAAGCGCAAGGTGGCCGATATAAGGAAGTATAACATGGAGAAAATTGAGCATGCTGTAAAGAGCGGGGGAAGCCTTAAAGCGGTAAAGAAGAAATTGGGCATAGGCAAAAACCAGATGTATGCAATAAGGGACAAGGCGGGCAACGTCATCACTAATATGGAAAAGATAGTGAAAGTAGCCGAGGAGTTCTATACAGATCTCTACAGTAGCCAAAGTAGTCAGGACCGTAATGAGATTGGCGGTAGGGAAAAACAGTCAGACGTTCCCCCAGTGACGAAGGACGAGGTCAAGAAAGCACTAGAAACTATGAAAAGGGGGAAATCAGCTGGAGAGGATCAGATAACTACAGATTTGCTGAAGGACGGGGGGGATATCGTGCTAGAAAAACTGGCCACCCTGTATACGCAGTGCCTGGTATCATCGACGGTACCGGAACCATGGAAGAATGCAAACATTATCCTCATTCACAAGAAAGGGGACTCTAAGGACCTAAAAAATTACAGACCAATCAGCTTACTGTCTGTTACGTATAAGGTATTTACTAAGGTAATCGCTAATAGAATCAGGACAACCTTAGACTGCAATCAAGCAAAGGATCAAGCAGGGTTTCGGAAACGGTACTCTACTATCGATCATATCCATACCATCAATCAGGTGATAGAAAAATGCGCGGAATATAACCAGCCCTTATACATAGCATTCATTGATTACGAAAAAGCATTTGACTCAGTTGAAACCTCGGCGGTGATGCAGGCATTGCGAAATCAGGGGGTAGACGAGCCGTACGTGAAAGTGCTGGAAGATATATATAGTGGCTGCACAGCAACCATAGTTCTGCATAAAGAAAGTAACAAAATTCCCATAAAGAAAGGTGTTAGGCAAGGAGACACAATCTCCCCAGTACTATTCACAGCTTGTTTAGAGGAAGTATTCAGAGACTTGGAATGGGAGCAGTTAGGGATAAGGGTAGATGGAGAATACCTCAGTAATCTGCGATTTGCTGATGACATTGCCTTGCTAAGCAACTCGGGGGATGAACTGCAAATAATGATTGATGACCTAGACAGGAAAAGTAAAAAGGTAGGCTTGAAAATCAATATGCAGAAGACTAAGGTAATGTTCAACAGCCTCGGGAAGGAACAGCAGTTTACATTAGGTAGCGAAATACTGGAAGTAGTAGGCGAATATGTCTACTTAGGACAGGTAGTAACCGCAGATCCGGACCACGAAAAGGAAATAACAAGAAGAATACGATTGGGATGGAGCGCATTTGGCAAGCACTCGCAGATTATGACTAGCAGCTTACCGGTATCGCTCAAGAGGAAAGTATACAACAGTTGCATCTTGCCTGTACTCACCTATGGGGCTGAAACGTGGAGGCTAACCAAGAGAGTCCTACTTAAGTTGAGGACACCCCAGAGGGCTATGGAACGAAAAATGGTAGGGGTAACATTAAGAGATAGAAAGCGTGCAGAGTGGGTCAGAGAAATAACTCAAGTTACCGACATTCTAGTAGAAATTAAGAAGAAGAAATGGACATGGGCAGGACATGTAGTGCGAAGAGAGGATAACCGATGGTCGCTGAGGGTAACAAACTGGATTCCAAGGGAAGGAAATCGTAGCAGGGGGCGGCAGAAAGTTAGGTGGGCGGATGAGATTAAGAAGTTCGCAGGGGTCAAGTGGATGCAGCTAGCACAGAACAGGGTTAAGTGGAGAAATATGGGAGAGGCCTTCGCCCTGCAGTGGGTATAATCAGGCTGATGATGATGATGATGATGATGATGATGATATTTTCTTTTTCGCACCACCGAGGCATGCACCGCCAATATCTAAGGGAAGGGTTGGAAGCGGCCAATTTCATTTTTTGCTTAACATCTTTTTTCTGTCCACAGCTTTATCTTTTTTTTTGCGCTGTACTTTGAATATGATCGTTTTTCATTTTACAAAAGCTGTTCAAAGTAACGTTTGTTGCGGCACGCACTGCATGCCGCACTAGAATTTCTGGTGTGGGACCATTTTTATAGGTTTCCAAGGCGACATCTCGCAGACATGAAATGCCTATGGGGCTAGCATGCCACCGGATTTGTACCTTGTAGGCCGTCATTTCACCTGCCACCGCTTGGGTGGTTGACATCGGCATGGCCCTACGGGGCTGGGACTGGTTCAAGTAAGCTGAGCAGTTCGGGTAAATAGGTGGTACGGCATTGGACACCAGATGAAACTTGTCAGTGTCAACTGTCATTGTCTTTCTTGTTGCTGTATCAAAGTGTGATAGCTTCTTCATTAGGTCTTTCTCTTGGAAGTGAAGTTCACAAACTTGAACAACGTATGAATAATATGTAGTCACCTATTGGCGGTATACAGACACACTACTACATAATTTGCCTGCTATTAAGCAGTCCAGCATAGTACTGCATACTTCTGTTCATTGTGCGCGCCCTGGTCAAAGTTCTCTAGGACAGCCAGTGTTTTCACATCAAACATTATTTAAGCGCTACCTGGCCTTCTGGTCGAGCACGTGGGACATGAGGAGTACGGAATAGACTTGTTTCTCACCATTGAATGCACGCTGGGTTTGAAATACCTCCGCGGGATGACTCTAATCAACGATTAGTTTTTTGGAAGAAGGCAGCAGAGCAGGTAGCAACACACAACATAAGAAGCACACGCAAGCACAAGGACAACGCTTCATTCCTTCTGGCATCCTTTGGAAACGTGAGAACAGGCATTTTGGGACCAGTGTCATAGTTCCCGCGACACCCAGGAACACAGCACCACCCCATGTTACGCCACGTCAAGTGTAGACTTCTGCGCAACGCCATATCCTCGTTTCAAGCACCGGTGATGCTGGTCACACTTCAATATTTTGCACGTACTGATACATTCAAAAATGCATGAACACGATTGAAAGCACACTTGAGCTTGCGAAAGCAACCCAAAAATAACGTCAACGCGGAGCTGTGCAGCACCAAACCTAACCAAGAGAGTAGGCAGCGAAGACTAAAAAGCTGATATTTAGTTGCTCAAACATTTTCGTTCGAACCTGTTTTCGCGAACGTTCGGAAAAAGCCTTCATTGGCTCATACTGTCGTCGAACAAAGCTGTCCGGGCGAGTGGCGCACCTGACTGGTCGGCAGAGAAGTGACATCACGAGCCATCAAAATCGAAGCGACCAACCAGAAGTCTCATTTTGTCTTGCGTTCCTGCCATCTGCAATCCCACACTTGAACGCGCGCCAAGGAACGCCATGCGACAGGAGCGATGGTGTACCGTCCAAACGCCAACGGTGTTGGGAGAAAAGGACAACTAGCGTGACGTAGACGGCTGGGGAGAGGAAGATGTGAGCAGGCCTTGTAAACGTCTAGGTGTTCGTCTTAAGCCAGAAGTCCTTCGCACTGTGCACATTGCACTGCAGGAGGAGGGGGCGAACGCTGGAGGAGATAGCCGAGGCTCAACGCGCCGCACAACTCGAAAGACTCTCTATGACCAAGGCCGGCCGGAAAATCCTGGACAACCTAGGAATTGGATATCAAGGCATAGAGCAGACGCAGCTCCCCGTCCCCGATGAGATCAGGCGCAACATCAGAGTGGACTCGGTACCGAAGAACATGCACCCGAAGTATAACAAAGGGAGGAGAGCAGCGAGAGCCAATGCGCTGATAGACCAGCACGCGGCCGACACACACGCACGCTACGCTGACGCGGCTGAGTACGCCAAGATACACGGCTTCACTACGGTCGTCGTCGACGCGACCGGCACCGTTCGCACGACGGCCAGCACGAGATGCACCAAGGCAGAGCAAGCGGAGGAGGTGGCCATAGCCACGGCCATCGCCGACCGCGACTGCCACACAGTGCTATGCGACTCGAGGCAGGCGGTGAGAAATTACGCCAAAGACAGGATAGCGAAGGAAGCGGTACGCATACTGCAGGCAACCAAGAACGGCGATGGCAGCAGACAAGTGAGAATCAAGTTGTTCCCGGAGCAAGTGGGTGAGCAGTCAGACCGCAACGCCAACCACAACGAGACGGCACACGCCGAGGCGCGCGCGCTAACGGACCGCGCCTTGGTCGACTGACCGCTGTGGTTCAGCACCAAGGACCGAATGACCGACTACAACGAAATAACCAAGGCGTTCCGCCTGGCTCGCAGAACTCTTCCATCTCCTTGCTCGGGGCTCAGTCGAGAACAAGCCGTTTTATTCAGATAGCTACAGACGGGCTCACTCCCTAGCCCGTCGCTGATGCACAGAATGTATCCCGAGACGCACCCGACAGACAAATGCAGAGTCTGCCGAACGGAGACGGCTGGCTTCGCATACATTCTGTAAAATTGCAACAAGTACCAGGAAGAAGCTAAGTCTGGGAGCATCCTGCCGCGACTGGAATCAGCCGTAGGGAGCAACAATCAGACGAACAACTATGGGCCGTCCAGCAGGTCATCAAGGCGCTGGCCCGGCAGGGAACCAGCGAGCCGGCCACTGCGAGCGGGGACCCAGGCCGCGCGGCCGGTGCCCAGAGGACGACGTAGGCCCAGTCCGGAGCGCACGCGCGACAGCGCGAGTTCTACTGCAGGCCCACATAACCGTCTTACCAATCCAATGTGATCCATTTTCTGTAAAGCGTAGTATTTTCAAGCAATAGCGCTTCATATCCTACCGCTTGTTCACGAAGCACGAGAGGTCGCTGACAGACTTGGACTGCCGGCCACCTGGAGCAGCTGAATGCAGCCCAAGGCAAATACCAATCGCTGACAAATAGTTTTTTCTTTCTGCCTCTCAGAGCAGTTTCGCACATACAACTGACCATAAGACGCGGCGGCAGTCCATCACTGGGACGACGCAGACGGGCGACACTCGAAGGCGACGGTCCTTCCAGTGAAGCTTGCTGTCTTAGGATGTGGTGCCGGCGGTGGCGGTCAGGTACCCACCGGGAGTACGCGGCAGCTCGGGTTTCCTTCTCCGGGAGCGAACTGTTCGGACTGACTTTGGGATCTCGGCGGCTCCTTTTTAAACCCTTGTCGACGATGCCTTGTGCGCAGGGTCGGAGTCCGAAACAAAACACACTTAGAGCGCACAAAGTAGTTCACTCACAGAGGAAAGCTCACGTAGACACACTACACTTTTCACTGCATCGCCGCGCCCCCCCCCCCCCCCATCTTAGGTTTGAAAAAAATAACGCACAACGAAAACAAGTCACGTACGTCCTGACTGCGGTTCTTCTGGGGGTCCCATTGCTAGGGAAAAAGAATATACGGATATACAATGGAAGCGCTATACTTTGTAGGTAGTAGGGATGACTTTGGGCGGGTAAAGTACGACACAGGCAGCACGTAGTCTTCTGCTTGAGCATGCAGAGAGAAGGAGCTAACACAGGGAAAGCTATACTGTTCCGAGGCAAGGCAACGTGCACGTACGCGTTCTTGCGCGCCCGACCGATGGTCACATATACAGGTCCCGTGAACATATGGGGTTTACAGAACAACAATTCAGCGTGTGTATAAATCCAACATGGGCAAATTAATGGATGCTACCTATTCTGTGACACGGCCCCCAACTTTCGGAATATTATCGCATAATATTGTAGACACACAGAAGGCGGCACATGGACCTATACTATACACAAGTAAGCTTTCGGTACGAACCTGACCGTTATGTAAAACTAGAACATAAGTCAACGTACACGTATGATACAACATTTGAATGTCAATACAGTGAATATTATGCTAAAGAATCTATAACCTGCTAAGATACTCGGCTCCCACGTTTTTCTTGCCCTTTATATGATCGATTCTGAACTGATACTCTTGGAGCAGCAAGTTCCAGCGCAGAACCCTGCTCTTTAGTTGCTTGGCCCGTTCCATGTAGCTCAGTGGTTGGTGGTCCGCTTGAACAAGGGAGGGCACCCCGTTCAGGTCGCTGGAAAGCTTCTGAACCCCCCAAACCAATGTGAAGCACTCTCTCTCTCGATTGTGCTGTATGCTGCTTCCCTGGGAAGCAACTTTCTACTAGCGTAAGCCACTGGGTGAAGCATTCCGCCATGCTCCTGCATTAGCACCGCGCCGAGGCTGGTGTCAGAGGCGTCTGTGTGCAGCACGAACTGCTTGGAAAAGTCTGGGAGTCGTAGTAGGGGAAGGGTAGAAACTCGCCGCTTGTGTTCTTCAAAGGCTTCATCATGGTGTACCGGGCTCCACTTTACGACGTTGCTATCACCCTTTATTATGAGCTGGGTGAGGGGTTCGCTTATTCGAGCATAGTCTGGAATGAAGTCGCGGTAATAGCCACTCAAATCGAGGAATGCTTGTATCTGATGCTTTGTTGGAGGAGTTGATGCCGCCTGAATCTTCCCCAGCGTTTCCCAAGTGACGCCAGTTCATCTCTACCGATGCCATTCCCGAGGAACTCGAAGTTCTCCATCCCGAACTCGCATTTGCTGGGTCGCACTGTCAGACCGGCTGTTTAGATCCTTGCAAACAGCTGTCGTAGCGAAGAGAGATGCTCTTCCCACGTAGTACTGGCAACCTGGACATTATAATAATAGTGTTGCACTCCCGGAATTCCTTCCACAACTCTCTGCATCAACTTGCAAAATACTCCGTGGACTGTCTTTATGCCAAACGGCACAGACCAAAATATGAAGAGTTCCGCAGTTGTTGAAAACGCAGTGTTGAGCTTGGGCTCTTTGGTCAACGGAATTTGCCAATATCCTTGGACGAAGTCCACCTTAGAGAAGTATTTCTTCTCTCCGGCTGTAGCGAGGACCGAGTCAGCTCTGCGCATGGATTCCGAATCGGTGACTCAGACGTCGTTCAGGCGCCGGAAATCGATGCAAAGCGGTTCTTGCCGTCCGGTTTCTTCACCAAAATGACTAGATAATTGTAAGGGGACTGCAATTTCTCGATTATTCAGAGTTTCTCCATCTGCTGTACTTCTCTTTCGACACCTTATCTCGTCGCGAATGGAAGGGGATATTGCCTTACGGGCACCGGAGTGCTGGGGGTGAGCTCTAACCAACATTCAGCCCAGTTCGTCTTTCCCGGAACGTCGTAGAAAATGCGAGCGTGTTCTGAAATTAACCTCGACGCTGCTGTCATTCATCCACCATCAAGCTATCAGAAAGCTTCACGTCAAGCCGGAATAGGAATAGCCCCATCGCTGTCCGATTCAGTGATGCCGCAGACCGCGTGACATACCCTTTCTCTTGGCTCGCTTTCTCGCTCCTCGCATCTTTTAGGCAGGTTGGCGTGAAACATCCTTCTCCCTCCTGCTGTCTCGATTACGTAGTCTGCCTCACCTTTCTTTTCTTTGATCTCAAAGGGCCCCTTCCACTGAAGTAGTAGCTTGTTGGCGTCGGTAGGTAGCAATATCAGGACCTTATCTCCATAACCGAACATCCTTCCTTTGGTGTTTCGGTTGTGCAGTTTCGCGTAGCGTGTTCCGGCCTTTGCGAGCTCCTCGTGCGCTAGCTTACAAGTTTCTTCAGGACGATTTCGGAGGTCGAAACCATGTTGATACGTTGTCTTCGCCTCCTCGTCGAGCTGGCGGTTACTCCACAACTCCTTCAAAATCGCCAGGGGTCCTCTCACTTGTCGTCCATAAAGCAACTCAAAGGGTGAAAAACCGAGACTTGCTTGCGGCACTTCCTTGTATGCGAAGAGCAACGGCGCTAGGCAGCGGTCCCAATATCTAGGCTTTTGGGCGAACATTCTCTTCAACATTGATTCCAGGGTGCCGTTAAATTTCTCGACTAACCCGTTCGCCATCGGGGGGTACGATGTCGTGTGAAGCTAGCATATCGAGAGAAGCCTGGCCACCTCCTTCATCAAGTCAGAAGTGAAATTTGTGCCCCAGTCGCTTAGAACTTCGTCAGGGGGCAACAAATCGAGAGAACATCTCTACCAGTGCCTCAGCGACTCTCTCAGTTTCCACGCTCGGCAGCGCTACGGCTTCTGGGTATCGGGTTGCATAATCAATTAGGGTCAGGATATACTGATTGCCGTGCTTGAAAGGGGCTGAATTAGAACAACGATGTCTATGGCCACTCTTTTGATGGGGGTTCCAATGAGTGGCATCTTCTCTAGCGGCGCACGGTGTACCCTGCCCTTTGGGATTGTTCGCTGGCAGATGTCACATGAAGTAACAAATCTTTTCAAGTCGGCGGTGATGACCGGCCAGAAAAATTCTTCCAATATCCGGTCCTTGGTGTTTTGAGCACCCGAATTTCTCGGCCATTATTCTGTCGTGTGTGGTTTTTAATACCGCATCGCGGTGGCATTTTGGGACAACCAGCTGACGCAGCATCTGCCTGATTTTCTCTGTGTAGCTTCTGTATAATAGCCCATCTTCCCGCCGGAATTCCATCTTGCGCTCTGCTTCCCGGCACGTCAGCTTTTTTCCAATTTCGGAAAAAGTAGGTTCGAGCGACTTGGCCTTGGATCCGCGTAACTCTTCTAACTCGTCGTAAACCTGGCCGGAGGCGGCTGATCACTCTGGAGCAGACCAGGCAGCCGCAGGATAGCACAGCGACGTATCTACTTTCTACGCTTTGCGCAGCCGCCTCCGGCCAGGTTTACGACGAATTGATCATCGGCGCCGACGACCCGTGCATCGCCCATCAGCCGGATACTGCCGTACTTCACACATGCAGCTACGAGCCCCTCGGATATGCCGCAAGCCGCGCCTGCGCAATTCGTGAAAGGACACTGAGATCACATGGCATGGCCCATATATAAAGCCACTCCGGCCTGGATGGACCATCAATCTCGAGCAGACCAGGCAGCCGCAGGATAGCACTGCGACTTATCTGCTTTCTATGCTTTATGCAGCCGTAAACCCGGCACAGCATTCTGTGTTCTCAAAAGTGTGGGGGCAGTAATGCAATTTTCAAGAAGTTGTAAAGAGTAATGAATAGCTGTCTTCGGCAGGTAGTGAGGAAACAGTAGACGATGATCTGATGATGGTCAGGAGGAGATATATATTTACAGAAGCAAAATAATATACATTGGCAAACACTTACAGTAACAAGAATCACACAGACAACTGCAACTTAAGACAAAATAGACTCTCACACAGAAAAGTCACTCTACAAGCCCTTACTTTTCTACCGAGCATTTCGGTTAAAGTCTAGGGACTGTAAATACGTGCTAAGCACGGAGCCTCTTGACTGTGAAACTTGGTCCGAGAACCGTTTTTTGATGACCAGACATCAACAAAGACCCAAGGGCGGTCACCTTAGGTGATCCGCCCCGAAAATGAAGCAGCCAATCAAATTATTTAAAAACATGCCACAACCCCAGTGGGTTGGGAATAATCTCGGACCCAGGTCCTTAATTACGTCAAATAAAAATACAACATTCAAAACACACACTCTCTCCACTCCCTGGTCCCCAAACCCTCTCACACGGCGCCTGTCTTTGCCTCCCCTCCTCAGCGTGTTTGCGACGCGACCTTGCAGCTGGCGCCTTTGTGAAAAAAAAAAACGCCGCGGGGGATCTGGAGGCTAGGCCAACTGTCCCAGAGCAGTGTAGAGTCGCCGTCACTCGGACCCAATGCCTCGCGGCACAGCGGGAGGCCGCTGGGCTGATTGCCTACTTGGGGCGGCCAAGGGTCGCGCCTCTTGCCTTCTGCAGAACATTTAGTGAGCGCTTGTGGCAGTGCAAAAAGCTTCATTAACGACGTTGCCCTGCACCCATGCTTGGCGCCACGGCGGGAGATCGCTGGACGAGCTGGCCGTAAAGTAGTTCGCAGAAGCGTGCCACTGTTGTTCCCGGCTGATAATTGGATGCGTCTGTCGTTCGCTTCTTGGCGACGCCTCGGGGCGAAAGGACGAAGCAAACTAGGCCTCCCGCGCGCCCGCGAGCCCGCGCCCGTGAAAAGGGGAGAAAAGGAGAAAAAAAAACAACAGCGCTCGCTCCTTGGCCTAGGCGCGTGGGGGGTTCGACCGCCAGCTCGACTCCACGTGCGAGTCGCTTTTCACTGCGGCCTTACACGTCCCTCCTAAGAGGGTAAATGAGCTTGGAATCCGCTAATTTACACAAAACAAAAACACAGGCCGCAACATTCCCCCCGAGGCGACCATTTCGCCAGGCTACAGCGCACCTAAATCCGTCCCCACTGAGGGAAACCGTACACTCGAAGTCGGGAAATAAAACCAATACAAATAACGGCACTGAAGACACGAAAGTTCTTCATGACAGCCCGCCACATCCTGCATTGCGCACAGCAGTGCGCCCTATATTTGCTATACATGAGGCACATGTAAAGACACACGAAAAACAAAATATTGCACTACAAGAGCGCGTGTTGGCTACGCAGAGTTCGCCATAGTCCGAGTTTCAGCACAAAGCACCCACCCGTGGCGCACAGTTGTAGCACGCGTCACCGTTCACATCACAAAACACGGCGGGTGGCGGGAACGCTCACGCCACTGCACAGTTCCCGCTCCGTCATGCAACTGTCTTTACACCACTTTTTGGTGCCGTCAAGCAGTTCCGTGCACGCCACCCGTTGGGTAAGCAGGAACCCTCACGCCTGGTGAGGCCAGCATGGCTATGCCAAACAACCAGATACAAAATTGGACAGTGAGGCTTTCTTCGTACCTGTACTTTGCGCAAGATTTGTACGGGGGTTCCAATGACGAGGCTATTCCATGCAGTTTCCTGCTCTGGCGAAGTGAGTTTGGCGCGCGCCTGCTGCTACACGCCGGAACACTATAGATCTCGTATGCACCTCGGCGCCCGCGTTGTCGTGTAGCAGTGGCCTTTAGCGCCTGCGGCACATCGTTTGCCGCCTCTCGCGACGCCAGCACTAGAGATCCTTGCACTGACCGCCGATGGGAGACTGCTTCCCAAAACAGAAACGTCGTCGCGCCTTACCTTCGGCGGCCTCGACTTTCTGAGTCCGCGTACTGCGGTCGTGCCTACTCGAATTTTGAGAGGCCCACCTGCATACTCCTTGCTACTACTGTGCTGTAGTTTAGCGTGTTCGCTCTCTTGACCAGAGATATCAAACTGACCAGAATCCGTTACTGCGCCCTCTGAATCAAATGGAGCGGGCGCCCTCACCGTAAGCTCAGCCTCGACACCTGTTGCGCGTAGATCCCCACATGGGGCGCTCTCCGTCTCCGTCGGCTGATCAGCTCGCACTTCGGAAGCGAAATTTCAATGCGCGGGATCCGCGCCGCTGCTGTCGGGCTCCAATCCTGCTAACGGCTCATCCGTTTTTTCGCGCATTTCCAATCGCGCCACGACACTGCTCGGGCAGTTCGTCTCGCCCCCTAACGCTAGCTCCTCTAGCTGCGCCTGTGGGGCTGCACTAGCAGTTTCCGCCGCTCCCTGCCCTGAGCTAGCAGCGCTTCGCTCGTCCAGGCTATCTGTATTCGCCGAATACCGGGAGGGGCAGCCCTCAACTGCACTAGTGCTTTCTGCCACGGGGCCAAGGTCTAACTGTCGCTGCTCCGTTGCTTCGGACGCAGTTTTAGCCTTTCCGCCGCCGGCATGATCACGCATCAGCGCTTTCATCAATCTCTCTTCTTCCCTCAGAATGTCCCGTTTTTTTCCGCTCAAAATTCAATTCAAGTTGCCGAATTACCAGACGCTCTTCCTCCGTCAGGGGATATGCGTAAGCTTTGCTTACAATCATATCTAGCGTCCTTACTGCCTAGTACCTCACTTTCCCTAGCACAAGCCAAGCCAACCTCGACCAGACGCGAGAAATCCCACTCACCCGTCACCAGCGTCGCTGCGGGTAGTAGCACACAGCCCGGGAGTCACGCCTTGGCTGGTCGTCTCGGCAGGTAGCTTGCACAGTCGTCCTGTGGCTGCTCTGCTGCTGCCTGAGGCCTTGTTGCTTGCTGCTTTGTGGTAGGGTGCCGAATCCTGTCGTACTGCGCGAGTAATGAGTAGCTGTCTTCGGCAGGTAGTGAGGAAAGAGTAGACGATGATCTGATGATGGTCAAGAGGAGATATATATTTACAGAAGCAAAATATTATACATTGGCAAACAGTTACAGTAACAAGAGTCACACAGACAACTGCAACTTAAAGGGTCCATGAAATGCTTGAAGCCGTGCTTAAGAAAGGCGCACGAGCGGTCGGCGTGCCTTCACTAGTCAGCAAAGAGCAAAAAAATTTTAGGCTACCACCTTTAATAGCGCAGATATTCCATATTTATAATGACGCTCCTCCTCTCCCGTCACTGTAGCCCTCAACTCATACACGCCGATGCGCCGGCCAAAAAAACAATAAAATGTCCGGGCCGACGCCCCGCCCATAATGCGTCACGAAGTGACGCCACCGACTCTCGGTTTGTTTACATCCGGTAGTGCTCCGATTTCTTCCCCTTCGTGTTTGCGGCGGTTCGCGTGTCGGTCGCCATGGATCGCATGGATCCCGACCTCGAAGCGAGGCTGCGTGAAGCCGCTGCCGAGCTGGACTTTGATCCATATGATTATACTCCGTTTCGTGATCCGCTAGACAGCGACGACAGCAGCACGCCATCGACTGGCCCTTCTGAACAACCCGCTGGCAACGGAGACAACGGCCTACCATGGTGCGTTCCGTGGCGCACGCGCCACTGCACATAAGTTATTACAACTTCCGTATTTCACGAAATGCCGTTTCGTGTTTGCTTCGCGGCCTTTTCACATTTTACTTATGCGCAGGTGCCGCTGCGGCCGCTGTGAAAGCATGCCCACACCTGAAGAAGATGTGTGCTGCCGCAGCATGCCGGAGGTGCTGGTGGTGTGCCAGCAGGACGGTGGCTGCATTACGATCCACCCAGCGTTCCAAAGCGTGTGCCTAGCGCCCGAAGTTCTTCGGGCTGTGCACATTGCACTAGAGGAGGAGGGAGCGAACATCGATGGAGACGGAGATGTAGGTAGTGCGGAAGCGTCAGGTGACAGATTCGCATTATTAATTTTTTGTGTGTGTATGATTCGTTTACTGTAAAGCGTGGTATTTTCAGGCAGCACCGCTTCATAGCCTACCGCTTGTTTACCATGTGGATTTGGGGCAGGCTGGGCGAAGGCAACAGGGTGGTCCTGCCAGCCTCCGTCGTTTGCCGGATTCGGCGTGAATTTCCGTCGGCGAGCTACGTGGGATTCAGGCACCCTCCCCTTTAATCTCGGGTGATTGTCGCTTCACTGCATGCTGTATTCTAAACTTTATCACGAGTGCCAGGCGCACTGCTTCGAGTGGTGCATGGAAGTGGGTTTATTTTTAAGGTGGAAAAATAGAGAATGCTATTTTATGAACGCCAAGTTATGCACTGCGTCAAGTGTCTGTTTTGTGGCACTGTTTAAGAACAGACTTCTCATTCCTCTAAAGTGCCAGAACTTGTAGATATCTAAGCAAGAAAGGTGTAGAACTCTTAGTTAGTGAAAAATAAAGCCTGGGAAAAAAATTCAAATCCTAGTAAAAAAAAAGGTAGACATCCAAAAACAATCCAGAATGGAGGACAATGCTTAGCATCGCCAAGTCTGCTTGAGCACATGCTTCCAAGCATCTACCATAAACATTCATTTATTTGGAATGTAATTTTATTGAAAAAATAATTAAAATCGAAACACAGAATGCTTGTGCCGAGGCAGCACAAGCATTCTGTGTTTTGATTGATACCGAGTGTGTGAGTGCTCAGTACTGACACAATGAAATGAGTGCTTGAAGGTTTGTTTATTGATACTCCTAGGCGTGAATAGATGACAACAGATCGCAGAATACATCCATTCCAGCAGTGGAGTAATACAGGTGAAGCACAGATCAAACCACAACTCTTGTTCTTGCATTTGCTGATCTGAATTATTAATTTGAATTTATTTACAGTCTAATACGCTTGCAGAGTGTTACATTTCTTATTTCCAAGCTGCAGTAATTGCTGGTCCCTTTCAGGTGTGTTTGCCAAAGTTTAGGGGCAGCACTGCATATTTTTAAAACGTTGTGCAGGTTCAACCGTCCTTGAACCAAATTTCATGAGCGTTAGCCATTGGCCGCAGTCACAGTTGCTGCTGCCACATCGATCTTGGCTCGCTTGCACTCTTGCTCAGCTTTTTGGCAATGGGCTAGTCTGGCTTCTCTTTGTTCAATGGTCTCGGCAGGCTGTCTGGCACGGTTGCAACCTCCGTCTTTAGTGAGGTGGCGTATGGGCATGGTGTATTTCCGTAAGTTTAATGAAAGAGAAGGAGTAGATGAAACCTTAAGACGATGATCATTGTAGCGCACGAAAATCTCTTGCAATTAGAAATTGATGGAGGCGATGTTTACTGTACAGTGCAAGAGTGTGTTGTTAGTTTTACTACGAGGTGTGATAGGTTGTGGCAATAGCATAGTGCTCTTATGTCTAAGCTATAAAGATGACATTGTTTGCTGCACAGCGTGAGAGTTCAAAGTCAACATTGCATTCACTTTGAGGTTTGTGCACGTGAGAAGTAGAGCGAATGCTCTAAAAGCCTTATTTTAGCTGTCTCGGCTATCACCAGCTGTCATGCCTGAACATAATCCCCTATTTCTTGATTATCAGCTGTATCTAACTGTGCATTACATCGCTCTCCTTTCACAGTGAATATATGTACACAAATTCTGCCAGCTAAGGTAGCCACTGCTTCTCATTTTGTTGCCTGTACCGCAGGAATCACTTAGTTGGGCTGGGAGACTCTGTCATTGCCTGTTCTAATATTTATCCCTCTGGCATTTTATAGAGCGAGGAGCTTCTTTCATAATTCATTCATTTGGCACTGTTGATAAGGATGTTTTTAACTTGTCGTCTTGCAATTTCTGGGGCCTGAACTTTGTCGACAGCTTGGCTTGTTGTCTTGCTTCCTTGAGATCTGTGAATGTGTTTCTAGTTTTTACTGTTGCTTTTCTATCCTCCTATCTCCTCTTCTGTGGCTTCTTTTCATGGTCGCTTTTTCCAGTGTTGGTGTTTACATTTTATTCATCTGTGCGGGATAGTCAAAGGAAAATGAAAGGCAGTATAGAACAGAGCACCAGATAGAAGGAACAGAACTGAAGAATTTACAGCTTTGCAGAAAAAGACCACGATGAAATTTGCAAGGAGAGAAGAAGGGAGCACTTATCCAAGGTGAAGAGGTCACCTGCCTTGGGGCAGAGCATTCCGACCAGTTACGTGGGTGTGTGATGGTGGGCTGTCGGCTTTGACGGTTCCAAGCGGCCTCCACTGGCTTCTGCTTTGGTTATGTGAGCTGAGGCATTTCCCGTCTACGGTACGAGCAATGCACTTTGCAACACACTCTCATGCTGTGCAGTAAGCATCATTCTCTTCATCAAGTTCAAACTACAACATACTGTTCAGCTGTGGGGCAAACATTGTGATCTTCATGAAGTACCATCTGCACCACTCCTTCATTTAACCTGGGTAAATATGGCATGCACGTACGCTATCTGGAAAGTGCGGCCGAGGTTCGCTAGCGTAATGTCGGACCAATTTAAGCAGTGTGACATAATTCGCAGTGCGTTCACATTACTGCACCTAAGCAGAATTGAGTGCACTCGTGCAATTTCTTTTGGAAGGGGGGGGGGGGAGGGAGCAGTTCTTTTCACTGCACTAGAGTATGCAGGTTGTGCCACAAATTTTTCTCAAAGTTGGCAAATCCCATGAATCCTTGCAGCTCATTGACAATTCTTGAAATTTTTAGCATATGTAATACCTTTCCTGCAGTTTTGGTCTGTTCTATATTGTCACAAACCCCGCCTTAACGATTAACAGAGGCGCGGGATCCCCATTACGGTTACCCGTCGTCCCTCTATGAGGTTTGAGAACACAGCTAAAAGTTAGGCCGGTCAACCAGTGAAGTGCGTGTGTTGGTGTGTGATCAAGGAATAAATTTATGCGTCACTTTTTTTACACACAATGGGAACATATATAGGTAGTAGTCCAAATTACACTGCATAAAAAAATTAATAAAACACCAGGACATGATAGTAATAAAAAACGACTCAATAAATGACAAGAGAAAAATCCGACAATGAACAAACGCTGCGATAAAGAAGACTATAAAATAACAAAGCAAGTATTCCAGAGATAGTAAGTAAGGGCGAGAGTTACACAAAAAACACAGCTTAAAATACTAAGCCAGGTCAAGGTTTAAACAAAGGCAAAAAGAATATTCAATTAACCGACAGTCTGTAGCAAAACGGATTCTCACAGCCTTCTTATCTAATGAGGTATCGTAATCGCAGAGTTGGTCGGTAGCGGCGGCGGGAGTGGGGACGACAAGTTGATCGTGTGCTTGGTGAAAAAAACAAGACACTTTCCTGGAGCAAGCAGCCACGAGAGTAAACTTTTTTGTATAGCAGGCCATCACATAGGTTGGGTCTTGAGCAGCAACTAAGAGCGACTCCAGATGCTGATTGGTGTGTTCCTCGATTCAAAAGGTATGAGTATTTGGAAATCTCTGAGATGAAGCAGTGACGGAATTGTCAAAGTTGTCCGCGTCGCATTCCGTCGTGGCAGGTGGCAACCAGGAGAGGTAGTCTCCATCTGCGTGCCGTCGGTCACTTTTGTATGAAATGCTGTAGTCGTATTCTTGCAAGTGAAGTGCCCAGCGCGCTAGGCGACTAGACGGATCACAGAGATTGAGTAGCCAGCATAGGGAATGGTGATCGCTTACTACTACGAAAGGCTCTCCGTACAGGTAGCAGCGAAACCGTTGCACGGCGAAAACAACCGCGAGACATTCCTGCTCGGTGATGGTGTAGTTGTGCTCAGTCTTGCTTAGAGTCCAACTGGCGTAAGCAATCACATGTTCACAGTCGTCATAGCGCGAAACGAGGACAGCACTGAGGCCTATGCCACTTGCGTCCGTGTGCACTGAAGTTGGAGCAGAAGGGTTGAAATGCCATAAGATAGGATTTGATGTTAGGAGGAACCTCAGTTGTCGGAAAGGATGAGTCGCATTACCTCACCGACTTGAACTTGTGCAGTGTGCAAAATGGCTCCATTCTGCACAGCTAGTACACTGCAAGTCATGTACTTTGCGCTGTAGCCTGGCGAGTCACAGCGATCATCCCCTGCCAGGTCTGTTGTTGTCCCTACAAGCTCACTAGCAAGTTCTGCTTGCCTTTGCTGAAAAAGCTGCAAAGAAGGAGATGTTCAATTTAGAGGCTACAAACTTGCAGTCATGTGGTTGCCTTAATGCATATTAGGATGAGGGGTGCAGGTTTCAAATGCTGTATTGCTTTTCACTTTTCTCACAGCACATTTACTCAAAAAAATATTACAAAAATTATGCCTTCAGTACTAGAGCATGCAGCTGGTCTATTAAACATGTAGCCTAAGGCAACAGAGATGTGCAGTAGCAGGTGCATTGCACTGCAATGCCTCCGCTGTTGCATATATGCTGCATTTTATATGTTTTATATGTTGCATTGTAGCTTCAAGTTGTTGTCATGAAAGGATGCGACATCTAGTTATCGAGTTAATGACATGTACTTTGACTTGAATGTTGTATGAGAGTTATCCTTATTGTCAAACCTCATTTCTGGCAGGTAGCAGGTATGCCCGTTGGTAGTTGTAGTAGGTCCTCTCTGTGATGCCTTGCACCCAAATGGATTGCAGGAACCGAAGAATTGAAGCTATACCGCAGCCAGAGAACAAGATGCCTGCAGCTAGGAGGACATTTCTTGCTGCCTTTCCTTCAACCAGTGGTTGGCTTTTCCAGAGGAAAGAATGCTGCAGTGAGCATGTCCCCTTCAGAGCCACAAGGCTTCCCGCTATGCTAAATTAAAGGGTTCTTGTTTGCCCACACATTGTTCAGGTCTCAAGAAGCTGCCGCAGGCAACCCACGAACACAAGGAATTTTCGCTCTTTGTAGAGGGGTTCCTCAATCGCTGACTGGGCCGTTTCATCCTGATAGTCGCTGAAAAAGAAGTGCAGTGATGTCAGCGATTGGTGTCATGTGATTGTTAATATTATGAACTAATACGTAGCAGCCGTGGATGTTCATCTCGGAATGTCTTGGCTGTAAAATGTGCTATATAAAGCTGCTATCAAAGTTTATAGTAGGTATGCATTTTTTTTTCCTTCTGTCAACAGGGAACAGAAAGATGCCATGGCAAATTAGGTACACTTTAGGGCTATGCAACTTATAGTTTTTTCACAACAGAATCAAATATCCTTGTGCATCTTAGTGACTTGTTCAAATATTTGTGCAAAATTAAACTTCAAAGTGCATGTGATGGCTCCGTAGTAGCTCTAAAGACAGCACTAATGTACACTAGGCAGGCACAGCATGACCATATTATGTAAGGAAAAATTGCCCTTTTGCTACATGACGCAACTGTGAATATCCTAACACCACGTCCGAGATTAGTGATGTGCAAGATGTATGAGGCATGGTCTCTATAGACTCATCAAGGCAATATTTTTTGACCCATTGTGAATATTACCACATCCTTAATCATGTCCAGCCATGCATGAGAGTTATGAACGCTATCATTCGAATGAACTGTGTCACAGGGAGGGTAATCATGTCCAGCCATGCATGAGAGTTATGAACGCTATCATTCGAATGAACTGTGTCACAGGGAGGGTATATTTGCAGGTTTGAATGAGTGAATATGTGACACATAGGTGACGTATTTCGTCAAGTTTTCTTTTTTTTTGCCTAATGAACAGTGCTTAAATGACAAATTTTCTTGCCTGCCATAGCCAGCAAGTGCACAAAAGTGGATGAAAGAAGTTCTGTTCTAACGAGCGGCCAGTGATAGCAGTAACTGGCCAGTGATAGCAGCCTGCCACCGACTTCTCTGGTGGCAGGCTTCTCTCTTTGAACCTTGGTGCTGACTAGAGATTTAAGTCCAATAGACACCTATGTGCCTGGAAAAATTTCATATATTTAAAATTATTCGCAAGAACCTCATCTACGTTTATAGTAATCAGTCATATAGCTCTTTAATTCATTTTCACAACACTACAACATCTTTATCAATAATGACTTACCAACAGAATGGCACTCCCACGTTGTGTTGCCACAGTATGCGTGCGAGTAGTTGAAGACCCAGCTGGTGATGCTTCCTGCAGACAGATATTCATAATTATAATGATGGTTGCAGATTTGAAATTTTTCATGCTTTCATTTTAAGGTGCTGTATAGAGTGAACTGCCCGTAACAAAATGCAAACATTGTCAACTTGCTACACATACACAAATGCTCTGAAAGTAGAGAACTGATATGGCTAAAAAATTTGCGCAGACAAGCTGTAGTTTGTGGAGTTTCAAGAGCCCTGAAAAATTTGGAGGCATGTTAGCAGCACAAACAAAAGACACAGTGCAGGACAGTCGACTAATAAACTGTTCCATGAACCAATCCAGCAGCTCATTATTTTTGAACGTCGGGTCTCCCATGTTAATCCAGTTAATATATGTGCTCCGAGTTTCGTTTTTTGGTGCGCCAGTGCACACCAAAGCCTTGCATCATCCACTAAACAAAATTAACTATTTGAACTCCAAAATAATCTCATCTATACAGGAAGAGCTACATTTTAATTGCTTCCAGAAGGTGCCTCAAGCGATAATCGAGCTTTTGCATGGAAGCAGACATAACAATTACATTAATTTGCATACCTTACTCGGGCCACAGAGCCATCATATGCAATATAATACAAAGCTGTTCAGTACAGTTGAAAATTAAGCATGTACGTATGTCAAAAGACTTGCATCATCCACTGGACAAAATGAACTATCCAAAATATTCTTACCTCTACAGGAAGAGCTGTGGTATTTGGATCACCTCCGGTAGGTGCCTGAAGCAATGGGTGAACACGTAACTAACTGCATGAAAGCATAATGACATAGCAACAGTTGTGGTAGTTTATATAGCTTCTAGCTATACAGCCATCATATATGTGTGCAACATATTCCAAAGTTATATATGTGGCCTAAATATACATAAATATAAATATAAAAGTATATATGCATTGTTATTAATACCATGATAACAGTAATAACCTGTCCAGAGAAAACCTGTGTAGTGCTGAGGTCTTTCGGGCTCCCTGGAGATGATGGTTTGCCATGCTAGGAAAAGAAAGGAAATTTGTGCATAATCAACATTGTGTTAATGGCAGTTTTATTATTCTGCACATGAATGAGAATGAAAGGAGACAACAGTCTGCAAGTGCAAAGTCATAGGGGATACCTTCTTTTTTTTTTTATCTATATATACCACATGTTATTTTTCCTTCCACTTGGTATTTAATTATTTTTCTGCCTAGAATCGTTACATGACTAATTCTGATCAATATCAACCTCAAAAGTATTTTAAAAAAAACCTACATTTACCTTGGATTCGACTGTTGACTCCTTTTATTAATTGTGTCATAACGAGCCAATTTCCCCTTCAATTTTCCGCTTCATGAATGAGAAAGACATGTATATACAGGTGTTAAAAGGCAAAGATCGAGAGTAGACTAAACGCACTCTAAAATAAGCATATCTTTAGGTGGGTGGGGGGGATGCAGTTGGTCTGTATTGTTATTAGTGTGCTGGTATTTTTTATTACAAGTCAGGCTTGGTTTATGGGGTTCAACGCCCCAAATTCGACTCAGACGAGGCGCCGCACAGCACTGAGTGACATCGCACAGCACATGTACAGGTGCGGACGTCAGTAAACGGAGCAGCTAGGCTTTTTCAGTTAAATTAAAATAACGCCTTCCTCACTGGAGATCAGGAAATATTTGTCCGTGAAAGGGCACTTGCGTCTACTACCGGTCCACGCATACCACGACTACCAGTTTCAAATATGCACCGAGTGAAAAATGAAGAAAAAGCGTGCTCCGTTTACTTTTGTCCGCACCGGTACGCGGGCACCTTGCTTGCGCTTCCGTTGAAAAGCGGCCGCTGTGCCTTGGGCACAGCAGTCGACCACCCTAACCCACTGCACCACCCAGGCAAATTGTACTGCGATTGTTGTGATCACGTACACGTTAGTGTATGTTAATTCATGGTTTCATGTGCGCAGGTCGCCTTATCTTTTTTTTTTTCCTTATCCGCGCGCCGCAGGGCGAGAGCTCCCTTTCATACATTTTCAGCGCCTTAACTTGCGCAAGGAATCTGCGCCTGCAAAACTTGCGCTAGGCTTCATGCACTTCCATGCGAGACTCCGAGCCATGCTACGCGTGTTTCCACAATAACTCGTAACCCAGAAAACTTACCATTCCAGGGAGAAACTGCGTCGGCAAAGCGTCGGACTTGAGGCGTTGACGTCTCACGTTGAGGCCAGTTTGCTGCGCCAAACTGGGATTATACTGGCATGTGTCACGGGAAAAGTGGCGGCCACAAACTCTGAGCTCCTGGCGCTTGTCCGACGATGACAGCCCGACGCGTTGGAGCCAGCTTTCACGCGTGACGCCTTGCTTTGTAGGAACACGATGTCGCGTTATAACATCTTTCCTGACCTCGGCTTTACAGCCAACTACACAGCAATGGTGGTCCATTGCAGACCAGAAAAAAAGCAGCAGCAGTTGGGATCGCGAGATTTCAAGACTGACAACCGGGCAACACGTGCTTTTGCGAGCAGACGGATCTCTCTCGGCCGGAAGTGTTCCGCTTCTATCAAGATGCGCGCAGAATTCTTACCTAACGAATAAAATACTACTTTCAGGAAGAATAGTGCTAATTTTAAAATCTATAATTGCAAAAATTACACGTGACGTCATATGGCCATGACCAATGATAACGCTAACCCCAGTGACGTCGCATGGGCTGGGCGGCTGAAAACGCACGGTGGTGAGTCGCCCAAATCGGCTGCGAGCGGCAATTTTCCAAAATTATTTGTAAATTGCAGCTAACACGCAGAGCTTTTTGAATGTTATCTCGATGCTCACTAAGACCCCCTCTAAACACATGTAGCATCAAAATACGGCCGTAAATGGAGTTTCAGGGGCCCTTTAAGACAAGATAGACTCTAACACAGAGAAGTCACTCTACAAGCCCTTACTTTTCTACCGAGCATTTCGGTTAAAGCCTAGGGACTGTAAATACGTGCTAAGCACGGAGCCTCAATTTTGACTGTAAAACATGGTCCGAGGACCGCTTTTTGATGACCAGACATCAACAAAGACCCAAGGGCGGTCACCTTAGGTGATCCGCCCCGAAAATGAAGCAGCCAATCAAATTATTTAAAAACATGCCACAACCACAGTGGGTTGGGAATAATCTCGGACCCAAGTCCTTAATTAGGTAAAATAAAAATACAACATTCAAAACACACACTCTCTCCACTCGCTGGTCCCCAAACCCTCTCACACGGCGCCTGTCTTTGCCTCCCCTCCTCAGCGTGTTTGCGACGCGACCTTGCAGCTGGCGCCTTTGTGAAAAAAAACGCCGCGGGGGATCTGGAGGCTAGGCCACTCAGCCGTCCCGTTCGAGGAAAGGGGGCACTGTCCCAGAGCAGTGTACAGTCGCCGTCGCTCGGACCCAATGTCTCGCGACACAGCGGGAGGCCGCTGGCCTGATTGCCTACTTGGGGGGGGGGGGCAAGGGTCGCGCCTATTGTCGCCTTCTGCAGGACATTTAGTGAGCGCTTGTGGCAGTGCAAAAAGCTTCATTAACGGCGTTGCCCTGCACCCATGCTTGGTGCCACGGTGGGAGATCGCTGGACGAGCTGGCCGTAAAGTGGTTCGCAGAAACGTGCCTCTGTTGTTCCCGGCTGATAATTGGATGCGTCTGTCGTTCGCTTCTTGGCGACACCTCGGGGCGAAAGGACGAAACAAACCAGGCCTCCATCGCGCCCGCGGGCCCAGCCCAAGAAAAGGGGAGGAAAGGGAAAAAAAAACAACAGCGCTCGCTCCTTGGCCTCGGCGCGTGGAGGGTTCGACCGCCGGCTCGACTCCACGTGCGAGTCACTTTTCACTACGGCCTTACATGGAGGTTCAACCGTCCTTGAACCAAATTTCATGAGCGTTAGCCATCGGCCGCAGTCGCTGCTGCCGCTTTGATCTTGGCTCTTTCGCACTCTTGCTAAGCACTTTGTGGCAACGGGCTAGCCTGGCTTCTCTTTCATTGTTCGAAGGTTCCGGCAGACTGTCTGGTACGGTTGCAGCTGTCTTTAGCAAGTGGGTGTATTCGTATGGCATATTTCCCTAGGTTTAATGAAGGAGCGCTGCAGATGGCACTTGAAGGTGATGTTCACTCTAGCGCACGAAAATATCATTCAGTTAGAAATTGATGGACTCAATGATTTTTAGTGTACAGTGCAAGAGGGTGTTGCAGTGTTACAACAAGGTGTGATAGGCTGTGGGAATAGCATAGTGCTATCGTGCCTGAGCTATAAAGGCGGCAATGTTTGCTGCACAGCATGAAAGTTCAATGTCAGCATTGCATTCACTTTGAGGTTTGTGCATGGGAGGAGTAGTGCTAATGCTCTGGAAGCCTTACTTTAGCTGTCTCGGCTAACGCCAGCTGCTATGCCTGGACATAATCTCCTCTTCCTTGGCTATCAGCTATATTTACTGTGCACTATCCCGCTTTCCTTTCACCAGGGAATATACACGAATTCTGCCAGCTACGGTAACCATTGCTTCTCTCTATAGTGCCTGTTCCGAAGGAATCACTTGGTCGGGCAGGGAGACCTTGTCATTACCTCGTCTAGTATTTATTTCTTCGGCGCTTTATAGAACGAGGAGCTTCTTTCATAATTCATTCATTGGGTGCTGTTGATGCTTTTAACTTCCTCTCTTTATAATTTCTAGAGCCTGGGGCCTGACCATTCGATAGCTTCGCTTGTTGTGTTGTTTTGAGATCAGTGAATATGTTTCTAGTTTTTCCAGTCGCTTTTCTATCCAAATGTTATATCCTTTGTTACTTCTTTTCATAGTCGCTTCTTCCTGCTGGATCGTAACGGGAGAAAGAGAGGCAATATAGAAGAGAGCACCGCGAAAAAAAATGGAAAATAAGAATTTAGAGCATTACGAAGAGACCATGATAAAATTTGTTAGGAGAAGAGAAAGAAGGGAACACTTATAGAAGGGAAAGATGTTACGTTTCGACCAGCTAAGTGGATATGTGGGTTGTCGGCTTCGACGGTTCCCGCGGCGTTCATGTCAAGGCGTGGTCCCCACTGGCTTCTGCTCCGGTTCAGTGGGCTGAGGAATTCGCCGTCTACGGTGCGGGCAACACAGTCTACAACACACCCTCGTGCTGTGCAGTTAACGTCATTTTGTTCATCAAGTTCCAACTGCTCAGCTGTGCGACGAACATCATCCTCACGAAGTTCCATCTGCGCCACTCGTTCATTTACCCAGGGTAAATATGGCTTGCACATACGGTATCTGGCCGAGTTCGGCTTAGGTTTGCTTGTGTAATGTCGGGCCAGTCCACCAACCAGCATGACATATTTCTCTGGGCTTTCACATTACTGCACCTAAGCAGAATTGAGTGTGCTTGGGAATTTCCTTTTGGGGCGGGGGGTAGATGCAGTTTTAGCAGTGGACATTCTAGGATGCAAGCTGTGCCACGAGTTTTTCTCAAAGTTGGCAAATCCCATATATTCTTGCAGCTCATTGACCTTTTTGGGACTTTCTCATCTCTATTGGTTCTGTGATTTTCATCTGCATGCGTAATTTTTTGGCAGCAAATACACACTAGTTCATTCTTAGTTTGTCATGATATAGCATATTTAATACCTTTCCTGCAGTTTTAGTCTGTTCGATATCCTTGTTATATGCCGTGACATTTTCTGAAACATTACTTGAGCGCTTCCCTGCTTTTGTGTTGCTTGAAGTACTCTCACAAACATTTCAGCCTTTGTTGTACACAGCATCAGCTAAAAGTTATGCCCCAGGAAGCTTCTTCAAAGTTCCTGCTGATGATACCACCGAACTGGATCCTGTTGTTGCTTGAAACGTTGACATTGTGTATCATTCTTCGAATGGCTTTGTTGGCTTGCCTCACGCACATGCAGAGCCGGATGCCGTTATTTCTGTTGGAAATGGCTACAATAACCTACACTCAAGATATTGGTCTTCGAATTGGTTCTGTGACATCAGTTTCCGCTTTCCCTTTGTTTTGTAGGTGTGGCAGTATCATTTTTAGGGCTTGTGCAATTCGTTGCATATGGTTGATGTGTAGTTTCCTTTAGAAGTACTGCAAGTTTCGCCATCAAATGAAGCATGCATCACAGTTTTGAAAAGTGCCTCATGTATTTTAGGGATTGCTTTGCCAAGTTCTGCTTGGTTTCATATGATGTGCAGGAGACCTAGCTAATTGGACATGTGGCATGCTAGTAGTGGGGATGTGTTTTGCTGACAATTGTGAATGGTGGGGTCTGTTGCATATATTCAGGCGCAGCTTTAGTCATGAATTGTGGGGATGTTTCCAGTGGTATTATTAGAGCTGGTATAACTTTAAACTGAAAATATTTTTTAGGATACATCTGGCAGTGTTTGTCTGAAACCTATTTTTCATTGCTGGCTGTCTGTACTGTGGTAGTAAAGTGAGTGATCAATCTCGTTGGCTCACCTTTAAGCTTCCAGATCGACCTGATCATCTTGTGTTATCATCGGTATGCGAGCGTTTGTATGCGTCTTTCAGACCAAGCTAGGCACGTCCTGTGCCACCTGAATGGCCTGCTATGCAACGAAATGCCCTTTTTCTGTTTAACAAGTGCAATAAAGCTTTCTTTCAAGGCCAGGAGGCCAAGTTACAGCCGAGGAGATAAATTTGAGGGCTTTCCAGTTTGCAAAGAAGCGCAGCTTATCTGATGTGCAACCTCCCAATACCATTTTCTACAGCCACTTATTGGCTACATTTAGCATTCTGTAGCAATAACCTCCAAGACCTATTTCTTTTAAGGCTGGCTGCACTATGGCGGTTGTGAAGCTAGCTGGTGAGCTGTTTATCTATGGTTGAAGAAGCTTTTCTTTATTGCCGTGCTGTGGACACAGTGATATTCCTGAAGTGAGCTGTGCAGGTATTTCCTTCATGCAACTAGTTGCGATGTACCAGAAGGAGAGGAAGAAGTGCGGGCATACCAGTGAAGAAAAGGCGCACATATTGTGGGAAGTTGGGAATAATCGGAGTTCAAGCAGTGAAGAGAAGGCAGACATGACCACAGCACTGGCTGCCAGTTATCTCTCAGATGATGTACTGTCAGTAAATTAGAGGTCCAACTGATATCATTGGCAAGGCTTGAAAGTAAGGATGTGCTGCCTATGTCGGTTGCGAGTGTTGCAAGGAGCACTTTTTAAAATTTATTTGTAAAGGGTAGGCTCCACACAAACCTTTTCAATTTGAATCGACAACTTACAAAGACCACCTCATAAATTTCTTGCATTAGAATATTACCGCAAGTAGCATTTGAGGAGCCCTTCAGTTTTAAGGTGTTGCATTGCCTCTCACGTTTCTCACAACACATTTACTGAAAAAAAAAATAGGTTGCAAAAATGAGATCTTCAGTACTAGAGCATGCTGCTGGTCACCTAAACACACAGCCAAAAGCAAGAGACATGTGCTACAGCAGGTTCATTGCATTGCAATGCCACTGCTGTTGCATATATGTTGCATTGTATATGTAGTATATGTTTCATTGTAGCTTCAAGTGTTTATTATGAAAGGATGCGACATCTAGTTATGGAGCTAATGACATATACTTTGACTTCTGTGTTGTATGAGAGACGTTCTTATCGTCAAACCTCATTTAAGGTAGGTAGCAAGTATGCCCGTTACTAGTTGTAGTATGTCCTCTCTGTGAAGCCTTGCACCCTGATGGATTGCAGGAACCCAAGAATTGAAGCTACACCTCAGCCAGAGAACAAGATGCCTGCAGCCAGGAGGACGTTCCCGGCTTTCTTTCCTGCAACTAGTGGTTGGCTTTTCTAGAGGACAGAATGCTGCAGTGAGCATGTTCCCTTCACAGTAAGAAGGCTTCCTAGGATGCCGAAGTGAAGAGTTCTTTCTTGCCCGCATATTGCGCAGGTCTGAAGAAGCTGCCGCAGGCAACCCTCGAACATGAATAATTTCCGCTCCTTGTAGAGGGGGTTCCTCAATCATTGACTGGCTTGTTTTATCTTGATTGTCGCTGAAAAAAGAAGTGCAATGACATCAGCGATTGTTGCTATGTGATTGGTAATATTATGAACTAATATGTGGCAGCCGTGGATGTTCACCTCAGAATGTCTTGGCTGTAAAATGTTGTGCTAAATAAAGCTGGTGTCAAAGTTCAAAGCAGGTATGCAGATTTTTTGTTTAGTTCTATCATCAGGAAACAGAAAAATACCATGGCAAATTAGGTACAAGTTAGGACTATGAAACTTATATTTTATCCCAACAGATTAAAATATCCTTGTGCATCTTAGTGACTTGCTCAAATGTTTTTGCAAAATAAAACATCCAGAACTGCCCTTTTGCTACCTGAAGCAACTGTGAATATCCTAACATCACGCCCAAGATGAGCGGTGTGCAAGGTATGCATGAGCCATGGCCTCTAAAGACTCATCAAGGCAAGGCCATATTTGTTGACCCATTGTGAGTATTACCACATCCTTAATCAAGTGAAGTCATGTATGGGGAGGGTACTTTTGCAGGTTCTGAACGAGTGAACATGCGGCACATCGATGATGTAGCATATATGTGACATCTATCTGGAGGGTTCTTTTGCAGGTTGTGAACGAGTGAACATATGGCACATCGATGATGTAGCATATATGTGACGTCTATGGGGAGGGTACTTTTGCAGGTTGTGAACGAGTGAACATGCGGCACATCGATGATGTAGCATATATGTGACATCTATGGGGAGGGTACTTTTGCAGGTTGCGAACGAGTGAACATGCGGCACATCGATGATGTAGCATATATGTGACATCCATGTATCTCGTCATTTGTTTTTCCTTCTTCCCAATGAACAGAGCTTAAATGAAAAATTTTCCTGCCTGGTATGGCCTGCAAATGCCCAAAGGTGGCTGAAAGAAGTTCTGTTCTAACGTGCGGTCAGTGACATCAGGAAATACCAGACCACATGAAAGTGTACCGAGCCCTTCCCATGAAGCTACCGTAGCCCGGTATAGGCCCCTTTTTAATCAAGCTCCTAGCTTTGCATTACATTCACTTATTTACCTGATGAGTAGGTAATGCCATAATTCAGATATGTTTCAACTCCCTCTTCTGCTTCCTGGCCTCGCCATGAACGTCCCGCACACTACAGAGAAGCAGACTTCATCGCTCGTTCTGCCATCTCGCATCAATTCTTCACATCCCAACATGCACACTCCTAAGAACCAGGAAGGAGGATATGGCATAGATGCTACGTCAGCACGGTGTTATGTGCTTGTTTGTTTACAATATGCAAAACTACATTTCTGATATTGCGGCCGAGCCCTCCATCCTATGCACTGTGGGGCATTGCAGTCTTGATCCTGTCTTTGAAACACTTCAAGAAGGAAGCTAGCGAGGGCTTTAGATGAACTTTGTAACATTATTTCTGGGACTGCATGAAATTTGCAAGTTCAAGTCTGCATCTTACCTTGCTGGAATAACTGTGAACATGCACTGCTTGACCCTGTTACAGTAGATAGAAAGTTGGGTGACATCTATTTCAAAGGAGAAAACACAGACAGGGACAAGGAAATTTAAGTACACACTAAAAATGTACTATGCTTCTAATTCATTTTACACTTGTTTTTATGCTGTTTTTCATTAAAGATGAACTAAACTAGGAAATTTTGAATGCTTGTATGCTCCCACTAGACATACTACTGGTATGTCATTGAGCTAGCCTGAATAAGTGCAATCTATCTACTTTTTTAATGTAATACACAATATCATGGCTGTCTGTAGCTGGGGCTTTTTGTTTTAAATAATGAGACTCTGGTGAAGCGGAAATACCATTACCTGCAGAAGCTGGCATCAAACGGCAGCACATAACTGATGTCCCCGTCTGCAGTTAGCAGGTTGCTGCCTTCAGTTCACAGAGAGTCGTCCACCTCCATCGGGATGGGCGTTGAGCCATGAGGAGGTTGAAAGTGCCCTGCTGCAGGTGGTAGGGAATCAAATACCACTGCAGCTAGGTGTGTTTTCCTAGCTGTACAGGCTCCCTGGTTGGCCTCTACCCTGGCTCTCTGGTGGCAGGCTTCTCTGTTTGAACCTTTCAGCTGACAAGAGATTTCAGTACAATAGACACCTGCGTACCTGGAAAATTTTCATATATTTAGGATTGTTGGCAATCATCCCATCTACATTTAATGTAATCAACCACATAGCTCTCTCTAATCCATTTTCGCAACACTACTGCAGCTTTATCAATATTAACTTACCAACAGAACGGTGCTCCCATGTTGTCTGTGTTGCCACAGGATGCATGCGAGTAGCTGAAGGCCGCGCTTGCGATGCTTTCTACAGACAGATATTCATAAATATGGTGACGGTTACAGTTTTGGAATTTTTCATGCTTTCATATTCAAGTGCTGTGTAAACTGAACTGTCCATAACAAAATGCAAATATTGTGAACCTGCTCCACACATGCAAAAATATTCTAAAAGTGGATAACTGATTGATCTAAAACATTTGCACAGAAAATCTTGAGTTTCAAGATCTCAGCAAAAGTTATTATTTTTTAGGTAAATACTGCCAACTGCCTCTTGGCAGTCAAAGCAGGAGGGGTTACAAAGTTCTTGAAACCGTGCCGAGTTGCATTTTAACGCCAGGAAAACAGAGCTTACGGTTGACATACAAAATGCACAGAAAGGAAATCCAAAGTTCGAAAGACACCGACTGAAATACGGTTTACATACAAAATGCACAGAAAGGATATCCAAAGCTCGATAGGCACCCAGACAGCGTGGAAAAAAGGAAGAATCGTTAAAAGATAAGGTACCGTCTTTGCCAAAAGGAATCAGGCTGCATGGTTTGCTTCTTAGACCTTTAGTTAAGCGTTTATAGGACATGCCAAATTATTAATCACCTGTACGGAAAGAAATCCTCTCACTCTTATCTTTAAAGGCCATTTTTTGCCTTTTGGAAAAGATCAAGGGCTCCAAAAACGGCTGAAAAGTAATCCATGCAGCCTGGTTACTTTTGGAAAAGACGGTACGTGTCGCGGCCTTTACAAAATATTCAACGGATGACGCATCAACAACTTCGTAAGGTAAGATGTTCCACTTGGCAATAGTTCTGGGAAAGAGAGAAAAGCGGTAAGCATTGCTTTTAAGTTGCGGTGATACAATTGTCTTACTGTTCTTTCCCCTCGCTTTTCTGTATTCATTAGATTGCATGTATGTATTAAAACTGGTTCTGACATGTTTGTTGATAATATTGTACATCATTTGTAAGAGGTGTAGTTTTCGGTGCATTTCTGGCGTTGGGAGTCCAGTTCGTATTCTGAGGTCCGTGACAGCGACACTTCTATTGTAAGCGTTGTAGATAAATGTTTGTCCTTTCTTTTGCACCCTTTCAATTTTATTTACGTTTTTCTTGGTGTGAGGGCTCCACACAGTGTCTGCCTAGTCGAATAATGGCCTGAATATGGAGGCATATTACAGCACAAAGAAAAAAGACACAATGTAGGGTAATAGACTACTACACTGTTTCATGAACCAATCCAGCAGCTCATTATTTTTGAATGTCGTATCTCGCATGTTTTTCCAGTTAATATATGTGCTCGGAGTTTCTTTTCTTGGTGCGCAAGTGCACACCAAAGCCTTGCATCACAGCCTTGATGGCAAAGCCTTTCCATCACAGAAAGAGCTACAACATTTGAATTGCTTCCAGAACGTTCCTCAAGGTATGGTTGAACATGAAGACATAACAGTTGTACTATTTTGCATAGCTTACAAACTCGGGCAATAGAGCCATCATATGCAATACAATGCAAAGCTGTTCAGTTGAGTTGAAAATTAAGCACGTACGTACTCAGATGTCAAAAGACTTACATCATCCACTGGAAAAAATGAACCATCCAAGATATTCTCATCTCTACAGGAAGATCTGTGGTATTTGGATCACTTTCAGTAGGTGCCCCAAGCGATCGTTGAACACAACTGCATGAAAGCACAAAGACATAACCATGGTTGTACTAGTTTATATCCCTTCAAGCAATAGATCCATCATAGATCCAGCAATAGATCAGCCACTTCAACGTTTTTCGCTCCGAGCGCCCCCTGGCAATATATCTGTGCAACATATTGAAAAGTATTATATGCTGCCTAAATGTAAATGTATACGTGTGTTATTAATGCCGTGATCACAGTGCTTACCTGTCCAGTGGAAACTTGTGTAGTGCTGAGGTCTTTCGGGCTTCCTGGCAATGATGGTTTGCCATGCTATGAAAAGAAAGGAAACTTGTGCGTAATAGCATATCGGTAATGGCAGTTTTATTTTTCTGCACATGAATGCGAATGAAAGGAGCCAATAGTTTGTGAGTCCAATGTAAAAATAGGGGATATATTTGTTTTTATCTGTGTAGCGCGTGTTATTTTTCTTCTAATTGGTATTTAATTATCTTTCTCCCTAAAATCATTACAGGGCTACTTCTGGTTAATATCAACCACAAAAGTGTAAAAAAATAAAAAGAATTCTACATTTACCTTGGATTTTCGGAGTTTCGGCTCTTTTTACTGTATCATAACAAGCCCCTCATTTCATCTACGTACTGTAAAATCAAGCATTTCTTTAGGGGGGGGAGGCAGGTGGTCTGCATTCGTATAAGTGTGCTGTATTATTTTTTTATTGTAAGCCCGGCTTGGTTTATGGGGTTCAACGCCGCACAGCAACGACTGACATCACACATGTAGTACGCGGGCGCCTTCCTTGCGCTTCCGTCGAAAAGCGGCCGCTATGGCTTGGGCACAGCAGTCGACCGTCCTAATTCATGGCACTACCCAAACATATAATGCGATAGTTCTGATCGCCTACGTTAGTTTATGTTAATTCATGGTTCAATGTGCGCAGCTCGCATCATCTCATTTTTCTTTCCTTATGCGCTTTCAGAATTACCTCGCCAGGCCCGGTGAAAATGCCCTTATGGGATTACGTCTGGTTTCTACTAGTATCATCTGGTTTTTAATGGCCCCAGAGGAGACCCTTCTGGTTCCATATGGTGCCTTAATGGTCATATGGAGGGCTGCTGGTTCCAGATGCAGACCTTAATGGTCCCATATGAGAGGTTGCTGGTACCAGAAAGCACCAGAAGAGACTCTTCTGGTTCCATATGGTGCCTTAATGGTCCCATATGGAGGGCTGCTGGTTCCATATAGTAGCATAGATCAAGCCAAGAATTGCAGCGCAAGGTACTGGCACAGGGCGCAAAACAGGCAATGTCCTTGTCTGAAGCTCTCGTCCAATAAAGGAGCACAGTTCAGTTCAGTTCAGTCGTTCAGTCGTGTCCTACTCTTCGTGACCCTATGGACCATGTCACGCCACGCTTTCCGGCCTCTCACTATATTCCTAACATCACATAACTAAAGGAGCACAAGGGGCGGTCTATACGCTAAAGCCCGATCTTGATGGAGGTACTTGCGACCCCTCGCATGCAATAAACGGCGAAGCGCGTATGCCAGGTCCTTCTCCAATTGCGGACGGGAAAGCTTCCCGACACTCACTCGGAGAGTCATACAATTGCTGTGGCTGCAACGAAGCGGTGATATTCCATTGCCCGGGAGCCCCCATTGCAAGTGATATATGAGTGTGTTCAGAACATGACCATTTTTGTTTAGTGAACGTTTTGAGTATGGTGGGAAAATGTCACAAGAGGCACAGGACTGTACCTTAGTTTTTCAATATAGTACGCAGAAACGTTATCGGAAAAATATTGCATCCCAAGCAGCACGCCGTCAATGGACCGCCAATGGTCCAATATTGGGATATATTGGTCCCAATATTGGTCAATATTGGCGCCTGATTGGGGCGCACAAAGAGCCAAGATATATGCCAACCAATTTGATCGGCTCTCCTATCAAAACCAGTATTGGCATACTACCTTGTTTACTGGCATTCAACGGCACTCAATGGCTACTCAATATCTTCCACCCAAGCTCACTCACTGGTTGTTATATCACGGCCATCCCGCCAAGCTCACTGGCCATCCAATATCTTGTATCCATGCTTATTCACTGGATATTCACAACTGGCATTCAGCCAGATTTATCGGCTACCCAATATTTCCAATCCAATCGTGCCCAGTGGTTTTGCATTATTGGCATCCAGCCAGAGCAATTGGCAATCCGGCTAGTTGCTTTTTCGTGCTATGACTAATAGGCACCTGCAAAGCCATCCCCTACTTATGCAGTGCAGATATTTTTCATGCAGCTTTTTATTTAAATAAAGCATGATGAGGATATCCATGCACAGAAAATAATACAGCTGAAAGGTTCACTGCATGGTGATTTATTAGGTGTGCACGTGTTACAGGGCATGGAAACATTTAGGCAGAACTTTTAGACTTCAGTGCTCCTCCTGTCTTTGCGTCGCTTGGCAAGGTGTTCTCAGGTCCCAGGTTGGAGGAAGGCGCTGCGTTCATCGCAGCTTCTTTTGTGGTCTGTTGTAGGGGCTGCAGCTCCATGCAGCCTTTAAAGATATGGACTTGAGCAGCGTGCATAACAATGTATTTCCTTTCGCAGATAGCACCTGGAAATAAAAGCAACATTCATAAATCCCATTAAGAAAGAAAACTTTTGGAAAGTGGAAGTGCAGCTAGACCGTGGAGTAAAAATGCAGAATAAAGCACTACCTGCTGGCCCTCAGGCAACTTTCTTGTCTGATTTACTCAGGTTGAAATAAGCTGCATGCTCAGTGAGGCCGGCCGTATTAACTTGGTTACATTGGTTGCGACATCTGGCAGTGCACGGCTTCCCATGTGGATGTGTTGTTGACGCTGGAAACATAAAACAAAATGATATTTGCCGTTATCTATTCGTTAAACGGTAGTCAGTGCTTGCCCCCTTATACTTGTAGTGCCTTTGTGATCGAACACCTGTAGAAGAAAGACGTCGTCATAACTGGAAGCTTCAAATCAATAGCTTTCCTTTGAACAGATTGCCGCAAGAACTAAAAGGAAACTACAAAGGAAAAAACAGACACAAAAAATGGCAGTCGCACTCCGACCGCGGCTGCTAAATTTAGTGTGCACCGCATCATTACCGCAAACAGAACGTTTTAAAAGTTGTCAAAGCTGCAGCCAAAACAACGTACGACACAGATGCTTTGGGGTTTGTATGATACACTCGAACTGAAAAAATAAAAAAATCCGTAACTTAGCATCACGTTTGTTGTGGGAACAAGTTTGTACGTGTGGTAAAGTATAAGAACTATGGTAGCAACTGTAAATAACCTATTTTAAGCGGCTATTTTATGACACTTCTACTACTCGAAATTAGCGCAAGAGAAAGATCAAACCCGTGAATAAGCTACGCGTAGTTTAGACCATTCCAATAGCGCATTCATAACGGCAAATTACAATAATAAATATTCGCTTGCAACTAAAAATCATGTCCCGGAAAGCTAGACTTAACTCTGAGTTTTGAATATAGTTTGTAAAAGAAACAGGCCACTTCAGACACACAACACACGCGCGATGAAGTTGTAACCTGAAAATCACACAAAACACGCGTCATGTTTTACAGGACCACGTTTTTCTTTTGCAATACAAATTGGCCACCTCTGCGCCGTAAATTTTGTCATTATGACCAGAGTTTATGCATACAAAATAGTGCGCTGAAAATACAGTTCAGAACTGACTGGCGTGGTGCGGTCGAAATAAATGACTTTCCGTTCTCGCAAGCATATCGGTTATTGACATGATGATCAAGGCTAACAACATACTGCACCAAATAATGCAAAAAAAGTATCTTACCATACGGCTAGCGCAGATTTGCAGACCTCAGTTGCAACAATCCAAAATGAATGCTGTCACGCAAAGTACATCCCAGGGATCTGATGCTTTATACACCTGGTAAGAAAAATTAGCGATCTTACAAGGAGACAAAGCAAGAAATAATCTCAGAGAGCTCAGTTATGAACAAACCACTTAAAATGCTGGTGGTACTCACAAATATCCCCTTTCAGGCATGGCCATTAAAACGAATCGGAACTTTCACAAGGCTTGGTTTTTCGGTTCTGCTGTCCAAAGCTGCGGGAGCTCGAGCAGCTCGAGCGGGTGGGGATTGTGTGGCCGACCAGACGCCTCTGAATCAGCGGCTTGTGTCGAGTTTTGAGGCACGGTTGGAAGGGGGCAGAAGGATGGTTGTGTTTTCTCTCCCTCTTTTTTTTTTTTTTTGCTTGAGATCTGTCGAAAGAGTAGGCATAAAGCTCGAAAGGGGGTGAGAGAAATGAAAGAGGTCCCGCAGGACCACGTGAGCCCAGAAGGCTGCCGGCCAGGAAAGTTGGGGGGAAGGAAGGGAAGGGTGAGGGGGAGTAGAGTGGGGGGCATTGTGAGCAACGCCTGCCTAGCCGGGAGGAAAGAGAGGGCAGTGAAGGTCGCTGCCCTTCCGCGATGACTGCTTTACGGGGAGAAAAGGCTACAAGACCGGAAGTTGAAAGCGGTTTGGAGAATTGCTTTAGTCAAGGCCCTCGGACGGAGAGGCGACAAAAGGACGAGAGAATGGAAACCATATGTTCTTTGCGCCAAGCGTGTGAGGAGGAATGCGCAGAGTTTTGCCCTTGCTTTCGCTAAAACAACGAGGAGTCCGTTCGGAGCTCTTTGGTCGCCTCGACAGTTGGCTCGGTAACATTTTCAGTGGAATGATAATTTCGCTATATATTTTTTTGTTAATGCAAAATACGTTTTGCCTCATAGTTTCAAATAATAATCACATACGTAAAACAATCTTCAGTTTTCACGGAATCGTCCTCGGTTCGAACAAATGGACATATTTTTTTTATTAAAGCTGGCACACAGGTCGCTGTTCATGACGGAGTGCTCTTGAAACGTCATCACGCGCAACTGAGCGATGCAACAGCCCGTATACTTGCTGTATTCCTATTAATGAAAAGAAAAGCGAAAACGACCATAACTACGTGTCCTTCAAGGTTAAAAATTCCCATGTTATTCATTTTTATTTTTATTTTTTCAAATCAGGTGGACATTTAGAGCAAGAAAAAATCCGCGTAGAACTAAGCGTGGGCATATCAAGAAATACAAAATACTCGACGAGCTAAGATCTGAAGAACTAAATTTGCAGTAAAGAAAAAATAGAAAGAAAGCAAGGGTCAACATTGAAACTATATCTACGAACTTGGGACAAGGTTGTCCTCAGAAAGAAGCGCGGTATAATCATCTTTCAGCCCGCGGAAGCAGCGCTTGTGAAAGCGGCAAAATATTTCACAAAGGAACCCTAATTCTCAATCACGTGTTAAATTCTTCGAGAGTGGTGCTCTCTAAAAATGCTTCAAAACTGCTAAAGTAACGCACTCGCATTACTTTTAATATATATGAATTGCAATTAGCTGCCTGATTGACACGATGGGATAGAATTATTTAGTTCTCTGAAGGGAAATGCCTTCGGTGCGGTGATTATATGGTTGGATAATAAGGCAATGAATGTTTGAAGAATAGTTTCTGAACAATGCTTAGGAGAGCGCTGTCAAACGCTGTGGTCAAATGCGTCATTATGAGCCATATATTACATACAGCTTTCGAACAAAAATAACTTCCGTAAAGAACATCGTTATTATGCAATTTCAATTTTGTTACCATATATGCTGGCGACACATGTGCGCGCATTCATTACACTGTAGGTAATTGTTTTACATTTTTATTTTTTTTTTCGTTTGCCTTGCCCCATGCAGTGCTGTTGATTTTTTTTTATTATCTTTTACATGTACACTACTTTTTGGCAGTGTGCGATTTACGTCGCATTAGAATACGAACCATTCCAGGACAGTTCAGATTTGTTTTCTTGTCAAGTGAATTAGCTAGACATAACGTAGAATATATGTTGCTTGTATTTTTTCTTTGAGCTGAAATATTTTATGCGCTGCTGCACCGATGGCCAAAGTCGTTCAGTCTTTGTCTGTTGCTGAAACCCAGAGCAGAGCGCAAAAGAGTACAGTACAAATTTGTGTTTAGTATATATTAGAACTCGAAGGCCCTGAAAGCAGCCCTGTCTATAAGAACAGCTAGTACTGAGGCGTGGTATAGTCGGTGCTGATGCTGAATGCTGGAAACAGCTAGCGTAATGGCGAATCATGCAGTGAGTGTTTGATTGGCTAGCGCGATCGATCTCTCCCACCTCTGCTTAGCTTGAACATGTTGGGTTTCTTTCCATCACGTAAAAAAAAGGCGGAAATAATGATGCTACGCGTGCGTGTTTCCAATCATGAACAAACCTTTACAGGATGTGGATTCACCGGATATATTCGATCGTTTCTGCGTTTACTATCCAAACGTAACCCCTGGTGTTTGTTCAAGCGACACACACGTTCTGTTGCGTTCTTTGCATTTGAGTACCTTGCGTTTCTTGACTGCGCAGGATTTTTTTCGCGGACACGCATCTATTAAACATTTGCTTGTCAAATCAGATGTGTGCTCGAGCGTGCGCGTATGCTTGCACTCGTATGCGTATAAATAGGCCCATGGAACGAAATCCCGTGCGCGAGAGTTGTGCGCGAGATGTGTTCGGTATCTGTGCATGCATATATCTGTGCATCGGATCTGTGCATTGATGTGTCAATCACTTTCAATCATCCTGATTTGAAGAGATCAGAAAAACAAATCGTCTCCACCGGGAATCGAATTCCTAGCCTAGTTAACGCTTTAACCAACTGCGCTAAACCCTGGATCGCGAAACTAGCACCATACGTAATTCTCATTGTCTACCGTGAGGATAGCGACGAGAATGACGCTGCAATTAGTGATAATGACAATGATGACAGAATCAATGGTAATGACGCTGCGTTTAGTTGATAACGATAATGATACGTAATGCACCGTATGCAGTAGCATTAATCTCGCCTTCGCTAATTTCTGCAGTGTAGATTCCACGTGCTGTCACAATTTTTTCAACACTTGGCTAAAGTTTGGAACACTATCTGTGTTAGCTACGACCACGCGTGATCGACATCCGGGCCTCTAGTCTGCAAGAATTGTCTCGAAGATATGATATGCAGAATTTCACATAACAATTAATCGTGCCTAAAGTCGTAAATAAAAGAGTTCTCTACCAAAATTGTCAAGTATAATCGCAGGTCATCTACAACAATTAGCGAATCACGAGAAATGTATTCAGAAAAATATATTCTACATTTTCCGTGATGGGCACTTCTGTTCATTTTGTGTGGTCAGCTCAGTCAAACAATTTTAGGACAATCTATACATTAATCCCAATAAACATTATATATATGGTGGCCCAAATTACGTATGGCGTATGAATATCTTCAACAGTTGAACGTAAACTGACGTCCGGGCCAGCGAAAAATTTAGTTGCGACGAAATTAGCCCCAACACACTGTCATATTGAGATGCAAGCATTAGAAATGTCTCTGTCGGTCAGAGCTGCTTCTACTGTTTTTTTAGCGCTGCCGCAGCCTGAAATGTGCAAAAGTGGCCAGCCATCAAAGCTCGTTAGACAATATCGACCACTAGAAACCATGATATATACAATGTTGGGATGCCATCAAAGCTGATGGGACAATATTGTCCAATCTATGTCAAGATATATGCAATGTTGACAAGCCATCCATATTGGCTGAACATTATTGCCCAACCTATGCCATTAGGGTACAATGCTGGCTAGCCATCACAGTCCATCGAACAATATTGAACAATATATTGCATATGTATACATTGTTAGCAGGCCGCCATGACAGGCGGGTCACTATTGACCAATATATGCCATGATTTATTTATTGCTGCAAAACAACCATAATGGCCGGACAATATTAACCTATTTATGCCATTATATGTGCAATGCTGGCCAGCCATCAGACCTCATTGGGCAATATTGACCGCTATAATCCAAGATATATACAATGTTAGGATGCCACCAAAGCTGGTGGGGCAATATTGACCGATGTATGCCAAAATATATTCAAAGTTGACGAGGCAACCATAATGGCCGGACAATATTAGCCAAGCTATGCCATGATATGTGCAATGCTGGTCAGCCATCAAGGTTCATTAGACAATATCGACCACTAGAAACCAAGATATTACAATGTTAGGAAGCCGCCAAAGTTGGTTGGACATTATTGACCACTGTATGCCTAGATATATTCAATATTGAGAAGCCATTGTTATTGACCGGAAAATATTTACCAGGTTATACCATGGTGTGGAAGATATTGGCAAACAATTGCAGCTGGTTGGCCAATAATGACCAGGCTGCGTCATTGTGTATACAATAATGGCAAACTGTTCAATATGAATGGGCATTATTGACCGCTCTTAGCCGGTTGAATGCCAATAACGGATATGGGTGAAGATCACTGGGCCAATAATGATTATGGTATAGCGTGGCTGCACATTATTGGTAGCTCAATGGCACCATTGGGCCACTTGTGGGCCAGTAATCCCCAATCAATCCCCATTATTCGGCCGATGAAATGTGCTGCCTGGGATACTTGTACAGGTGAAAACCGCCACTCTTTCAATATCTAAACTTTGCAAGTTTGGGACCCTGCTGCGTGGGCACTAAACATTTTGTTGTCAATTGTTTTTAACCAGTAGAATTCTTCATAAAATATTTTTCTTGGCGCAGTTGTTTCATTAGAAATTCACAAACCTTTCTCCGCGACCGACGTGCTGCAAAAAAGTCAATTTATGCTACTTTCTGCGAAAACGCATTACGTTCTTCTTCTCAATAAACCTATTTGCTTTTATTATGTTTTACTTCCTAAATTTCAAGCAACAAGCAAGGCTCTAGACCCTTAGGGGTGTTCTCAACAACGCATCCAATTGAGCCAAATTTCGAAAACAGCGAAAAAAGACAATCTATTCGATTTCAAAGAAACATGTCAAGCTTGGATTTTAATAAAGTTTCCCTTAGTACCCCTGAAATATTAGGGACTGAAATGTGCTGCATGATACTGTTACGGTGTACAGTACCGAGACAACCACGACGTGCTTGTGGTACGAGACAGACGACGCTGAAGCTGGGCTTGTTCGTTCGGTGGGTGTGTTCCTCACTGTGAACTGATGCGGTTACAACCGTGTACTTTCTCCAAACATTTGGTGAACGATTTCTACGAGTACTTCAAAAGCCAAACCTATATCTCTGTACTGGCCGCCAGCATGGTGCTTGCACAATGCCATACGACGAGGCATCTTCTACAGCGGCACGACCAGCTCCCACCGTCATCATGGCACAGTCTTGTGGTCCGCACACCTTTTGCAGCACCGATTATGTCGACGTCGAAGACTGGCGCACGTTGTACGAGCGCCTAAGCAAGCATAGCCATTGGGACGCGACCTTCATGCTTTGCGAGCTTCGTTTTCTATCTGACAGGTATGGAGCGCGCCTAGTTTGTGACGGGCGGAGACAATCTAAGACTCTACGCTCTAAGATAAAAACTGGCTGAAGTGGGGAGTAACGTTCACTTTGGTCCTCAAATCGGGCCGTTACTCCGCGAGAGGAGCAACTGCGGTGAGAAGCGTGCTATGTGCAAATGTGGAGGATCAATCTTTAGTCCTGGATCTAAAAAGACTAAAAAGAGGAGGAACGGGAAGACGAACTGTTCTCTTGATCCCTGGCCCCCCTTCCCACATCTCTGGTCACGCGTTTCAGGGGCAGAGAATGTGTTTCTGGCTCGATGGACAAAACGTGCATACTGTGTTACTGGAATTGCATATTACGCGCTGGAATTAGCTTTTTGCCGCTGGGTGTGTCGCTGGCATCCGCGAAGCACTGGGAGACGTGCTGCATGTGCGCTGGGGCCACACTGGCCCCAGTATCGCTTTGAAATAATCGGAAGTCCGGAAACTTGGAGGCAAGAATTAATGCGCATATGGCAAATATGGTTCTTGATACGAAGTCGCTGTGCACTTGTAAGAGAAAACAAGCACTATCTTTTTTCTAGAGTTTCCATGTTTCGCTAGGTCATTTGGAGAGTTTGGAGAGATCCCACGATCGCCGTGCCTCTGATATATCATGACACACTGCCGATTAGCGTACAAATAAAACTGGAATTGCATAATGTGGGCCACCGCACATAAAAATTTCACAGCTGATATTGAGGGCACTCTAACACAATGATTACTGCCAAAATGTTCAACGCTGGCTCAATCGCAGCCTTCCGATAGGGTCTACACACTAGCGATCGAGCGTAGCCTACACGGCGGCCCATTACAAATAGCAGAAAGAAAAAAAAATAAAATGTGAAATAGGGTAGTTTACCGAGGGATGGGCCCGTGAGAGATAAACGAAAAACATAAAGCGCTTGTAATGCATAATATTTTACGTGTTTCTCAAGCTTTTGCGTTCCTTCTTGCTTGGCGTATAAACCAGCCGAGCCCTCAGGCATCGCAACGCTTCCCGAATGGTTTACATACAGATAAGATTTAGTTACCAGCAAAATAGTGTCATCGCTTCTGCGCTTGCCGGTATTGAAGCTTAGTCGTCATGTTTTCCTTGAATGTGCGTGCTACAGCTCCGTGTTCAGCGAAAATTACGTCCACGCTACAAAAGCATCACCGAAGAGCCGGCACTTTTAAATTTGCCAGCGATGTCAAACTCCACGTATTAAAATGATTGCAGTGCCCAAAATGGTGCTCATAGGCATCCAAAACATAAGTTGCAAGTCGTTTGAGCAGGCAGTGAGCTCCAATGGTCAAGACGTTGTAATAGTCAGAGCGGCAGCAACGGCCCGTACACTTCAAAAGAGGAAGTACCAATCTTATATTCGCAGTCATCACATGACACGCATAAAATAGTGCAAAGAATTTCAGTTAAAGAACTAAAAAAAAGAACTACAATAGTATAAAGGATGCTATGGAACTACCCATTAATCCTTACGGCATACGGTTTCTACCCGTACAAAGTGACGAGGTGCCATATGACATGATTATGGTACTGGGACTACACAGCATTGGGAAAACGCGGATGGCATTTAGTCACGCCGTTTTCATTGAGACAGTATCACATTTCTCAGAGAATTTCTCTGGAGTGAACCTGAGCAGCCTCGATGGATGAATGTGATTGACGCATTGATCGCAATGAAAAATTTTTATGACATCTTCAGTCGAAGGTAGGCTAGTGATTTTTATGCCTGTATGTGCTTTGTTGACCGGCAATAAAGAAAAAAGAACTCGGCGTGGTCGAGTGGTTAGCGTAGCAAGCTACTGAGTATGAGGTACTGAGTTTGAAGCGCCCTAGCGCATGCGTTTTTGTCCCTCTAGTCTGATTTTTTTTTTTATTTTTTTAAATGTTTTTTAGGTGCTTAGTTACTTTTTCGCTTTTACTTTTTATCTGAGGCCTCTTTTTCTCCTGGCGAATACTGCCAGATGTGCTCTCCTTAGGACCATTTCCAGGGATCAAATTTTAGTATCATGGGGAGCATCTGCAATAAACAACTGTTTCTTCTCCTGCAGTTCATCCTTCGGAGACTAAGTGTTTATCCCCTTGCAGTTGGTCCCCAAAAGGATTAATGGTTGTGGCAAACGAAGTTGACCCAAAAGGACTTGCCTCAATACCCCGTTTAGTCCTATTTTCCTTAGAGTGTAGGGGAAGGAGGTCCTCCGGGATGTTTGGCAAAGTGATCGGGCGCAATCTCGGAGCTAAAATAAGCCTCGCATCACGAACCCATTCATCGACCGAACCGTAGTTTTCGTATATTTAAGACGTTTCTAGCCCTATGCCGCAAAATGAACAGCGCCATTTCCGAGTCCGCCAAGTTGGACCACATATAAAAACAATCGCAGACGACTCTTTTATTCTCCCACTTTGCAAAGGATTTAGCACGGTTGACTCACTGTTCCAGTTTGCCGGCAGTTTGCGCAAGCAAAACACCGTCGTATTGCTCCAAGGTTCGACCGCTTGCCACACACAGCTGCTAAGTACTCGTTTGAAGATATCCCAACACTGCAGCAGCCGTCTCATTCTTCCAACTTAAAAGTTATAAGCAACCAACAAGTTATGATTTGTGTGAAGTTGTTTGATTTTATAGAAATAAATACAGAACCGAACGCATGAACTAAAATGTCAACGTTTACCTGCGTGCATTCTAGCACCATGCTATAATTTCTTGGCAATGACACATTTTCTGTGCATCATGACGGCCTTCTTCGTAATTCCGGAAACCCGGCAGGAAAGGGGGCAACCGGGAGCCTCTGCGTCGTCGGCTTGACCCGACTGCTGTTTTCGCTGTGGCTCGCCGGATCACTGGGCGAATTTTGAAGGTTGTCCTGCTCGCCACAAATACTGCCAAAAATGTGCAAAAAGGAACATTTCTTCCAAATGTGCTGTTCATCAGAAAATAGGCGGAAGGTGTCTTCGAGCTGAAAACTCAAGAAAGTACCATTACAAATACATTGTCTGTCCTCAATACCGAATACGGTGACAATATCCCTGTCACTTATCAGGCTTCCCATCCAAGTTATTATTGTGACCCTCTCCTTGATGATCGACATCAGGACAGTTGCCCCTGTCTTGAATATTAGGGACTACTTGACGTACGTTCCACACATCCGCTGCTTCAATCTCATCTAGTCGTCCAGAACTACTCGGAGCAATTGAACAATTAGGAATGTTTCTCCACAACCATCACGTTTTAAGATAAGTCGGCTAGGGTAAACCTCTATGTCATGGATCGCGGTGCATCACTTCTCGCACTTGACGCTATTAAAGCATTGAAACTCACAAACATCGATGAAACTGTCCTGTGCACATATCTCACCTACGTCTGTAGTTCCGCACAACGCACCGTTAGAATTCAGTCATCTTTTCACACCGCACTTAAGTCTGGTAAAAGGCTACGTGCGTCAGGTGACTCGGCGACCGGACGTGGAACATGCGGCGTCCAAGATGCGTTGACCTCCGTTACTGCTCCGTCAGAAAGTGACGGACGCGTCTCTTCGTTTCGAGACTGCCGGAGTCATCGAGAGAGTCTACGCTTCTGACTTGGTGACACCACTGGTGGTTCTAAAAAAAATATGACAAGTCCATTCGACTATGCGTGGACCTCCGTGAGTCGAATAAGGTCAAAGGTTGCTTTTCTCACAACTATATTTCAAAAAGATTGGGGTTGATGTTTTACCCTCTTTTCGGCCTTGACCAAACAGTACTCACCTCAGGGGGCGCAGCATTAGCGGCTCTGTGTCTATTTGGGGTGCAGCGTTCGAAATCAAGTGGAGGCTCTCAACGTCGGTCAGCGTCTGCGTTAGGATGTCTCTGACGGCTACCGGGTGCGCCCAAACGTGCTTCGGCATGACGGTAATGGCGGCCATGTTGACACCAACCTACCTTTCAGCTTTTTTTTTTGTCTAGGTTTGCAGTTCATCTCCTGAGTTACATGCGCAGCAAGGCAATGTCATCAGCGAATAGCAGATTACTGAGGTAGCCTAAATATACCATTATTCCTAACTGCTCTCATTCGAAGTATCTGAATACTTCCTGTAAGAAAGCTGTAAATAGTACTGAGGAGATCGTGTCTTCTGCCTAACACCGTTCTTTATAGGAATTTTGTTACTTTCATTACGCAGAACAATGGTTGTTGAGCCGGCACTATATTGCCGCTAACCATTGGAGTCTTGATTTGTTCATTGTTTTAACAGCCGCCGGCATGCGGCCTTATCACTCTGATTCTATCGAGCAGATTTATTCTGTATTCTGTTTTCTGGTGCTTGTTGCTGCGAGACGCAGCTGTACCAGTTTCTTTGTCACACCACCTGCGCGGAGACGTGTCTCGAATATTCTGACCTCTTACGTATCTTGCTGCAATGTTCTAGGTTGGGCTACTCACCATTTGAGGCTGTGTCTATGTTTCCTCGCCGCCTTTAAACTGAGCGTTGTTCGGTATGACAGCATTCATAATTTGAAGCCCAGTGACCACGTTTTTGCAGTCACCGCCGCCGCGTTTTTCAGTGCAAGAATAAAAATTTGATTTCAGTGCGATTACGCCAGTCCTCGACTTTGTTGTCTACGACTTCGTCACCCCGTGACGTCTGGTGGAGGTACTGCCTTTTGAGATCTGGCCTAGCCCTTCAAGCGAACACTTCAGCAACGTTCTTGTCGCCCTGGGGGCAGCCTGTGGGTCAGCTTGCCAGCCGCTGAATTCAAGGGCTGCAACCGGTTTGCTGCCCGACTCTTTTCGAACCAACTTTGACAATGGCGCAGTCAACAGCACCGATTTTCTTGTTACAGCAACGACAGCCCACTGAAGATGCGAGCCTACTTCAGGTTTACGAACGACCCTCAACCCCGGAAATGGGATTCCTGAAGGACATCTAACAACCGACTACTAAGCTTTCATTGTGGTGAGGCTGGAAACATGTTCGATCACTATCCTTATAGGAGTATAGGCCTGCGTGGTTTCGCCATCGACGCCCCGCGACTGGTTCCTGGCGAGCAACCAGAAGAAATCGACGACTTCCTTCAGAGTTGAGAGCACGCTTCGCCAAGACGTCTGTCACGTTCCACATTGCCGTACAACGCCAGATTTCCTTCGCCGGGCCGCGGTTACGTGCATGGGAGGTACAGGGTGATCCACTTCTAGCTATAACACGGCCACGTGTTTCAAAGCATCATTGCGTCCGACCCGGCCATTCCATAAAGCTAGGCGGCAAGACATGCGAAGCATCACCTCCGCGTCCCACTGTGCATATATCGCTTTTCTTCGATAAGCGCCTGTATCCGACGCAATGCTGCTTTGAAAGCGGTGACCTTGTTATAGCTAGAAATGGGTCACCCTGTACACTAGCCCCCGTAGGGGAAACTAAAGGCAGCATCCCTTGGAGCTGAGGTTGCTCAACGGCGAAAAAGCGAACATCCTCCACCGAAATCGGTCCCCTGAATTACATAACGCTATGTCATCAGCAAATAGCAGATTATTGAGGTATTCTCCATCAACTATGAAGCTGTTTGCTCCCACTATATATCTTTGAATATACCCTCTAAGCCAGCTTTAAATAGCGCTTTGGAGATCGTGTGTACTTGCCTTATACTTTTCTAAATTGCAATTTTATCACTTTCTTTAAGCAGAACAATACTTTCTGTGCGGCCACTATTTATAGCTTCCAGTACCTTCACATATGGCTCACCAAAACCTCGATGTAGCAATGCTTGCCTTGCATCTAATGTTTCGACCGAGTCAAATGCTTTTTCGTAGTTTATGAATGCTATATAAAGAGGCTGGCTATATTCCGAGCACTTTTCGATCACCTGGTTAATATTATAGATACGAACGATGATGGTATACCCTTTGCGAAAACCGGCTTGATTGTTTTCTACTTGAAGTCTAATTTTTCCTGTTCTTTTTAGCGATTACATTAGTAAACGCCTTGTACGTAAGGTATAGTAACCTCATTAGTCTACAATTGTTTAAGTCCCTAGCTTCCCTTTTCTTCGAATTAACAGAAAGGTAGCGTTCTTCTATGATTCCGGCAGCTTCGATGTCATCAGGCATTTAGCATACAAGGTGGTCAGTTTTCCTGGCACAATACCCCCTCCGTCATTCAACAAATCGGTAGTCATCTGATCCTCATCAGCTGATTTTCTAGTTTTCATAGCTTCTACAGGGTTCATAACTAAACTCCGAATCTAATTTTTTTCCTGGATATTCCGGCTGTTGTAGAGGTCCATATAGAACTCCGTTACCTTCATTATCTTGCCCATACCAGTAATAACAATACCCGCTTGATCCCTCTGTGCATAAGTCTGATTTCTGGCCATGCCTATTTTTTTTTTCACCGCTTTAAGGATGTAACCGATCTCTAGAGTATGCTCAATTTTTCACTCTTATACTTCCTTATGTCAGCCACCTAGCGCTTATTAATTAGGTTTATATATCTGCCAGTTATATCCTGACTGTTGGGGTGGAGGCTTTCGTACTTTGGCGTTTCTTAATGAAATATTTCGTCTCCATGGATACTTGGCCGGTATTAGCTCTAACTATGCTAATGCTACACATCAGCCCCGCCGGGGTGGCGCAGTGGTTTCGGCGCTCGACTAGTGTGTCCAAGGAAGCGGGATCGAATCCCGGCCTCGGCGGCTGCGTGTCGTTAGAGGCGAAACGAAGTGACGTCCGTGTGCTGTGCGATGTCAGTGCACGTTAAAGAATCTCAGATGGTCGAAATTTCCGGAGTCCTCCACTACGGCGTCTCTCATAGCCTGAGTCGCTTTGGGACGTTAAACCCCACAAACCAACCAACCAACCAACCAATGCTACACATCAAGAAGAAAAAGAAATTGTTATTGACAGGATGTGGAGTGCGACAAGAGGATACCTGATGGTTCCTTGAAGAAAGTGAAAGTTTATTAGATGGAACATATTTACAAATGGCATAAAAATACAGGCGAGGGTCCCATAGTCATAAGACTGCACCGAGACCCTCGATAGATCACTACAACAAAGTAAATAATAACAGCAAAGTTAGCGAAAGGTTATAATATACAAAACATGGCAAAGCGGAATTTTTACACAAAAACAAAGGCACTAACACAGGAATTAGACGAATACGTAGTTTTACACAAAAACAAAGGCACTAACAGAGGTATCAGACATAAAAAGTACAAAACATCAGCAATTCAACAAATATTCCTTCAAGTTATTGTTAAATGTAGGCAAGGACATATAAGTTTTCAGTGCTAAAGGCAATGAGTTCCAAAACGAAATGGCTGCAAAAGATGTCGTCATTTTTCCATAATTAGTACGAACTTTCGGGAGTAGTAAATTGGTTTTCGTTGCAAATCTTGTAGAGTTATAGTTCGAAAGCAGTAACGGATTAACAAACTGGAAATGCAAGCTGCCATTCAATAGCTTAAAGAACGCGATTACAAGGTGATACTGAAAGAGCTGGTGGACTGATAAGATATGATGTTCATATAATAAGGGACGAGCGCTAGTGAAAAAAGTGCTGCAGGTGATAATGCGGATGGTCTGATTTTGTATATGCTGTGCAGACGATAAATGGCAGTTGTATTTCCCCAAACGACCATCCCGTAAGTGAGGCGACTGTGAATGAAAGCATAATACAGAGATAAGAGAATGTAACAAGGAAAATATGGGCGTGCTTTAATGAGAGCTCGGATGCCAAACATATATATTTTTTTCAGATGAGTGATATGGGCTGAGAATTTAAGTGCAGAATCAAGAATAACGCCCAAAAAGCTAGTATTATAGGAAGCTGGGATAGTGTAAGAACAGAGGTTTAACGTAGTAGTGCAAGGAAGGATTTTCTGGCTACGTTTGAAGATTAAAAAGTTTGTTTTAGTGAGGTTAATAACCAGGTGGTTATTAAGACACCATTTTGATATTTTACTCAAAACGGTACTCAAATCAACAGTAAGATTATCAATGAACATGTTAGATAATGACACGGTAGTATCGTCCGCGTATAAAACACAGTGAGTTGGACTAATAGAAGTAGGAAGGTCGTTAATATATAATATGAACAATAAAGGTCCTAAAATAGATCCCTGAGTAACACCTCTGTTAATAGTTTTATCTAGAGAGGTAGTTCCAATATATTAATTATTTGTTTACGATCTTGTAAGTAGGTTTTCAGAAGGAGAGATACAGGGCCTACTATGCCATAACATTCTAGTTTCTGTAGCAAAATCAAATGGTTAATCGTATCAAAAGCTTTTGTGAAATCTAAAAAAAAGATGAACCAACAAATTCGCCATTGTCAATGCCATGCCTAATAAATTCAGTCAACGAGATAAGAGCCAAGTTAGTTGAACTGCCGGACCTGAAACCAAACTGACAGGGGGTAATAATATTAAATTTAGTTAGATAATTGTCTAAGTGGCTGACTATTAATTTTTTCAATTACTTTGCTAAGAGATGATAAAATAGATATTGAACGATAGTTAGATATTGTTGTCTGTCACCTTTTTTGAAGACCGGAATGACTTTCGCTATCTTAAGGCAAGCAGGAAAAACGCCATTCTTTAAGATGAAAATAATAATATGACAAATTGGTATAGAAACTAGATTAGCAACAAGTTTCAGGTGCCGTGAGGATATGTTATCAAGTACAGGAGTAGTGTCCTTGAGGCTATTAATAATCAAGTCGATTTCACAAGGGGAGACAGGAAAAAGAAAGATTGATTAGTGCGTTTAAATCTGGCTCCGGCGGAAGTGGAAGTCGCTTATGTGGCTCAAAAAAGAAGTCACTGAAAGCATTCGCGATGCCAGATGGCTCAGTGTAGACAGTACCATTGAAATTAATTTCAATAGGGGCATTTTTAGCTCAGGGCAAATTGAAGAATTCGCTCAGGAGTTCCCATTGCTTTTTAGTGTCGTTAGCGTTTTTACACAGTTCATGTTCATAGTAAGATCTTTTCGCATGTTTAATTAAGTTGTTCAGAACATTGGAGTATTTTTTGTAGCGGTCTTTCAAGGAAGTTTTAAAAGGCTGTTTCTTCGTTTTTCTGTACAAATTTTCTTTTCGACGCATGCTACTTAATAAACTAGTTGTAAGCCATGGATTATCGGGAAATTTGTAATTCTTTTTACATTTAAGTATTGTTGTACTCTCAGATATGGAGTTGGAAAAAAGGTGACAGAAACACTCCATTGCTCCCTCCGAATTGCTGGACAAGAGGCATGGAGACCAGTCTGTGTTACTGATAGCGTTAACAAAGTCTTCGTTGTTGAATCTGGAAGTGTAGAAAATTGACCGTGGAGGACGGGATGGCTTACTGTGTGTAACGAAAATAGGAAAATGATCAGTAATGTCAAGTTCAATGACCCTGAGAGGAGAGAGGTTGATATATTTGTCAGGGAATGGTCGAATAAAGAACAGGATCCACCGGAAGTACACATCGTTAGAGCATTAATGATAGATTCGTAGCTGAACCCACTGAAGTAATCGGTATAGGAAACAACATTAGGGTTATCTGTATCTAAAATAATAATGTTAATATCACCGAGAAATAAAACATTTTTGTTTTCGAAAGACAGCTTATGTAATGTGGTGTCTAATTCTAACAAAAACTCTGGGATTGATGAAGACGTTATGGTATCGTAGCGCTTTCAGACAAGGACAAAGGACTAGGGACACACAACTGCGCTGATCAGCGCAGTTGTGTATGTCCCTAGTCCTTTGTGCTTGTCTGAAAGCGCTGCGATACCATAATGTTTGATAACCACCACCAACTAGCCCAACAGCATACCCTACATTGATGAAGACGGTGAGCGGTAAATGCAGCCGAGTACCAGCTTTCGTGAGTCAATGGAAAAGAGAGAATGGTTAGCTTCTATCCAAACGGATTCACATTGCAGTACATTCAGAGCGATATCACATCTACGCTGGTAAGAAATTTCAGGGGAAATAAAAATTGCAGTGCCTCCGTGGCTGCTAAACAAGCGATGACAATACTCTGGAAGATAAGATGTAAAACCAAAAAGATTGCCATCAGAAGTGGAAAGCCAGGTCTCCGAAACACAGATGAAAGAGAACGAGTGCTGAAGTGAGATGATAAAATTATCAATAGATTCAATGTTCTTCCTGAGGCTGTGTGCATTGAAATGGATCAGAGAATGACTACTACTTTCCAAGATATAATGAAGCTTATCAGGAGATAGCGGGGTGTCTAAGTTTTCAGCGCCGCCAGAAGCCATGATTGAGTATAAACTAGTGGAAGATCTGAAGGTCTGTTTCTGTGCTTATTCGGAAGACCGTACTCACGTCAGTCTCATGCGTAAGTATTCGACAGTTGTCAGTCCAGAGATGCTGCTTTTTTTTTCTTTTTTTCAGCAAATTAGCTCTATCAAACAGTTTCTTGTTGGCAAAGGTAAGGTGTTCATTTACAAAAATCGGGCAAGTTGAATCAACAGGGACGCCAATTTGTTCTGTTTGTGGGCGAGCTTTCCGTGCCTTGCGCACGAATTCATTTTTCGTTTCCCGACACACAAAGCGAGCAATGATGGTTTTTTTATTTTTGTTTTTAGTGGCAACGCGATGGACGATGTCAAAGTCAGCGGCGTTGATAGGACAAGCAATGACATCACCGACGGTTTGAAGCACTTTCTTGCTATCCTCGCTTTTAGTTACTGGAACACCTTTGATCTCCACATTGTTGATCCTAGAATACTGTTCGAGTTCACGAATCCTTTTGCGAAGCTTTTCATTTTCCTCTGCCAGCAACTTGTTGGTATTCATGAGCTCGGCCTCCCTGATCTTCATTGATTCCAATTCATTTGCAAATTGAACAGTGCTGAACAAAGAAGGAGTGTCGTCACCTTCAGAAGCTCTCCGTTGTGAAAAAACCTTTGTGGTGATCTCGGCCACCACGTCATCTAGTTTCCCTTTAAGTAACAACTCCAATTCCTCAACTCTACTTACGAGCTCTGCATTCGTCGGCTTTTTAAACTATTGCGACAACAAACAAAAGGTACAAAAGGCAGCATGAAGCACCTGCAGCAATACCAAACAAGCAAGACCAAAAAAAGTTTAGTTCAACTAACCTGCGAACCAAATGCACGTACTTAGCGAAGCCTGCAGAAACCGCAAATGCTGCCAAAAAGCGATGAAAAGGTGGAGATGGGTCTTTATATAGCTGGATTTTCCGTTGAACCAGAGGGCGTGTCCACCGACGTGATGAGGTACTAGAAGATGTGGTTGCGCAACCGTAGACGAAGAGTAGTCGTGTCCAGAAATCCGCTTAGTAAGGTATGGGCAACTGCAATCTTCAGGCGCAACAGCAGCAGTTCACCAGAAGCCGGAAAACCTGCGAACCAAATGCACGTACTTAGCGAAGCCTGTAGAAGCCGAAGAGCAACAAATTGAATTCCAAGGGAAGGAAATGTAGCACAGGGCGACAGAAAAGTTCGCTGGTGTCAAACGAAGCGGCAAGCACAGGACCGGGATAATTGGAGGAAGAAGGGAGAGACTTTGCTTGCAGTAGGTATAATTAGGCTGATGATTATGACACAAATCCGCGGTGGGTCCCATATCGACCATGTCGGCGCTAGAAAGCCTAACGAGGGCTGCCCAAAAGTAGATGCTAATGTCCCATATCAGCTACGACGAGAGAGAAAGCGGGTGCCTCCCACTCTACCCCATATGTCCTTCAGACCTTTTATGTAACTAATTATTTTGTGTTCATGCGGTACTTGTGAATCATATATTGAAATTCTTCACAAGGCGGTCCCAAGGTAAGACGTGCCAGGCGACCTGGTGGATATGCGTGTGGAATAGAATCGAATGATCAGCAGCAAAAATGCGCGCAGAGAAAACAAAAATCGTAAAAAATGCAAGGAATCTATGAAAAAGGTTCATTGTCACCATGCAAGTGCATGGAGAAAAAAACAAATAAGAGTAAACAGTAGGTCACAGTACCCATGGCAAAAGGTAACAAATAATGAAGTGTACGTTATCAACATTAATTAAAAAGTGCAATGCAACAGAAACATGCAGCCGAATTCCTCCCAAAAAGGCCTAATATATGACACTGTCTAATCCAGAGGGATAAAAGGTAAAACATTACTCAGCTAGTATAGCTAGCAATTACGTATGAAGTGTCAAATGAAATGAGCTTGATGCATAATGCAGAAATTCTATGTGGATCGGCGAAAAAAACCTATATATAATAATTAAAAGAATTGTAATTACTCGCCACAATTCGTACGAGTTTTTAGATAAATTAGATTGCCATGCTCTGAAAATAATGTGTTTATTTTTGACAGGTGTAATGAAAGGATATATTTAAGAATGCGTTCAGAATTACGAATCCGATATATTAGTTCGGCTAAATTAAGGTAATGTGTGTAAATAAGTCTATCTAAATGGGCCAAAATTGATTATGCGGACGTTTTACTTTGAAAAAGAGAAAGACACAAAAGTCAAGTGTAGCATGAATATCAATACGAGATAATAGGAGAAAAGGCTAATTATTAAAGAATATTAATAGGAGCAATTGACATAGATCTTGAAATAATGACCTACTCTCATAAATGTTAAGGCAATTCTTGAAGCTATATATGTAATATGGGTGTCAAATTATCTTAGAGTCGAACATTGAGAAAGGTGTTGTCACCCGTTAATAATTAGGGGGTATTATTAACGATGCGCCCTTAACGGTGCGCACACTCCCAGACACCCTTAGAGTGGGAGGGGGTAGCTGTTCCGGTCACGAAGGAGATGCCCTCGACCTGCGTGGCAAGCTCAGCAGGAATTCAACTACCTAGTAGTGACAGAAGGGGGTGGCCGTTTGGTGCCCAGCTGTCGCAGGTTCAAACCAGAGTAAGGATCGGAGTCAGAAGTAACAAACAAAACACAATTTATGTAGAGCAAGAGACGTTACACAAGATCACTTGAAATACAACAGACGAGAGGTTCACAGAATACAAATGCTAAGCATGCAATTACACAGGTATCCAATAACGTAGAGGCTTTACAACAGATGAAACACGAGAGAGTACATAAACAAACACCAAATTGTTCACCGGGCACTGTTGCAGTCCGACGCCTCAAGAGTCACGATGTGGCCGCCATACGAGACAAGCGCCGCTCCCTTGTAGGTCCGTGGGCTTGCCAGCAGCGGGTAATCCCCGGGAGTCCAGCCGAAGCACAGGCGAGCACGTCGCAAAACACTGACTGCCTGACTGCCTGACTGACTCATCAAGCGGCGCGGTCTCTTTAAATAGGGCGCGCCGCGTCTGTTTGTTACACGCGTCAAAGCTAGCGCGCACACACACTTAGCTTCGCTGGTTATAGCGCTCTCTCTTCCTCGCGTCGAGCCGCGCGTTGCCATTGGCCAGGTCCCATAGAAGCTGCTGGAATTTTCTGGCTGATTCCAGTCCGATGAACCACCGTCCTCCCCGGGCAATGGGAAAGAGGGTGACGGCAACGCGTACAAAGCTACGCGCTCTCCCGCGCGGGAAAGGGGGCTTTTTTCTACATGCTTTCCACGCGACGCCGCGGGCCTCGCGCCGTGCCGGCTTGATGAAAATATGCGCCGATTTCGTGACACTGCCCCTCCCTTAAAGAATATTGTTCCACAATATTCACAACCACGAACATCGCGCGCACATGCATGCGCTCACAAGTACATGGGGCTAATGTCCACAACACACACATTGCACAAATTTCACAAACTGTAATAACCCATTACAAAATTCACACATCAATGCTATGAAATTCACAAACATAGCACCACACTGTTGTCGGATACACGTAGGAATCAACAACACAGAACCACAAAGTTATTCAAATATGTAGCGCACAACGTAAGGCATGCTTTCGCCTATATTTCCAAACTCGTGTTGCACTTCCTTCTTGGAACGTATCAGTTCCTCTCCATCTTTTAGATACGCCAGTTTTCATTCTCACAAAGCACTGGTTTTTCTTTCTTTCGCGTGTCCTGGCTCTTTTTCTGGTTCTAATGATATTTCTCATCCGCGATTTTGTCTCGCTCCTCCCTCTACTCTTGAGTTCTGCTTTCCGATCAGAAGCTTGGCCAGAACTAACTCTACCTTGCCTAGCGGCGCTTCGGGCAGGCCATCTGATTCTTTCTCGGTCTGGGCGGTTCTCCCTGCGCTTGCGCATCCAGTCGTTCAGCCGCTTCTTCTTTCTTTTTCTATGAGACATTTCCCTGTCGACTTTGCCTGACTTGGCAGGTTTGGATTTGTTTCTTTTCGTTTCCGCTTTTATTCGCACCTTTGGCCGAGGAACGTTTGATCCAGTTTTACCCGTATAGTCAGAACATTGTTGTCTGAAAGGAGCGTCCTTTTGAGAATCTTGTTCTCCCTCAATCCTTTTCATTTTCTTTCTTTTCTTTACGACCTTCAGTCGTACATTCTTGAAGCAGAGCTCATTTGCAACTGGAGCCTCATCCTCCTCACTTGCAGTTATATCCAGTTCCTTAAAATGTTTCATGAACCCTTTCATTGCAGTGCAGTCTTCGCTTCGTTCCATTTCTGAATCCTCAAGGTTAGGATCTGCACTGTCACCTTCATCCAAGCTTTCGTGCTCAGTGCTATTTAAAAACTACTCATCCCGGTCACTCGTGCACTCAGCCATGGTGTCATTTAATAAGGAGCTACAATTCTGCCCTTCTTCATCTTCAGGCGTGGAAATCACGAAAGAGGTTTCTGGCTCGATAACTGCTTTCACAGCGTCGCCGCAACCTGTCATTTTGGAGGGGACAATATCACTTTCTTGAGAAATCTTAGCTCCAGAACAGTATTTCCTTTCTGAACTTTCTGTCGCGGGAACGGACTGTTCCACAACCTCATTCTGGCTGCTGGAGCTATTTTCTACAGCACCGATGGCTGTCGACGAATCGGTTGTTTCACTGTATTTCCTAATATAAGGAAAGGTAACCTCCGGAGGCTCGGTAATACCTTTCACACGCCGAACCTCCGCCAGCTTTTTGAGAAGGATATCTCTCTCTTTTAAGAATTCTTTTTCTTTTTCTGTCTGCCTCCTGAGGCATTCTTTCTCTCTTTCATGCTCGTTTCCTGAGCCATTCTCTCTCTCGTTCTTCTCTTTCTTTCTCAGCTTCTTCTAGAACCTCCATTTCTTTTCGGTCCACCCATTCTCGCAGTTCTGCTCCTTTAAGACCTTCCTCTAGGTGCCTAATGCTAACACATAGCACTCTCAATGGACGAACTGACTGCCTGACTGACTCATCAAGCGGCGCGGTCTCTTTAAATAGGGCGCGCCGCGTCTGTTTGTTACACGCGTCAAAGCTAGCGCGCACACACACTTAGCTTCGCTGGTTATAGCGCTCTCTCTTCCTCCCGTCGAGCCGCGCGTCGCCATTGGCCAGGTCCCATAGAAGCTGCTGGAATTTTCTGGCTGATTCCAGTCCGATGAACCACCGTCCTCTCCGGGCAATGGGAAAGAGGGTGACGGCAACGCGTAGAAAGCTACGCGCTCTCCGGTGCGGGAAAGGGGGCTTTTTTCTACATGCTTTCCACGCGACGCCGCGCAGGCCTCGCGCCGTGCCGGCTTGATGAAAATGTGCGCCGATTTCGTGACAGGTGCTTATGTATGACGCAAATATTACAAGGGTAATAGAATCTATCTGTGAATTTATGACTGTTTTCTCACTACAATGAAGCACCATGAAATTTATTCTCTGAGGAATATTCTGAAGTAAATTTCCTTCAAACTACAGTAAAATACAATGCTTTTCGCCTAATTTCGATCTCAATATGAAATAATATAATATTGCCGGGGACGCTCGCAGAAAAAGGACGGAGTGAATCGGCTCCGGACTAGAAGGACGTACCAAAAAGCTTGGAACGTGTAATTCCACCTGCCGGCTCTGATAACCTAGCCCTAGTCGCCAATATCGCGACAAATCTTGTGGAGGTCAGGTCTGAGATCCCGTACCCCTCCGCTAAGCAGTAGTGCTGGTCATATATTTGAGGAAACGCCTGTTCACCGCACCAGCCGCAGGCAACGAGGCCTACCGCCTGAGTTTTCCCCATCGGCTATGACTACCGGCAGCCACGACGTCGTCGCAATGCCTGGAGCGGCCCCTACTTACGTGACGTTTCAGAACCCCCGTGTCCCAAAGACCTTTCATGGGGACACCTATGAAGACGTCGACGACTGGTTGCAGCACTACGAAAGGGTAGTTACCTTCAACCTCTGGGATGACGCCGCCCGGCTTCGCAACGTCTACTTCAGCCTTGAAGATGGCGCTCGGACATAATTCGAGAACCATGAAGACCAGCTGCCTTCCTGGAGTGAGTTCAAGCGTCATCTTGCGGCTGCTTACGGTAGCTCAGATCGCCACGAACGGGCCGAACGCGCTCTCCAATCTCGGGTTCAAATGCCTAACGAAACTGTCGTGGCATATATTGAAGACATGACACGCCTCTTCAAGCGGGCAGACCGTATACAATGTCCGAGGACAAAAAGCTGCGCTACCTCATGCATGGCGTTAAAGAGCAGCTTTTTGCTGGCCTGGTGCGCAGCCTACCGAAAACTGTCTCAGAATTCCTTGTGGAAACATCCACGATAGAAAAAGTGCTTCAGAAGCGAGCTTCGGCACGGAATCGTACCGTCCACGCCACCTCCGTCTCTGCCGAGTTACCACCGCATGGCACGGACGCATCGGCGCTACGTGAGCTCATACGTTCGATTGTGCGCGACGAACTCAGACTGCTGTATGGCGCACATCAACCAGCTTCTACTTCCGTTGCGAGCGTTGTCCGCGACGAAGTGCAGCAAGCGCTCCGGCCTCCGTTTCCAAGCGGTGAACCTCACCCTGCTCCTCCTCTTACGCCACCTGAGTGTCAGCGTCCCACATACGCCGAGGTGCTACAATACTCTCCACCCCAGTCGCCGACCCTGATTCCTGCTAACGTAGCTGCACCAACAACGCCGGCCCCCGTGATCCAGTATGTAACGGATTCTTGACCGTCTAGACGGAAAGCAGACGAGTGGCGTACCCCTGACCGACGGCCTTTATGCTTTCACTGCGGCGAACCGGGTCATGTCTATCGGCGCTGTCCCTACCGTCGACTGGGCCTCGAAGGTTTTTCCGCCGATTTTCCGCGGCCTCGCTACGGCGAACGGCCCCGAGCCGTTGAAGATTTCCTCAATGACCAGCGCCATGGTGTTCCGTCTCGTCTGCGGCAATCTCGATCACCGTCGCCCAGGGCTCGCCCTTCGCCATCTGCTGCGAGGTCCTCATGGGCAGCGCAGGGCCGATTGCCCAGCCCCAAGCGGGAAAACTGAAACCAGCGACCTTCGGCGGTAGGCTCGCTGAACATCGCTGCGCGGGAGACCCCCCATCGACGCGGACACGGAAACTCTACGAATCGACCTTGGAAAAGTCCGCGGTTGCCGATTATAGCGCTACCTCGACGCCACCACGACGTACCCGCAACAACGACGAATTGCCGTTGAAACAGACGACGCAACAATGCACCCGCAACAACGACGAATTGCCGGTGAAACAGACGACGCAACAATGCACCCGCAACAACGACGAATTGCCGGTGGAACAGATGACGCGACAACGCACCCGCAACGACGACGAATTGCCGGTGGAACAGACACCGCAACAACGCGCCTGCAACAACGACGAATTGCAGGTGAAGCATACCGCGTACACCGACGCAGAACACTCAAACACTCAGAAGCCTGATATTCGCGAGAAGCTGTCGTTGGACATACCAGTAATACTGGATGGTCGCCAAGTTGGATACTGGCGCTGATTATTCTATTTTGAGCAGCCAGTTTGCCGCGATTCTCAAGAAGGTTTTGACTCCGTGGGCTGGCACACACGTTCGCACTGCGGGTGGTCATCTGGTTACTCCTCTAGGCATGTGCACAGCCAGGGTTCAAATTCAACAGTCGACATTTGTGGTAAGCTGCCTCGTTCTGAAAAGCTGCTCACGTGAACTAATGCTGGGCGTAGATTTTCTTCGCGAATATGGCGCAATTATTGACCTCCGGGATTTTAAGGTCTCGTTTTCAACTGAGAAAGCAGTGGCCCTCAGCAGTACACAGCGACCACTCAATGTTCTTCGAGTTTATGCGGACAGTCTCACGCTGCCACCCCGAACCAGCACCTTCGTTAATGTCAAATGTAATGCACTTCACGATGGTGATGCAATAGCCGAAACTAACCTCTCGTTACTGTTGACGCAGGAAGTCTGCGTGGCTCGCAGTTTGATCCATCTTAACTGTGGTCAGTCCAGGGTACTTGTTACCAATTTTTCGCACGAGTATCGACACCTTTTTCGGAATACTTCTGTAGCTTTCGCGGAACGCATATCTGAAGTCTGCGAGTGCTTGTCCACAGAAACCGTGCCACCGCCCACATCCCTCGACAACCTCAATATTAGCTCAGAGCTATCGGTGAGCCAGCGTGAACAGCTGTTTTCATTGTTACTCGAATTCAGAGAGTGTTTTGCATCATCGTCAAAAGTGCATCAGACTCCCATTGCCAAGCACCAGATCATGACGTTCGATTATGTGCGCCCAATTCACCAGCACCCCTACCGCGTCTTTTCGACCGAGCGCGAAGTTATTAAGTCACAAGTTAAACAAATGCTCGAAGATGATGTTATCCAGCCTTCAAATAGCCCATGGTCCTCCCCAGTCGTTTTAGTTAAAAAGAAAAACGGCGCGTTACGTTTTTGCGCCGATTACCGCAAGCTGAACGCCGTAACCAAGAAGGATGTTTACCCCTTGCAGCGGATTGACGACTCTCTCGACCGCCTTCGGCGTGCGAAGTACTTTTCGTCAATCGATCTGAAAAGTGGCTACTGGGAGATTGAGGTAGATGAGCGAGATCGTGAAAAAACGGCCTATGTCACACCCGACGGACTTTATGAATTTAAAGTTCTACCTTTCGGACTTTGTTCCGCGCCGGCCACATTTCAGCGGATGATGGACACTGTCCTCGCCGGGCTTAAATGGCAGTGTGTCCTAGTCTACCTAGATGACGTGGTGGTCTTCGCAGAATCGTTTTCACAACATCTTAGGCGCCTGCGGGCAGTAATCGAAGCTCTTCGATCCGCTAACTTGATACTTAAGCCACAGAAATGTCACTTTGGCTACCAAGAGCTTAAATTCCTCGGTCATGTCGTAAGCGCTGCCGGCGTGAAGCCCGACCCTGACAAGCTTACTGCTGTTGCAGAATCTCCGATTCCACGTGACAAGAAAGCTGTTCGCAGATTTCTCTGCTTGTGCAGTTATTACCGCCGTTTTATCAATAACTTCGCTGAACTTGCTGAACCGCTGACTCGGCTCACCCGGGCAGACACCCCTTTTGTTTGGAGTCACGAGCAAGAAGCTGCTTTTACCGAGTTGCGTCTCCGTCTCCAATCGCCGCCTATTCAAGCCCATTTCGATGAGCATGGTGAGACAGAAATCCACACTGACGCCAGTAAAGTTGGCCTTGGGGCGGTTCTCGTGCAACTTCAAGAGGGTGTGGAACGAGTCGTCGCCTATGCCAGCCGTACTTTATCCCGCGCCGAGATGCACTATTCAACTACTGAGAAGGAATGCCTCGCCATTATTTGGGCTGCTGCAAAATTTCGCCCCTACCTTTATGGTCGCCCTTTTAATGTGGTCACTGACCACCATTCCTTGTGTTGGCTGGCCAACCTGCGTGACCCATGCGGCCGCCTGGCGCGATGGAGCCTTCGCCTACAGGAGTTTGACCTCACTATAGTCTATAAGTCCGGACATAAGCATGAAGATGCTGACGCGCTCTCTCGTGCGCCCGTCGAGCTCGCTTCACCACACACGGGTGACGCTGGCAGTTTTCTCGGAGCTGTTGATGCTTCAGATATGTCTCATCAGCAGCGTGCTGATCCAGAGTTACGAGCCCTGATCGATTATTTAGAAGGTCAGCCAGCCACAATACCTAAGTGCTTTTCTCGGAGCTTCTCAACTTTCTGCTTGACAAGTGGTGTACTCTATAAGCACAGCTCTAGATCCGATTCGAGAACCTACCTCCTCGTGGTACCCGCAGCTCTGCGAGAGGAAATCCTTTCCGCGTGCCACGATGAACCAACTTCTGGCCACTTGGGCTATACTCGCACACTTGCTAGAATACGAAAGACAGTCTACTGGCCCAACATTGCCCCTGTTGTTAAGCACTATGTTAAGAGCTGTCTGCAATGTCAGCGACGGAAGGTTCCGCAATCAAAGCCTGCAGGCCTTCTCGTGCCCATAATACCACCACGCGCACCGTTTGATCAAGTCGGCTTGGACTTTCGCGGTCCTTTCCCTCGATCCTCCGGTGGCAACCGCTGGATAATCATCGCCACAGACAACCTGACCCGATACGCCGAGACCAAAGCGTTACCTAGTGGTACAGCATCTGAAGTTGCCCATTTCTTTGTACACCAGATCATGCTGCGGCACGGTGCTCCGACCTGTATTATTACTGACAGAGGGACTGCCTTTACTTCACAAATGATGGCCGATGTTTTTCAGCTCAGCGGTACGGCGCATCGAAAAGCTACTGCTTACCGTCCGCAGACCAACGGGCTGACGGAAAGGCTTAATAAGACCATTGCGGACATGCTGGCGATGTATGTCGACGCCCAGCACAAGACTTGGGATGCTATCCTACCATATGTGACATTCGCGTACAATTCGAGCTTTCTACCGACGCCGAACACTTTGCCCAAGATGCTGAGCAAGCACGCCAACTAGCACGCGTCCACATCGCCCAGCAACAGGACAAGGATTCACGCCGGCACCTCTGCCACAAACAAGCTTCCTACAACACCGGGGACCAGGTGTGGGTGTGGACTCCTGTTCGACGCCGTGGCCTCTCAGAAAAGCTGATTTGCCGTTACTTCGGACCATATAAAGTCTTGCGGCGCCTCAGCGACGTTAACTATGAGGTACTCCCAGATGGCCCAGAGCAGAGAGGCCGTCGGCTACCTCGTCCAGAGACAGTTCATGTCCTACGCATGAAGCCGTATTTTACGCGGTAACTGAAAGACGGCATCTGCAAACTTTTTTCTTTTTGTTCGTTTGCTTTTGTCCACCTGTGTGCACGTGTGCCGTGTGCGTCACGCTTAATGAGGGAGGAATGCCAGGGGGCGCTCGGAGAAAAAGGACGAAGTGAACCGGCTCCGGACTAGAAGGACGTACCAAAAAGCTTGGACCGTGTAATTCCACCTGCACCGGCTCTGATAACCTAGCCCTAGTCGCCAATACCGTGACAATATATATATCGCTGGGAAATATTATCGTGTCATCAGCACAACGCATGTAGTTTGAATTTGTGAAACAGTTCCGAAGGTCATTAATACATGTAAGGAATTGAAGTAGTGATTTATGTCCACTCGTGGGGAATGCTACAGGTAATAATGGCTGAGAACGAAATAGTATTAGCAAATAAATTAAAATTTGTCAGCGAGGTAGCTGCGTATTAAAGATAAAAGAGTATGAGAACTTCCTAAAGTTTCCAATTTGAGAAAAATATGTTATGGTAATACTTTAAAAGCTTTGGTGGCAAGAACTGATCCAGGGAACCGGGTGCGTAATTATTACTGAATGAAATCGCTGATTTCAATTATTGCAAGTTTGGTAGAATAGTTTGGTCTCAAGTCGTAAGATGTTTGAATTTTAAGAAGTAATTCATTAGGCCTGCTACCGTGAATTAGTAAAATACTTTGCTAAATAATGAAATTACAGCTATCAGACCATACATATTCGCGACAATTTGGTCCCTTTATTTAAACAGCGGTAATATTGACCTGACTACAGTGAATCAAGAATACTGGTTTGTGGGGTTTTAACGTCCCAAAGCGACTCAGGCTATGAGAGACGCCGTAGTGGAGGACTGCGGAAATGGTGACCACCTGGGGTTCTTCAACGTGCACTGACATCGCACAGCACACGGGCGCCTTGCTTTTCGCCTCCACCGAAAAGCGGCCGACGAGGCCGGGATTCGATCCCGCATCCTTGGAAACAGCAGTCGAGCGCTGTAACCACTGCGCCACCCCGGCGGGGTGAATCAAGAATACTACCACCTGTTAGATGAAGTAAATATTTTATGTACAAGGATATAATCAACTGCTGCAGCAACCCGTTTAACCTTCAAGGTAGAACGTTTTCCCAACCCAGGACTGCAATATTTCTGAGACATTAGCACGAGACAGATTTCTTTAGGAGATATCGAGCGCAGGTAGCAGGAACGAGAACAAAGCGTGGCATGAGGCAAATGGGATCGATGTGCAGAGCTGTTTTAAAAAAAGGTATAAGCTAAAGGTGCTAGCAATATAAGCGGTCTGAGAGAAGGTGTCACTGCCGGAACTGATGTTAGTACTAGGGCTGCCAACTGGAGGCTTAAGAGCTGTTTGACAAGTGTCCAATTTTTCTGCTTCTGAATTTCCTTTTTGACAACTTCAGCTTGATAGGACCTACGTTTGGCTTCTTTTATCACGGTAGTTAAGTTACGGGAATACTTTTGAATGATTATAAAAGGGCCTAATTAAACGGGAGCCCTTTAGGTTTTTATGACGCAAACGTTTTCCGTATGCAACTCAAGATGAGCATTCGTTATCCAAAATATTCGGGAGCCACAAAAACATTTCAAACTATCAGAGACAGAGTTACAAGGTAATGTATAGTGTAAAGAAGACAAAGAAAAGAAACACTGCGGCATCGCAACCACCATCGCTTGGCTCCGGCGCCCATCTCGCTCGCGCTGAAGCTGTGCCCTGCGGCTGGTAATTCGATCCTGCTGTGCCCGAATTACTGCCAGCGCTAGACGTTCCAACCAACTATTAAATTCACATTTCAATAGAATGATATATATGAGGAAAATGTTTTATGTGCTGTATACGTGTTCGGTGCGCTGAGGATAACATTTCATTGAGCACGTGATATTAGTAATTAAAGTGTTTCCTGCCAACTCCCAACTCACGGGTTAACGCTCTCAACGTTTACAGAGGTAGGGTAATCTTCGATTAGCTGGAGATCCATAACTCGCGCCGACTGCAATGTTGCAAAATTTGATATGCATTTCACTTTTCATTGTTTGAATTTTATATTATTACTTTGATATTATATTTTACTCTACGCTTGGAGCTGGGACATGTAAGGTATGTTGAGTGAAGAAATAGTAAAATGCAATTATGAAAGTAATGAGTAGGCGTACTCTGCCAAGTACGACCGGGACGTTCTCCCTTCTTTCTTGGCCGAAGTACTGCGCCGCTGGGAGTCTTCCAGGAAAGACAAAAGGCCCTTATCGGGTACTGGGTATACAGGCTTCATATTTGCAGATTATTTACAACAAGTATATGGTAGCACTGTGTTTCGCTCTGTCCCTCTCACTGCTACTTGAGAGCACGATCCACGTGCCTGGCTCCAGGTCCGTATTCCCAGTTTGCATCGTTATCGAAAGTGTCGCTGTCTCCCCAAACCACGAGTCATCTAAGTGGTGTAAATGCCGGCACCAGAAACGGTAGGCACTCACAGTTCCGGGTCTTGCACCACTCGTATGACTCCCGGTCAGGGAGACCGCAACACTTTCGATAACGACGCAAAATTTGTATAGCACCTGGGTCGACACGAAAAACTCTGTGTCGTGATGGGGGAGACCACCGCGCGTCTTAGTGGTCTCGGATAAAGCGAAAAAAAAAACGCACGAAGTCGAATCATTCTCAAGCTCCACTGACTGCAAACGCGATGAGGTTCGTCAAACCACATTAGCGGTTTTTTCATTCCCTCTCCAATGATAACTGCTTACAGCTTGTAAACACAGCCACAGAAGCCCAACCGCAGAGCAGACCGCGATACCTCCTTCAGGCAAGCTAGGCTGTGCGACGTTTCGGGACGCTGATGGACAGCGGACTGCACACACTGAACAATATGTGTACCGCACCACTTAGACAGGTGTCGCCTTTGTCGACGAAGGGACACCTTCGTTAACCGCAAAATCGCGCTCCTCGGACTTTACACTGTAGCCAAGCGCGAATATTGCCGTCCACTCTTCATGCATCACATCTGGGCGATCCAAACTTAGGCATGGAGGACTCGTTCTTAGCTCAACATTCGGCCCAGCCAAAACGTGACCGTCAAAAGACACAACACCTGGTATGTTTTATTTGGGTCAAAAAAAAACAAAAAACAAGCAAACCATAGCGACCACGTTACAGAAAGAACAAGCCCTGTACGGACGAAATACTGACGGCCTCGCCGCGATGGGCGCGCCGCGCTGAGCGGCTGTTCCCCTGGCTAATAGGACGCCGCTTAAAAGGGAGAGAGGATAATGAATGATTCAAATTGAAACCTACTTGCTACAACGCCTCCTGATTTATTATTTAATCGCCAACAATAACTATGTTGTTATTTTGGTTAAGTGAATAACGATTCTGGCTAACGCAGGGTATCGTCATTTTATACGAAATCACATGCCTACGTTTATTAAGGTGAAAAGCCATTCTGGGCTCATGGAACGTAATCTCTCGCGCGAGAGTTGTGCCCGAGATTTGTGCTTGAGATCTGTGAGCGAGATCTGCCATATTTCGCGAGATGCCACAAGATTACTTCTTGTCTAGTGTTGCAGCCATCTGCAATGCCACAATTACACGCTTGTGAAGGAGCTCCGAGCTACAGGAGCGATGGCGTACCGTCTAAACACACTTGATGGAGAAAGTGGGACCGATATTATGCCTTTCCTTTCCTGTAAATCTATGATAATTATATGTATCACTGGAACGAACCCCGATAATAGGCAAACGACGAGAGTCAAATGATAGGACATGAAGGGTAGGCTTTCGGCATTCTCCTCTTAAAAGACATTCAAGAGACCACCTAATTTTTGACACCTTATAAAATTCCAGTACGACGATGGTATTTTAGCAGAACGAGCTGTATAAGCTTTCGCGGAGTATTGTGTGCCATTTCGTACAAAGACAAGGATTTACCGTTTCGATGACACCTACGAAATACTGTGACATGTGTTCAGGATTTTCAGCAGTCTTCAATGAATGTCGCTAATTTGTGGGCATTAGGATTCGTGGAAGTCATTCAAGAGGAAGTTAGACTAGTCGCCTCTGAGCCAGTTGCGCCTGCTGTGCAGCCACCGCCACCAAGCGCCGACATACGCGTCATTGCTTCAGCAGCCTTACGAGTACGATTCTCCAAGAATGAAAACCACTCTGCTACATCGAAGAAAAGATCATATTGAATACGAATCTCCCAGACAACTCTAAGTTTCATCCTAGCCCACACCGTCTACCTATCCTAGCGAATACAGGTCTTTGAAGCTCCGACGGCTGGCGTGCTCGTAACCACCGGCCCTTTTGTTACGTCTGTAGTGAGGCCGATCAAATGTTGTGGTTCTGTCCATACCGCCGCGCCTCATTTCTTGGCTTCCATCCGTGTTCACCGTATCCTCGCAGTGGTGAGCGACCACGCTAAATTGAGGAGTACACTTCGGGGCACGCGGATTGCTCAGACGTGTCACACTTCAAGTCGCGCTTGATTGCGTTTTCCCGCTCCGTTCCTCGAGTCCACGTCCCTGTATAAATTGCCACACCACTCACTGAGTTCCCGCTATCCGAACCGTCGGGAAAACTATAACCAGCACCTGCGGAGCAAAAGTAGCTAAAGAAGAAACTCTAGAATATTCTCCAACATGCTTCATACCAATGGCCCCTATAAGTAAGAAGCAACGTAATGTCAAACCTGAGTGTGCAGCTTCGGACATATCACGACATTCGATATGGGAGCGGACTATTTCAGTTGCGAGCAGTGGCTTAGCCAAGTACCATAAGAAAGTTTTAATCGAATGGGCTGGGCCTCAGATTCACAAGGCTGGGTAGCACCTCACAAACTGTGCAGGCAGAAGCTGTCTGAGTGTTTAACTGAGGGATTTGTTTACGTTGGCGACATTGTTGTTCTTTCTCATTGTTCGTGAGAAAATATACGCGGCTTGGACTTCTCAAAATTACAGAGTGATACTTAATTTGCAAACTTCATGCCTGACGTTTTCGCCGCGCCAAGCGACTGCTATATCCGACGCCGGCGGTTCATTAAATCCACTTAAATATTAATTGCCGACGTGACCTTTGTTCCGCGGCGCAACATGGTCTCGGTATAAAGCGAGTTACTATGCGATCACGACTTTAATAGCAAAGAGGAACAAGAGCCTGCTTCTTGGGAAGGAGTTTGCGCAGCAACAGGACTTGTTCGAATGCTCGACGGTTGTGGACATTCTTGAGTAAGAACTTCGGGAACGAGTTTCAGCACGTTGCGAAAGGGATGGCCATAGAGCATTTCTCCGACTTTATTGATCCAGCGGACATCTCTACTCTAGCAGAATTCTGTGCAATCGACATTCTATTTACTGTAGACATTGTTCCAAATTTGTCAATTGTTCAGCGACGGCCACTCTCATAGCTCTGAACGATTTTTCTGGATTATGTTCAACGATTTCGGAGGTTGGGCCACTCCAGCAGCCAGACAGAATTATGGCTGACGCAAATCCGAAGCCTACATTCCAACGCCCATGCGTGTATCATAATAATCACGAGAGGCTATTCAGAGCCAGGTGCAATATTGATTTTATTTATACAGTCAAGGCTAATATAAGGTTTATCCCCGTTCACCTACTCCAGTTTGCCACTGGCAGGAGCGCATGTCAGTGGAAGATCGCAACTAGCACCATGCATGCACTCGAGGACGGCTTCGTTTGGTTTATGGGGTTTAATATATCAAGGTGACTCCGACTATAAGAGACGACATTCTAGATGTGTCCAGAAATGTAGACCACCTGGGGTCCTTTAACGTGAAATGACGTTGTACAGCGCACGGGGGCTTTGCTTTTCGCCTCCATCCAAAAGTAACCGCTGCGGTCGGGATTTGATCCCGCATCCATGGCCACGGCAGTCGGGCTTCGTACCCATTACACCAACGAGGACATGAATTCTTGTGAGAGGGTAAACGTCTTTCTTTTTTGTCTGAATGCGCTGGTACTGGGGCCGAATTCACGAAAGAGTTCGCTTTGGAACGCGTTCGCTTTCTCTCTCGGCGCCTTGCTCCATTGGCCGTGTGTCACCACCTCTGGCGGTGACGTCATTTCACAAAGGCAGGACCACAGGTTTCATTTTGTTTATTTATTTATTTATTTATACAAATACCTCACAGGTTCCAAATAAGGAACATTGTGTGAGGGGTAGGGGTTACAGTGTATCAAAAGAAACAATGGTACATAGTTTAAAATACAAAAGTTAACAGTAATACAGGACTGGAACTGCAAATAAGTATTACAGCATGCATGGGAAGTAATAAACCGAGGATTATGACATTATACAATAGTTAGCGGCATTGGACAAAATGAACCTGTACACAGTGAACGCAATATAAAAAAGTTATTCTGGCTGCAAAAAGGTACTCAATTCGTTTTTGAATTTTAGTAGGTCAGATATGTTAGCGATGCGTTCGGGAAGACCATTCCAACCCTTTATAGCCCTTGACAAGGCAGAGAAGTTAAATGCATGTGTTCGGCCGAATAGACGTTGAAAACTTATATTATTATTCAGGCGGTGGGAGGTGCAAGTCGGTCTAGTAAGTGGCACTGTTGATGCATGGTGACTGTAGATTAAATTATGTAGCAAGCAGATAAGCGCGATATCCCGACGTGATTGTAAACTTGTGAGTGATAAGGACAACTTGATGTTAGTCACGCTGGTATGGCGGCTGTAATCATGGGAAATAAAACGTGCTGCACGGTTTTGAATAGCTTCTAGGGATTTGATTAGATACTTTTGATGTGGTGACCATATGACTGATGCATATTCTAGTTGAGGACGAACGAAAGTTAGAAATGCGAGCTTGCGAGTAGAAATAGGTGCGTTATGTAGATTTCGTTTTAGATAGCCGAGCGTGCGCGATGCTTTGGCGGCTATATTTTCAATATGCGTCGCCCATGAAAGATTTTCGGTAAGATGAACGCCGAGATATTTATAAGAAGATGTGCGGGTTAGTGAAATCCTGTTGAGTGAATAATCGTAGGTTGAGAGGGAATGCTTCCGACTGACTGTCTTTATTTTGCATTTTTCCGTGTTAAGTGTCATTTGCCATGATCTGCACCAGTAAGTTACGTACTCCAGGTCCTGCTGAAGGATGACATGATCAGTGAGAGAACGCATTTTACGATAAATTATGCAGTCATCAGCGAACAGTCGAACTGAGGATCTTATGTGAGATGGGAGGTCATTAATGTATATTAAAAATAATAAAGGACCGAGGACGCTACCTTGAGGAACGCCAGATGTGACGTCGCTAAGGGGTGATGAAAAGTTATTATAAACAGTGAACTGCTTGCGAAATGACATAAAGTTTCTAATCCAAGAGAGTGTTAGGTTGTCTAAATTAAGCAACGACAATTTAGCTATGAGGCGACAGTGGGCGACGCGGTCAAATGCACGAGAGAAATCTATGAATATGCGGTCAGTCTGGCAATTTTCGTCCATGTTCTTAAAGAGGTCAGTAGTAAATTCTATTAATTGTGTGTCACAGGAGAACCCTTTGCTGAAACCGTGTTGGTGTGGGAAGAAGAAACCGTTTTGCTCCAGGTGGAAGGGAACGTTAGATGCAATGATGTGTTCTAGTAATTTGCATGGTACACTTGTTAGCGATATGGGGCGCTAGTTACTGACAGAGTGTTTGTTACCAGATTTATACACGGGGATTATTTGACCAATCTTCCAGTCACGCGGAATTTCGCCAGTTTCTAATGACTGTTTGAAAGTATGACAGAGGATGAGGCTACAGGCATCTACAGTGTGTTTTAGAATTTTGGTATTTATTCCGTCTAATCCTGAAGAAGTAGATATTTTGAGACTTTTGATTAGAGAAGCAATGCCTTCTATAGTTGGAGTTTTGGAGTTTATTTTCTTTCTTTCTTTTACAAGAAAGGAGAAGCCAAGGCAAAAGGCGGCAAGCCTGACTGGGCCTTGGCTCCCAAAACAGATAACAACAGACAACAGCACACACCTCTAGTGTATACAAAATAAAAAAAAACATTATGCAACACTTATATACGATATGTAAAATATATGCATACATGCAGTATTCATTGGATATATACAAATCAACAGATCACGCTGTCAATAACATAAATATTTACACTAAAAGCAAAAATTATTTACACAAAAAAGATTACATATGAGAAAAATACAGTTACTACCACCATTGCAATTATAGGGGATATTCATTTAAATATTGTTTTAAGTTCTTTTTAAATACCCTAGGTGCCAATGAAAATTCCACATTTGGTGTGTTGTTGATTAGGGATGGCACCTGAAAAGTTAATTTCTGTTTTCCATAGTTGGTTCGGGTAATAGGTACAAGTTTTTTTCGTGTTCGCAGGTCATACGTTACTGTAGATCTATCAGGTAGAGTAGTATACAGCCTATTATGGTGAATGTACTGCAGAAGACGAAAGTAGTAAATCTGACTGGCGGCTAATATGGCATATTTTTTAAATAAGGGTTCTATAGGCAAGTCGCGCGGTATACCGTAATAACCTTCAATAGCTCGAAGAGCTTTTTTTTGAAGAACAAGCAACTTATTAATATTTGTAGAAGTTGTGGTTCCCCATATGAGAATACAGTATGTTAGTTTGGAATAAAAAAGAGCATAATAAATTGAAATTTTTAACCAAACGGGTACCAAATTAGAAATTCTGTAAAGACATCCTACAATTCTACTCAAGTATTTTACTAAATTTAAAATGTGCGTATTCCATGAAAGGTTTTCATTGAACCAAACGCCTAGAAACTTGTGATTCGTAACTTGCTTTATAACGTTGCTGTTATATTTAATTACTATACTACATTGAAGAGTGGTGTTGATTGGCCTAAATATAATGTAGGTAGTCTTATTAAGATTCAAACTGAGTTTATTTGCCGTCAACCAAATCTCTAAATTGTTTAAATATTCATTGACCGTAATTTCTAATCTAGACAAGGCACAGTCGGTAAAAAAAATATTGGTATCATCCGCGTACATGATCAAATCAGGTGAGTTAGGAATGTTTGTGATATCATTAATATACACTATAAATAACAATGGTCCCAAAATTGATCCTTGGGGAACACCTTGCCGTATAACCATGTTAGTAGAGCAGCAGTTATTAACTCGTACAAACTGTAGCCTGTTCCACAGATAACTTCTTAATAAATCTAGTGGCACACCACGGACTCCATAATCAGCCAATTTACTTAATAAAATATCATGTTGTACACAATCAAATGCTTTTCGAAAATCCAGGAATAAGCCAAGGGTATATTTCCGACATTCAATGTTATCAATTATTTTTTCTTTTATGGTTAACAATGCTTGTTCAGCGCACCTTTGCTTCACAAACCCATACTGAGAGCTGGTTATAATGCTGTATTTGTGAAAGAACTTTTCGAGCCTAGTATTGATTACTCCCTCGGACACTTTGGATAATACGGGCAATATGGAAATTGGACGATAATTAGAAATTTCATTCTTATTTCCACCTTTATGTACCGGGCATACTCTAGCTATCTTTAACTGATTAGGGAACGTTCCAGTTTGAAGCATTAGGTTAATGATATACGTCAGGACATCACATATAAGCATTGATACGTGTTTTAGTGGCGATGCTTTGATATCATCATGCCCTGCCGATGCGTTATCTTTCAAGTTTTTAATTAAATCATTGACTTCTTTTGTAGTTGCAGAATAAAAGTTAACAGAATTTGGTAAAGGATTAATTAAATTTGAGTACGTTGTACATGAGACTGGATTATTGAAAGCTGCGCTGCCAACGTTAACAAAGAACTCATTCATAGCTGTGGCTAAGTCGGTGCCAGCCATTATCCCATTACTGGTAGTTACTTCTAAGTAATCGGAGCGCGTTTTTCTATTGAGTAAATTATTTACTTGATGCCACAATTTTCTTGCATCATTACGCAGCTGTGAAAAGCGATCAACATAGTAAATGGATTTGGCACTTTTTAGCTCCTTAATTAATTTATTCCTGTATTTCTTGTATTCAGTAAAAATATCAGCATTTTTAGTCTCAATAAATCTATGGTACATCTTATTTTTTATCTTAATTTTCTCGTATAGCGCTTTAGTAATCCATGGTTTTCTAAACTTCTTACTTTTCACCTTTTTGTCTTTCAGCGGAAATGCTTCGTCATAATATGCAAGAAATTTGTGAATGAAGCCTTCGTATGCCTCATTTACATCGCTCATCTCATATATATTATCCCAAGAAGCACCCTCAATGAGTAATTTGAATTTATCGAGAGATCTTTCATTTATATCTCTGACCATATAAGAAAACACGGAAATGTTTTGCTTATGCATTCTAAGAGGAACAAAACAAAAAACAGGTAGATGGTCGCTGATGTCATTAGTCAACACACCAAACATGGCTTCAGAAACTAACACATTTGTAACGCAGATATCTAGCAAGGTAGAAGTAGTTGGAGTTATTCTTGTCGGTAAGGTTATGTTGTTAGAACACGCATATGTATGAATGATACTGTTTAGTTCCCGTGAAATGTTATCATCGGAACTTATATTTATATTCTATGTCTATTCCACTTTTGAAAGGGAAATCGGTTTCTTGTAGGCTAGGTAAGTTGGAATAGTCTTCGTTAGTGAAAACAGATGTGAAAAAATCATTAAAAACTGGTGCACAGCTGTCCTGAGGAATGGGACATCCGGTTGCATCCAGTAATGAAATATTGTCACACGTGCGTGATGGGGGGGAGATGGTTTTCCAAAATTTGGCTGGATTATTTTTCATGAGCGACTGAAGATCATGTGACAGAAATTTGCGCTTCGCCTTACGGACGGCATGACAGTATGATGCTTCACATAACTTATATTGTGTTTTCGAATACTGCGTGCAAAGTCGCTTCGCTGATTTAAAAAGGCATTTCTTCTTGTTTTTTAATGTACAAAGTGATTTGTTAAACCAAGGTTTAGATACGTTAGCACGAAAAATTATTAGAGGAATGTAATTGCACACGAGTTCTGTCATTTTTTCCTTGTACAAAGACCAGTTTTTGTTAACAGACCGGGAGGAAAAATCGCGAAAAAACTGTTCAGAGAAACATTCCAGACCCAGATTTATAGCGTTGAAGTCAGCCTTGTGATAATTTAGGATTTGTTTAGGTTGAGCGCGACGTGAAAAAAAAGGAGCATTAAGTGATAACTGTAGAAGTTTATGATCGCTGAATCCTTCATCAAAAGTAATGTGCCTGACCCTGTGCGGAGAAGAAGTTAAGATAAGGCCTAAAATATTAGCTTCTCGTGTAGGATGGTCTACCAACTGGACAAAAGAAAAGTCAAGTGTAAGTTGTACGAATTTATTGGAAGCAGAGGAATTACAAGATAAGTTACACCAATCAATGTCAGGGTAATTAAAATCTCCAAACAAAAAGATGTCAGACTTAGGAAACTTATTTCTAATAGCAATGATATTGTCATGAAGGTCGGGCAAAAACTTAGGGGGACTGTCCGGAGGTCTGTAGCAGACGCCCAAAATAGAGTTACCAAAGCGGGATTGTATTGCTACCCACACGATTTCTACTGCACTAGGGATATCGATAAGAAAAGACTGAATGTTATCTTTAACTGCGATTAATACTCCACCACATTTTTTGTTCGTCCTATCTTTACGGTAAATTTGAAATTTATTGCTATCTGGCAGAACTTCTGCGCTACTAACGTCAGGGCGCAACCAAGTCTCTGTTAAAAGCAGTACGTCGCAGTTGCTATTATCGAGATATGAACATAGTTCAGTGCGTTTAGGGAAAAGGTTACGTATGTTGGTGAATGACAAATGGAGCGGCGGACATGGAATGATATTGCTAGTTGGCTGGACTGGGGTATTGATGACTCAATTGGTTTTACGTCGTGGCTATCTTGAAACTTCGGGTACTTGGTTAACATCAGTGTCATAAATGTAGACTAAATCACCCATGCGAAGTTTATCAACACTTAACTTGTCGGCGGTTTTTTTTGGACTTCGCGAAATCTAGCAGTTTTTTCCTGGCTAGCCGTGTATGAAACGAAAAATCCTCACGTACAGCATAATCGGTGTCCTGAAACTTCTCATTTTCCAGAATGAGATTCTTATCCTTAAAGAAGGTAAATTTAACGATGATTGGGCGGCATTTGCCAGCGTGGAACTGCCCTAGACGGTGTGCTCGTTGAATTTGTGTTGGCTCGAGATTTATTCCAAGTTTATCGCGGCAAAGCTCAATTACTTTGCTTTCTGCAGTTGACCAAGTTTCAGCCGTCGAGCCTCTTCTGAGGTCTAGGCCGCAAACACCGAGCTCCCGCGATCACACACCACGGGCAGCCGTTCTCACGGCCGCAAAGTGGTAATGCGAAGTACGACACAACACAGAACAGGACTTTGCCCGGAACCAGATGTTTATTGGGTTTTCCCAAAAAGAACGCTGGTGAAGGTCTTGCTGGAGACCCTATCTTTTTGGATGGGGCCTGACACTTCGAAGGGCAAGATGGCGACAACAAAGAAGTATAGCGGGGAGGTATTTACCTTGCGTCCTTCCGTTGTCGCGGCTCGCTGTCGTCTCCCTCCGGCGGTAGCCGGTTCCCGCCGATCTCGGCGCATCTTGCCCTTTGTCCTTTTTCGGCCAATGAGCGTCGCGTCTGCGACGCCTAGCGGTGCGCTCCTGCGCCCGGCGAGGCAAGAGGGAAACGCGGCGCTATCGAGCAACCCGTTTGGGTTACTCAACCCCGGAAGAGAAGGAATACTTTTGTCCCCTTCATCCTCCGCGGCGCGCGGCGCTTCGGAGGGATGCGTGGTTCTCCACGATCGCTACACTCCTCCTCCCTAAAGACCGAACGTCACCTGAATTCAGGCGACAGTAGGCCGGCAACGACTTCCTTGCCGCCTACTTCCAGATGAGAGGGCCGTGTTTCGTGTTTTGGTTCGTGTTTTGTTTCATTTGCAGGTCTGGATGCTACCTTCTGGGGTTTTCCTTTTATTCTTCTTAAACCAGCGTGGACCACCTTTCGACATGGACCTCGTTTGTTTGTTTGTTTTTTGTTGTTTTTTTAATACCTTCTATCGCTTTTAAAAAGCGTTTTTTTTTATCTCGAGCTGCTGCTCGTTTTTATTTATTTTTAATTGGTTTAAGCCTGGCAAAGCTTTTGCTGGTCCGGGCTCCCCCTCAATTTTTTTGTTTTCTTTTCTTCTCAGTTCGAGGGGACGAATAAAATGGTAAAATGGCACGTCCACCCGGAGTATGAGGGCGGCGAACTCCGGGTCGCGAGCCATCCTGGCTCGTACCGCCTCTGCCTCCTGCCTCGCAGCGGTCCGCGAAGTCCTGCTGGACAGCCGATGCCCTGTGCACTTCCTCATTCACCAGCAGCACGCCGCACGTGCCGCAGTAGACGGCCCCTGGATCGGGGGCCGTCCCCGAAGTCGGGTGCGCCACCCAGCTTTCCCGGACTGTGCGGCCGCGGAAGACTCGCCCCTTACAAAAATGGTCGTGAACAGTCTTTAGAATCTGTATTAACACCTTATTGACTCTATCAATATTGTACGTACTTTTAATCTGTATGAACATGCGTAAATACGAAGTTCATACACGGTTACTTTTGTGTATCTAAATCAGTTCATATAAAGTTTGTACATAGCAAGTTGTTAGGTGAATATACTTCTCTGTATATACTCCTATCAATATACAGCAGGGACGTAGCCAGGGCTCTGTTTCGATGTCAGAAACCCTTCCGAAAGTTTTTGAACTCCTTCTTTCGGCCTTTTGTGCAATTTTTTTTATCGATGCCGTATAACGCCCTCGAAAATTATTTCTGGTTATACCACTCATACACAGCTATTAAAATATATTGAAGCAATTTGGCATGCCAGAAAAAATGTTCAGATCGAAAGTATATAGTATTAACTGACCGAGTGCATGCTATTCATTTCAACTCATATTTGAATTACATTTTTTGTTATGAATAGCATCTGTTAAAAAAGAAATGGAAACGGAAAATTGATACGATCAATTTGCATGAATTATAGATAAAAACGTATAAGGTTATATTTAGAAAATTTAACTGGTTACAATTTCGCTCTTTCTTCATCGCGCATTTCTTAATCAAGCGTCCGCTCTTGTTGAGGACGCACTGAGTCCTTTTATCGAGCTCGCTCGCACAATTAAATACAAAAACATCACAAATGGAAGGTAAACGCACCGCGCCGCCGACTTTACAGTGGAGAATGCGCGCTGTGGGTGTTGTCGGCTTACATCACGCGATGCTGAGACGCACGCCCTGGACTCTCGGATCCACGTAGCTCATCCCTCAGAAGCTATATGGGCGAAACTTTAGAATTATATATTGGCATACACACAATGATTGGGTATATGCAAATGTACAGTAAGCTACCGAACGAGCCCCCCCCCCCTTCTCCGCTTTCCTTCTCACGCGCCGAAATTACTGGAAAATGGAGGGTGCATTTCCCTGGCAAGGACCAAATTTTCATCCGAAAAAAAAAAAAAAATGAATTCGTATTTTTTTTTCTTTATCGACCCGATCGTGTTTACAAGTGTGCTCCCAGACGCATCCGAGCCAACCCGCTGTGCATACGCCCCTGTCCACCACTTATGAAAACAAATCGGCGCCCGCCGCCGACATTTTCTCCCGCCGCGCTCAGTATGTTAGCGATTGTCTTATTCTCTTATTCACTTCTGCGCCGCCGCTCCCGTCAAGGCAGCGGCCATATCTCAGCCCATCTGTTCCTGACCGCGCGCATCGTATGCGGAGGTTATCCGACACCACCCAGCAGCCTTTGGACATGTGCGTCAACCGAGCGAGCGCTCTAGAGGTTCTGCTTTTGTTTGTTATGTTTTTGCTGGAGGTGGTGTCTGGGTGAGGTGCGAGCTTAGGGCAAGGGTAGGGTAAGGAAGCGCGCTAATGGTAAGGGAAAAGGGGGGGGGAAGAGAAGGCGCGGCGGCTGGGGAGGGGGGTTGGGGCGGCGAACTAACGCACATAACGGCACAGAATGCGCCAGCAGAAACACGCATATTCGCTCGCAGCCTTCGCATAGCGTTCATGCAGCCTCGTGAACTATATCAGCGCGCAACCTGCGGTCCGCGGCACCGACCTCTGTAAATCAATTAAGTGCCCTTACGGCACAATTAACACGCACTTGACCCGAACCACGGAATATCGACCAGCTGTAGCTGAACATATTCATCCTTCCGCTGTGATCCATTGGGAACGTTATGCTAGTTCTAGTCGCAACCACCCTCTCGAGATGTTGGCTGCAAGCTGTCCTTCAAATCCAATGCGCGGGAAGGATGCAAGGAGGCGCTTGGCCATCAGAGCGCGGCTTCGAGCTGGAGGAGGGGGGGCGTCTAGCCGCCCTGCGAGCAAAGCACACAGCAGTGCGCACGCACGCACGCACGCATTCTTTTTTTTTTTCCCTAGAAGTGCGGGAGGTATGAAAGGAGAAGCGGGCAGGCTAGCCAACGTAGACAGCGCGCGGTATCAAACCTGTGACGGCTTCATTTATGCGCCCTTCAATCAATAAATAAATAAATCAATTTTTTGTTTTCAAATCCAGAGGACGGGGGGGGGGGGGGGGCACCTCAGCGAGAAAGCAGTTGCACACTGCTTGAGAGTGCCGAGGACCCTCGCAAACATCAGCAGGTGACAGCTCAACAGGAAGCTAGTTTACATGGAACACATTACAGGCATAAACACAGGCATAAACATTGCAGACATTACAGAGATGAACAGCAGCAAAAGCAAAAAAAGTAAAGAAAAGGAAAACAGATATGTGTTCACCGAATAACAGCGCAATTTCACGGTATTACCGCAGTGATGTCATCAATACAGCAAAAGGGATGGGTTTAAAGTTTCACAAAATATTCACAGAGCAAAGTTGTCTCCGAGTAACAGTAACGAAATCAGCAATCAGTTTTTCGTGTTTATTTAGCACAAATGTATGATGCTCTCAGTCTTGAGAGCTATTTCTTTTTCGCCTCTGCAAAGCTGCATGTGTGTGAGCGCGCGTGCGTGCAAATAACTCATGCGCAGGCACTCAATATGTGCGGCTCCGCATACGGTAAGAACTCGTTCTCATTACAATGAAGGAAGCAAACACACGATCGCTGAAGTGGGCCCGCCACTCCGAGTCTCTGCGTCGCCTCGAATACCAGCCACCCCACAAAACCACCGGAAGAAAAAGAACGAAAGCACAAGATAGCGAACGTACAGAACTGACGCTCGCTCGGCGTTCCACTAATCCCGCCATTCGTCTGAGCAGCGCGGCGCGACAGCGCGACTGGAAAAAAAAAAAAGAAAGCGAACTCCACAAGACACGTGATGGAGCAGCGCGGCGTGGCAAAAAAAAGAAAGAAAGAAAGCGAACTCCACAAAACACGTGATGCAGCTTCATGTGTCACGTGATTGCGCCGAAGATCTGCAAAAGCTCCCGTGACTGAGAAGCGGCGTTTGGCTGTTTGGCGACGTCGAGCGTGGAAAATAGTTCTTTCTGCCAGAAATCTTCAATGTAAGTTGACAAACTTTTTCATTCCTTTCTTATAAACGCTTTGCGCACACTCACGGAAAATTTTGTGTTTCAGAAGTGAGTAGTTTTTACATTACAAGCGTTTACCCATTTTTTACTTTGCTGCATACTGCACGACCAATGCTCTAGGAAGTTTTTTCATTGTTTAGCGTTTTTATCACCTAGTTAAGTTTTAAAAAGTGATCCTCGATTGTCCGCGGCCTCTTTCCGATCAGTTTGCAACATAGTTCAGATCTTTAAGGCGTTTTTTTGCGGAGTTATTACTAATTCTTCAAACGTAAACAACCGCCTGGCCTCGCAGCCATAACCGTCAAATTTCAAATATTGAGAGAGGCCTTGTACTGCGTAAAAGCTATGTAGACGTATAAAACCTGTCATTTTTAAATTCCATCAGATGTGTGCGATCGCTCGCTACCTATCTGTTTTATTTATAGCGTTTCTTCGTTGAGCTCGCATGAGGCGACAATTCGCGGCGACATGCCGCGCGACGCCGTCGCGCGACGGGTTGAGGGCCGCCAAAGCATTGCCGCTCGTCGCTGTCGCTCGGTTTCTGGGTTTTTAGAAAATTTCGAGTGTCGCCCGGAAGCAGCTCGCGAGGCAGCCAATCGCAGAGCGCTGTCGAGTGCTCAACTTCCGTTCTGGCTTTTTCTTCTTTTATTGCGTGTGAAGTTTGTTTTCCTAGTCCGGATCGGGCGAAGAACCTGGTGCCTTCACGCGCTCACTTCGTCTGATTCGTGTATATATGAGTGCATCGAGATAATTCAGTAAAAGCTTGGAAGGGTAATAAAAGAAAGAAAAAGGTTAGCGTGGCTAGATATTGTTAATTTCCGAAAGGAGCAGGAGAACGTCACTGCTTGCAATGCAAATCGGCATCGCAGTGTAGTAGCGCACCGCTGCGCTGTGACCCTTTAAAATACGATGTGTTACAAGAAATTTAATCAGTGTCTTATCGTACCTCATGCTGTTTAGTGTTAGAAATGGGATATAGCGTGATTGCATTCCCCTTGACCGAATGGACGAGGCGGCGGTAACAGAGCAACGCTGAAAACGCGCCTCTCTGTCGCTGAGCCCCGTCGCTCCGTGCGGTATGCACCAGCGACAACGACAGGCGTTGGCGGCGGCGTCGCGCGACGGATCGCTAGGGGTTGTCGCCTCATGCGGTTACCGCACAGTCCATAAGCAACGACTTTCCGCCTAAAATTAGGTTTTTAAGCTTTCCTTTAGAGTAAGCACAGATTGGGGGGGGGGGGTGATATATAATTTTATTTATAACAATTCGCAGACTTCAACGCAGTAATAGTTATATTTATATCCTTAGTAGGTCAGTACGTATGATTTTAGTACAGGCCCAGTGTTCTTTTTCTTTTTTATTTAACAGAGGCGTGGCAAGTTATGTGGGTCAAGCTAACAATTGGCTGTGAATTAAGCGATTAGAGCTTTCAAACTTAGTCTTCTGTTTTGTTTAATTTCTAAGAACCTTTAAGCTTCACAGAGAAACAGCATTTTTGAAAAGTGAATTTCAACTGTGGAAGTTCTTCGTTTATTAATGTTTGACATTGCTGACAAGGGTCCTAATTGAAACAGATGATAGGATCGAGTTTTTTGGTAACTTATGGCATGTGACCTAGAGCTGCTAGGAATTCATTTTCTGAGACAGCTTTTTTTTAGGAGTGTAGGGAAAGTAATGGTATGTTATGGGTTTTGAGAAGCATGGATTTAATGAAGTCTTTCTTTTACTGTGTTTACGGCTTGTTTGGCTATAATGCTTGCAGTCCAGCTGATGCAATTGTATTGTCACACTGCTTTTGCAGCAGATTTCATCTGCCATCGAGGGAGGGCTGCCTGAAAATGAAGCAGACAGCATCATGAATCTGTTGAGGCAGTTTATTCTATCAGCCATGGGTGCCCTGCCCTAAAGCATCCTTCCTGTAAAGGAGACATTGAATTGGTAGGTATCACATGCTGATGTTTTTTGCATTCATGTGTTTGCTTTATAACTGTAAAATTTTTATTGGTTCATGCTTTGCATTTATTGTTTTCTTTTGAGAGTATAAAGGGCGGATGTGTAACAGGCTTCATTAAAGCAAAGCTTGAAACCAGCTCGGTGTTGTTATATGATTCTTGCTGTGTTTTTAGCGCAAGACTGACATGTTGGTGAATCTTGCTCATAGTCTGCACTAAAGAAAATTTTTCATGGCCTCTTCAGAGCTTTAAAACAGGAGATATACTTAGCTGTTTTATTGCAGTAGTATCTACTATTTCTAGTTGAGGCAAAATTGAGTAAAACTATGTTTTAATAGCTCAGTGACAAACATGGTTTCATAATATAGCTGACTGCACTGTGCATATGTGTGCATGTTCATGCTGACATTCAGTTACTGTTTATTTAGACTGCCTCAGCATATGTACACATACATTGATGTTTCACTTGACCAAAGTTCAAGGGACCTTAGGAAAAAGTTTGTTGAAATGAAAGTTCATAGGACTGAAATAAATGCGTGGAAGATTGTTTCCATTAGCTTCAAGAAATATTCAGTTCAGTCGTTCAGTCGTGTCCGACTCTTTGTGACCCTATGGACCATGTCACGCCACGCTTTCCGGTCTCTGACTATCTTCCTAACATCACATAATTTCATCTGCAGTGCCTCGAGGATACCATCTAACCATCGCGTTCGCTGCCTACCCCTTCTCCAGCGACCCTCAACCTTTCCCAACATCAAATCTTTCTCCAGCAACTCCTCTCTTCTCATCAGATGACCAAAGTAGCTGAGCTTTAACTTTAGAATTTGACCCTCCAATGAGCAGTCAGGGTTTATGGTCGACAATATCGACTGATTTGATCTTCTGGCAGTCCAAGGAACTCTCAAGAGTCTTCGCCAGCACCACAATTCAAACGCGTCAATTCTTCGGCTGTCAGCCTTTTTCACAGTCCAACTCTCGCATCCATACATTACAACTGGAAAGACCATAGCACGAGTTATACGGATCTTGGTTGGCAGACTATTGTCTCTGCCCTTTACTAGGTGGTCAAGGCTAACCATTGCTCTCTTTCCCAGAAGCAGGCGTCTCCTAATTTCATGACTACAGTCTCCTTCCAAGGTAATCTTGGAGCCCAAGAAGAGAAAATCTGTCACAAATTTTTAGGTTGTTCAAATCTTATCTGAGCCCATTTATTTGTCACTGCCCTGATTTGCAAGGGAAGAATGCGTAACCTTTTGCAGCACTTTTGAAAGGACTACAGTGGTTTTGAACTCGATTACTGTGCAAGCTCCTGAGAATCTTGCCTATCACAACGGCCTGCTGAGGAGACAAGGCTTTTATTTTCTCCAAGCAGATCATGGTTAACCAAAATGCACACACATTTGCAATTCTTGGAGCTAAAGGGCCTGGTAGGGCTGAAGATCTGGCTATGACTGTACAGCTAATTAAGCGTGCAGACAGCTATGGATTCATCTGGTTACAAGCTAGTGTAGACAGCCAATTCACTTTAAAGCTAAATAACGGCCACTTTTCTTCACGTGATAATGAAGAGGGGTTCTTAACATAAAAATATGCTACAAAGAGTGCAGACTGTGCTTTTTTAAGCACTCAGTATGACTTTCAAGACACAGGATAGCACCGCGGAAAATGTTCGTTGAACTGAAATGAGCAATAACTGAAGTTTGTTAAAATGAAGTGCGTTTGCATAGTGTTAAATAGAGCTTCAGTGGGGAGATTTAATAAAGTTCGTACAACTGAATACATCGTCTAAGTGGCGTTCGTTCAAGTGGTATTCTGTTTTTCTGTGACTAAATGAGAACATTTACTTTGCTCAAAGCAACATATACACAAATATTTACTTTCTTGCTAGTCACCAAGATTTGCAATTAACTTCCGAACTCATTTTATTCACAACCTAAATAAATGCATCGTTAACCCTAGAGCCAAATAGTTACTAGCAATAACAAAAGTAATATGTTGATATTTATCTGTTGGAGAACATTTTCTCTTTGTTTTGTGTGTTTTTGAGTTCTGCAAACATGAGGGGGCTTATTACAGAAGGGGTGGGCTGCAAGATGAAGAGAAGTATCAGTGTGGCGGCCCTTTTCTGTTTATCAAATAATAATGCATTCTAACATGTAAAACGAATGCCTTTACAGCCTTCTAAAAATCTTTTTTAAATTGCATATTTGGGTTCTGCCTGGATAAACATAGATGGCAGAGAGAGATCTTTCTTCCATGGGGTGTGAACTGTATTTTGTGCAGAAAGCCAGAGGCTGTCGAACATGTGTTTATAGATTGTTGTGATTGGGTTTTTTGGGGGCAATATCCTACAGTGAACTTTGCTCAAACATGTCCCTTTAAACCCCCATGGAATTTCGTTCTCAGGTGTTGAAAATGTGTTCTGTAAGATATGATAAGGCTATTAAGCTTGCATAGCGCATGGAAGCGCCGAATAGCTGTTCGCCATGCTGATCTTTATTATCAGACCTATCCAAGAGTATAATGAGGGTTTTGTCCAACAGATGATGTTTTGAAAGCTCAGCCATGTATACCTGTGTTTATCAATGTAGTTGAAAAAGTGATCAGTTTGAATGCAATAATTAGAGTTATTGGATCTAAACTAGCTCTCGGCCAGCCTGTAGTGCTTGTCAAAAGGCAACAGTGACAAGAAGGGTGTTTTGCTAGAGCTTTTAAAGCTCTTAAATCTGTGCAGCTCTGCTTTAGTACATGCATTGTCTCCTGTACATGGCTAGTTAAATGATTTCTGTTCATTTTATTACAAAAAGTCATTCTAAATCTTTAGAGAAGCTTGCTCACCTCTATTGTTTGTTTGCATTGTGTTCACGCATGCTATAGCTGGAAATGATGCAGTATTAGTTACAAGTAAATAAATAAAAGGAGCAGCAACTACATTTCCTTCGTCCGCACATTTTTAAGAGCAACATACATGGGCTCATTAGATTTTAGTGTTATTTGCAACTGTGTTTGATAGTGAAAGATCTTCCTCTCATTGCATAGAAATCTTTCAGAAACTTCTGAAATAGTTTGATACCTGGTGATGTGGAGGTTGACTTCCCAGACAGAAATGTATTCCTATAGTTCATACTGCACCAGCCAAAAGATGAGACACAGCAAAGAGGAGGACAGGACAAGGCTGGACTATCAACTGAATGTTATTGATAAAAAGAAAACAACGAAGACTCCTTCCGAAAAGCTCGCGCACAACCCAACCGGTGGAATGGCAGGAAATTGGGAAGAAGATGATGAAGAAAATTCAAAGCCAATTCCAAGTCAAGGCCTAACTAATGACTTTTCTAATAGATGAAATTCCTTACAATGAAGGCTAACCGACGCCTTAGCCACACACTTGTCCTCGGCTTTAGCAATGTAAAATGCTTCAACCAACTCTGCAGAGTTGATTACCATTGCTGTAAACTACACCCGTATTATTGAAGTCAGGTGCACAAAGGGACGGGTCATGCTCCGACTTACACTCTCGGGATTGCACATGTAGCGCAAGATTAGAACTCTCCTTCCCTCCCAGAGAATTGGAGTGCTCCGTCAGGCGCACATTTAGACATCTGCCTGTCTGCCCGTTGTATTTACAGCGAGAAACAAGATAGGAGCTTTGTGCGCTAGAGTTAGAAAGGGGCTCGACAGTGTACCTCGTGATAGTTTTCGTTGTGCAGTGTCACATAAGAAAAAGTTCACCACCTGCAGAAAGAATGTGGTCTACCACGTTCCGCTGAATTGTGGTCGGTGCTACTACGGGCAGACAGGCAGATGTCTAAATGTGCGCCTGACGGAACACTCCAATTCTCTGGGAGAGAAGGCGAGTTCTAATCTTGCGCTACATGTGCAATCCCGAGAGTGTAAGTCGGAGCATGACCCGTCCCTTTGTGCGCCTGACTTCAATAATACGGGTGTAGTTTACAGCAATGGTAATCAACTCTGCAGAGAGTTCGTTGAAGCATTTTACATTGCTAAAGCCGAGGACAAGTGTGTGGCTAAGGCGTCTGTTAGCCTTCATTGTAAGGAACTTCATCTATTAGAAAAGTCGTTAGTTAGGCCTTGACTTGGAATTGGCTTTGAATTTTCTTCTTCATCTTCTTCCCAATTTCCTGCCATTCCACCGGTTGGGTTGTGCGCGAGCTTTTCGGAAAGAGTTCGTTGTTTTCTTCTTATCAATAACATTAAGTTGATAGTCCAGCCTTGTCCTGTCCTCCTCTTTTCTGTGTCTCGTCTTTTGGCTGGTGCAGTATGAACCCATACCAACGTGCCCAGTCGTCAACCTTGTTGTATTCCTATAGTACCGTATGCATGCACAATAGATAAACGTAACCCCTTGCATATACACTGAATCTTCCACTCTAGAAGAGAATTTTGTGCAGAAGCATTTTACTGTAGTTTGCCTCTGTGGAGCATTGTATTTCTAATTTTGTGCTTCTCTTTTTATGCTGTTACTCAGCAACATATGAAGTATTCCTTGTTTGTTTCTGTTACTTGTGCATTTGACTTTTCCTTTTTTTTATTATTCGAAATAACTTTCTTCCTTCTGTTCTGACTAGTGTTTTCGCATGCATATGCAGTCCTCTTGATGCTTCATTGAGCCATATCTGGAGACTCCCTGTTGCCGTGGTCTGTGCCGACAAGTAAAAACTAGGCAACCTGACTTCCGGGACAAGTAGCAGTGGGACGTAGCTGCATGGTTTCTTCAGCATCCATGTGGATTTCTTATGAAAGACAGGTATTTCTCCTATATTTGACTTTCATATGTGATCAAGATTTTACCTTGGTGACAAGCTCTTGAAGGAAAGGATAGACATTTATGGCACTTTCTTAATTTCTTACTCTCGGGAATACACTATTACGACTTGTTAACTGCATATGTAGCAAAAATTATGTGTGACTGCATATTCCAGCAGTAAGCTGCATGATTTTTTAAGGATGAAATAATTTAGCTCCTATTGTCGGTAGCCTACTATTGACGAGCCAAAGCAGGCAATATTAGGTACCAAAAAGTGATTATGCGGGGCCGGGTGGGTTTTAATGAGACAAGCTCTCCACATTTTAAGCCTTTGTACAGGGCCAACGTGCCTCCCTAAATGTGTCTGGGACACATGCAAGTCTTGTATCCTCAAAAGGACCTTGTCTAAATTTAAATAAAAGTAGCGCCAACCTATTTTGAGTACGACCAGTTCAGCAGTAAGCTCAAAAAAAAGGCATTCATGTCTTGTGCGATGTCAGTGCACGTTAAAGAGCCCCAGCTTGTCAAACGCTCTGAAGTCCTGCCCTACAGCATCTCTCATAGCCTGGGTTGCTTTGGGATGTTAAACCACATAAACAAAACCAGTCATTTTTTACCACCCCATCTGAGTTGTCTTTCCACGTGTCTCCAAATGATAGTGCCTACATAAGACTTGCCACTATTCCTGAGATTACCTAGATTATTATGTATTGATGTATTTTATGAATATGTAATTTTCCTCAGTGAAGCATTGCGTTTTCAATTCTGGGCTTTTCATGGTGTCACTCAGCAACCATATGAAATACTGCTCCTTTTTTCTTTTACTTGTGCATTTGACTTTTCCTTTATTATTCAAAAAATCTTTCTTCCTGCTGTTCTGACTAGTGTTCTCATATGTACATGCAGTCCTCTTGTTGCTTCATTCGACCATATCTGGAGACACACTGTTGCCGTGGTCTGTGCCGACAAGTAACAAGGCAACCTGACTTCCTGGACAAGTAGCAGTGGGACGTAGCAGCATCCATGTGGACTTCTTATAAAAGAAAGGTATTCTAAATTTTGCTTTCATATGTGATAAAGATTTTACCTTGGTGACAAGCTCTTAAAAGGAAAAGATGGGCATGAGTGGCACTTCATTTTCTTACTCTCTGGGAATACACTATTGAGACTTGTTACCTGCATATGTAGCAAAAAGTATGTGTGGCCGCATATTGTAGGCTTACTATAATATACTTCATCATTCCCTATTATCGCTCTTGTATTCCCCTAGGTGTTTGGTGTAGCTGGTCTCCTTCAGTAATTACTTATGTGTGTGTGTGATCTGCTATGGCAAACATAGCCATCACTCAGGAAAAATGGGAGCAAACAGGCATAGTGGCATCACTTGCTGGTAGCATGCACCAAAATGTATGTATACATACTGATACGTTGCCGCTCAACATGTGTATTTGCTTGATGTAGCAAATGGCAGAGGAGAGAGTTTATCTGATGACCAAGCATACTGGCGTGTAAATTTCACTCCTTTGTTTCCTGGGCCCCTATTGTGATAAACTAATGTCGAATGATATAGAGGATCAAAAGGAATACAACTAAACACAGCAAGAGTCTCTATCTCCTGAGGGTGTTTTGCAGGTACTAGTTTGTACAGAAAGTAGTTGGAAACCAGTTAGCTTATTTTGAGGAAAAACAGGCATCTGAGTGAAGAGAGATGTGTGTGTGAGGCTAGCACAAAGCGTGCGAAATTGGCAGAAAAATTTTGAGCATGTATATTTCTTTTCTAGGTGACACCGTGATAAATTTTGATATGGCTGGTACATCAAACACACAATGTTGTTGCCGTCGGAAACCAACTGTTTCTGTGTCAAGGGTTTGTGCAATAAATGAAGGTATGAATTTGCATCTGTTTCTTTTGCCACTCTCACTTTTCACGAAATATTACATGCATGTGAATAGTGAGTAAAATACACGTTATTATTGGACACTTGAAATATAGTTAGCATAACACAAGGTATTAATACTTTGTATGAACATGATTCTTTAAAATAACGGTGGCCAATTATCGGAACACAGTCGTTACAGTGTCCATATACGCTATCGATAGGCTAATCATAGGAGGTATAAATACGTTCTATGTAAATACATTCTATTCAATCACGGTGGCCAATTGTCGGAAGGGAGATCATACATAGAGCATACGTGTTCTAAAGACTTTCTTTTGATGGTCGATAGCTTCTATGATCATATTGTCTAAAGACATCGCATAAAGTGATCATAGACATTTTTGTAAGGGGCGCGGCACCCGATCCAGGGCGAGGTCCGCCGCCACCTGTAGTTGGTTTGCCCAGGCCGCCACGCTTACGTATGGTCGCGGCGGCTCGGCCCCCTCCTGGCTTGTCCAGGTGGCCACGGACCGGAATTGCCGTTGCCACGTTTCAGCCGCCGCCGCTGGAGTCCGTCGCGGAGACCGCGGCCGCTCCTGTTGCAGGGGCTGCTGTTGCTGCGGCCACTGTTGCTGCGGCCACTGCGGCCGCGGGTCGCACTGCTGCATCCGCTGCGGTTGCTGCGGCCGTGGGCCCCGATGCTGCGGGCCCCGTTGCTGCGGCCTCAGCCGACGAAGGCCCCGCTGCTGCTGCTCTTGCTGCGACCCCAGTCGCAGCTGTGGCCGCCGGCGCCCTGGTTCTCGGCAGCGTCCCGGTGGCCGACGGAGATGCCGGTACTGCTGCTGCTGCATCAAGCTGGTCTCTCCGTCAGCCCTGACCAGGCGGGCTCCGTCCGGTCTCAATTCCTGGCCCGAGCGGCGTGGTGTTTCTGACGGCATTTCGGATCCGACTGGCGTGGCGGCCGAATGAATTGCTCCGAGTGACTTCGAACCACCCTGCCGCGCCCTCTGGGAAACGAATACGGGATTCCGATTGGTTTCCCTTGACGCCTCTAACCAATAGTTACCTGCCCTTTGGCCCGGTCCCTACAGCAGCAGATGGAAAGGGGGGAACAGCTTGGTAGCGTCTTCGCCGCCATCCGCTTTTCCTTTCCTTCCCCCCCCCCCTTTGTTTGGCACGAGGGGACATACGGACAGTACTGCGAGATACGACCCTCCCGTAGCCAGCTCGCTTCCTCACAACCGGTTGCTTCCTCGACCGCTCGTCTGAGCGGTCGATGTGTTGTTGTCAGACCAGTCACCCCGTCAAGGTCGTTTTCGCCTAGAGCCGGTGTTGTATGGGCGAGTCTTGGGGGTAGGTGGGGGCACTGACCTTTTCCCGCGTCTTCGCGAAATCGGCGCTGCCGCCCTGCCAGCCACTTCCCGTTGGAAGTACTGCTTTAGCTCCCCGACGTGGATCGGCTTGCCGAGTCGACCCGTGTTCGGATCTTTCAGCCTGTAGTTCAACTGCGAGAGCTTCTTAGCAACTATGAACGGCCCAATTCATTTAGGCGCAAGACCAGCTCCGAACCACGTGCTCGCATCGCTCTGCACATGGCTACGCTTTAGAACGAAGTCTCCCACTTGAAATTCCACGTTCCGATGCGCGCGATCATCGGCAGCCTTCTGGCTAGCCCTTGCTTTAGCGCGATTTTGGCTGGCCTCGCTCACTGCTTTTTGCAAACGATCACGCATGCGCCGCGCATAGTCGGCTATTGCCGTTTCGTCTGACGAAGCATCCTGCCTTTTGGTCAAAATGGTGTCAGTTGGCGTATTTAGTTCCCTCCCGAACATAAGGAAGTCAGGCGTGAAACCTGTGGAGCGATTCTCGCTTGTTCGCAGTGCAAAGGTGATCGCGTCGAGGTGCTCATCCCAGTCGTTGTGCATCCAGGCGTATGCCCCGAGTAGTGGCTTCACATCGCGATTGCGGCGTTCGGTCACATTTGACTGCGGATGATAACACGTCGTTCGCTGCTGCCGTGCGCCCATGGCGGCACACGTATCACGAAAAACTTTCGCCGTGAAATACGAGGCGTTCTCAGTGATCAGCCTCTCCGGAAACCCGTAGCGACAGAACAATCCTGAAAGCTTCGTCAGGATTTCCTTCGTTGTGGCGTTTCGCAGCGGATAGAGTTCAGCGATTCCGCTGAAGTGACATGTCACCACTAACACAAATTTGTGCCCTCTTTTGCTGCGCGGCAGCGGTCCAATCAGATCGCACGCCACAGTTTCCCATGGCTTTGTGCTCACGATCGGTTGGACAAGGCCAGGCGGTTTTCCACCTCGCGGCTTCCTTTCTTGGCAGACGTGGCAGGTCCGTACGTATTTACATACATCAGCCTTCATTCCTGGCCAGGTAGCGAGCCGACATAGTTTCTTCCATGTCTTTGGTGCGCTTCCGTGACCGTCTGCGTCGTGATAGTGCTGCAAAGCAGCATGCCTCAGTTGGCCGGGGATGACGGCTTTAAAGCACTCGTTTGAGTCTTCTTTGCCAGGCACGTATTTCAGCAATGCTCCATCAGCGTCCAACAGGAAGCTCTCCAGCTCACTCGCAGCAATACCAGCTGCACTAGAGCTTGCGCCTACCGCGTTCTCCGCGGATTCTGGGCGCTCTTCGACCAGCGGTGTCGATTAGTCCGTCTCTTCACGCAGACTGGCGACCATCTCACGACAATACGAGTCTTCCTGTTGGGCTTTGATGGAGCTTTGCTGGAGCTTTGTGGGGGTATGAGGGGGAACGGTCTTCCGCCCCGCTCCTCCGCAGGTGCAGCGTCCTCGCTAGCGACCCGCGGAGGGGAACAAAGGGGACAAAGGATGGGGAAGACACATAGTTAATACTCGAACGCTATTTATTGCACTTGCAAATAATACAGAACATGCCGGCTAGCTATACATCAAAAAGGTTTTCCTTGGAAGGGCAAGGCTACGTAAGAAGGACTTTTGACTCACCGACTGGGGAATGGGGGTGCGATTTCGGCGGCGGACATTTGAACGCGCCGTGAATATGGCGGCCGGGATCTCCCGTGCGCGCCGCATTCTTCGGACAAAGCCATACCACGGCGTTTGCCGCGGGAGGCGGCGAGAGCGTGCGGTATTTACCGGTCGCTTCGCCGTTGGGAACCAGAAGATTGGCGGTCGTGCACGACAGGTCCTCCCGTGTGCGCAGCGTACTCCGTGCCCGCTATCCCCCGGCATTTGCCGGGAGAGGGGGCGGGAGACAACCACTCTCGTTGCCGGCTGGATCCAGAAGCTCTCTCTTGTCTTCTCGCGGGAACCCGCGTAGACGTCTTGGTGGCGCACCCATCGCTGGTCTCCTTCCCCCAAGGGGAGGTATTTACCTCCCCTCCCAACCAGCGCTGCCATGAAGCTCGTTGGGGTGGTGGTGATCGGTCGCGGCGAAGGGGGAGGAAACTGGTTTTCCACATCCCCCCCTCCTTAAATGTTCACCTATGGTTGTCGAGAGCTGCTCCTTGGACGCCATCCGCGAGGTAAACACCAGGCTTAGCAGGGCGATCCAAACGTTGGTGTCATCCGACGAGCAGCAAGGTGAAGGGGCCCCCGCGGTCCATCGGCAGGTCCCAGAAGCCAGCGTGACGGGAGGGTGTTGTTCCCGCTGGCGCGCCTTTGTTGGCAGGTAGGGGTTGGCCTCCTCTCCCGTCAAGCCGGACTGGTTCCGTGAGACTCCGAGCTTCGGTGATTCAGGGCAGCAGGCACGAACGTAAAGAATGGCAGCAGGTCCAGGCGGCTTCACTTGATATCTGCACAGCCCTCCGGATCTCCAAAAAGGTTGAATATATTGAGCAAAATGACCATTTGGTAAAATGTGGGCCAATGCGAGTGCCAAACAATTTTGTCCAGCACCGCACTGCGTTCCGTTAATCCGAACGAAGCACGGGCATCCGCGGTTCGTTTGCCGGCATAATAATCTTGTTCCACAAAATTCCCGATTCGCCTTCTCAGCCCAAAAATACCAAGTTCATTTGAACGAAGTTAGCTGTCTCTAGTTCAGCGAGATGTTCGGCTACAGCGAGGCTAATATAAAACAAGCAAAACGCATTTGCGCATGCTGTATGCCACGGTTAGACTGTCCTCCGGCGTGCGACATGGCAGCTCCCAAAAAGAGCCTTAAGCCTATTCGCTCTAGCGCTAAGGACAAGAGCTAGAACGCAGCGCCGCGAGGATGTGCATCTCCGCCAAGGAACCCAGGGTGACCCTACTCGCTCGTTGCCATCCAAAGGCAACTTCTGAGCGAACGGCGCCCACCGCGTCCAGCGGTGTCGGAGCGCCCCGGTGCTTTCTGGCAATCACGGCTGCAATACCAGTCAGCCGATTGCGGCCCCTGGCTCCCAGAGCCAAAGAGACAGAAGAGGAAATATTTACAAGTTACAACTATATACAAGAAAAGTAGGGCCACCGTCCCGGCTGAGGCACTCACTCGCTTCCGGCGTGCTGTTCTCCGTGGACGGCTCGGTCTCGTGCTCCATGTACGGACCTCGTGGCTGTACCACACACACACACACACACACACACACACACACACACACACACACACACACACACACACACACACACACACACGCACGCGCACACACACAAATAAAAATGCTCCACACACACACATACACACATGCACGACCATTTGTTCTCACTGCAACTCCTCTCACCTCGCCATCAAGAAAGCATATTAGCCTTGCTAGCATAGCGATGTCGGTTCAGGCCTAATGTTAAACGTCCGGGCAGGCACTCCAGGCCGCGAACTGACTATTGTCCTTTGTTCCTAGGGAGGGGTAACTAACTCAAGTGCTTCTGCACGAGAGCCCCACGTTGGGCGTCATTGTGGGGGTATGAGGGGGAACGGTCTTCCGCCCAGCTCCTCCGCAGGTGCAGCGTCCTCGCTAGCGACCCGCGGAGGGGAACAAAGGGGACAAAGGATGGGGAAGACACATAGTTAATACTCGAATGCTATTTATTGAACTTGCAAATAATACAGAACATGCCGGCTAGCTATACATCAAAAAGTTTTCCTTGGAAGGGCAAGGCTACATAAGAAGGACTTTTGACTCACCGGCTGGGGAATGGGGGTGCGATTTCGGCGGCGGACGTTTGAACGCGCCGTAAATATGGCGGCCGGGATATCCCGTGCGCGCCGCATTCTTCGGACGAAGCCATACCACGGCGTTTGCCGCGGGAGGCGGCGAGAGCGTGCGGTATTTACCGGTCGCTTCGCCGTTGGGAACCAGAAGATTGGCGGTCGTGCACGACGGGTCCTCCCGTGTGCACAGCGTACTCCGTGCCCGCTATCTCCCGGCATTTGTCGGGAGAGGCGGCTGGAGACAACCGCTCTCGTTGCCGGCTGGATCCAGAAGCTCTCTCTCGTCTTCTCGCGGGAACCCGCGTAGACGTCTTGGTGGCGCACCCATCGCTGGTCTCCTTCCCCCAAAGAGAGGTATTTACCTCCCCTCCCAACCGGCGCTGCCATGAAGCTCGTTGGGGTGGTGGTGGTGGTCGGTCGCGGCGAAGGGGGAGGAAACTGATTTTCCACATCGTCCGCCACGACAAAGAAAAGCAGATTCGTTCTCCTTAGCCTGTTTTCGGCGTCTTCGCATCTCGACTCAATTTTGCGAAGCTGCGTGCCAATGGTACCTAGGGTGTTAGGGCCGGGCGCATACTCTGACGTGGTTTCCTTTGTCTTGGATTCGGCAAGGTCTACTTCAACCGCGCGAATTCGGTCAGACAGTTGCTTCAGCTCGACATCAACCGACGCCCGCCAGTGCTTGAGTATATCACCATTTTCGCTGTTAGGACCTGGGTTTGTCTCCACATCGCCACAGAGGATCAAAAGGACGTTACAAATACAACGAGCTGCTCTGCTATCAAGCAATCCCATCAAAACCAACCAAACGCCTGGGCACGGTACCGCGAAGAAACAACGATTGCTGGTTCTAACACAACGGCCATCGTTTAGGTAACTAACCTGGAATAACAGATGAGGTAAGTGCACCATACTAGATGCGGTGTCGTGCCCCGCAGGGGCGACGTTTGGCTGCTGCTTATATCCCCTTTCGTCGTCACTGATAGTGGCTGTGCGTACACGTAGTTGCCAGAGCAGGTAGTGATCGACGGTCAAACTTGTCCCTTGCGTCCAATACTCGGGTTGGCTTGTCGCCGGCAAGGCACAGGCTCTCGGGGAGACCGTGACAGACACTGCAACAGCCACCTTGAGTATAAGGGTAACCTGGAATAACAGATGAGGTAAGTGCATCATACTAGATGCGGTGTCGTGCCCCGCAGGGGCGGCGTTTGGCTGCTGGTTATATCCCCTTTCGTCGTCGCTTATAGTCGCTGTGCGTACGCGTAGTTTCCAGTAATCGACGGTCAAACTTGTCCCTTGCGTCCAATACTCGGGTTGGCTTGTCGCCGGCAAGGCACAGGTTCTCGGGGAGACCGTGACAGGCGCTGCAACAGCCACGTTCAGTATAAGGGTAACCTGGAATAACAGATGAGGTAAGTGCACCATACTAGATGCGGTAAGTGCACCATACTAGATTGACGTGACGAGACATGTCAATCAAATGAAAGCGAACGCGCTCGGCCGCTGTGTGTGGAACTCGGTAAGTGGCGTTTTTTTCAGCGCGAGAATCATGCCGTACGTGCCCCCCGTCGTCCCGCTGTTGTTCGCAGTGCTCAGCGAATGTGATCGGCGGCTTCGGCGGTCGCGCGCACAAGGCGATCCTTCCCGCATGCCTGATGATGTCTTAAGAAGGCACTTGAGACTGTCGAAGAGGCTTGTACGCCGGCTATGCGAAAATCTAAAACCCTACCTTGCCCCAACGAGTAAAAGCGCGCTCACAACAGAGGGGAAAGTACTCTGCGCTCTGCGGTTCTTCTCTACCGGAGTCTTCCAGGCAGCAGTCGGTAGCGAGGCAACTAACGACTCCCGCAGTCGTCTGTGAGCCGAACGATTTTGGCCGTCGCTCAACCAATCGTTCGTGTCGGCACGGAGAAAAACTGGGTGTTGTTTTCATCGACTGCCAAAGAGAAGGCGCGCGCCAAGGCAGAGTTTTTAGAACGTGGTCGCATCCCCGGGGTCGTCGGGTGCGTCGATGGAACGATGATCGCCATCAGTCGCCCAAGAATCTGAGCCCCGACGAGACGCAGGCTTTTATGACAAGAAAAGGGTACTACGCCCGTAATACAATGGTGGTAAGTGCATTATTTACATTGTACCTGACACATGCAAGATTTGGCCGAATTTGTGGCAACACATGACCCCCTCCCATCCCCTTTTTTATTGTTCACTTGTTACGGTCACCTGGAAATGTCTAACGTTAACATGCATTTTTTTTTTATTATTTATTTTATAACAGTTTATGACCATGAACATAATTTTGTGCTTTCCTTCCCCCTCATGTAATAACTTGTTCAGGGACCTGAAGCCTCAATAAATGATGATGAACATAAAGCGGCTCAAAATTAGTGTGACTTCCTGCTTACCGCACAGTAATGTTATTGATATAACCCGGAATGCATGTGGGCGCTGGTATTTTATGCACGTTAAAGGAAAGCTGTCAGTGCACTGACACAGCTCGGTATCTCAAAATTAACCATCCCTTCTGCAATATAAATAGTGACAGCTTACATACCATCATTACAAACTATGATTAATTGTGAGGGCCGTGCTGTACTTCTTTGTTCAAATAGCTTTGTTTATGGCATGCATCTTTATACATTCACTTTGTTTTGCAACTTTATTTGTAATAATATGTCTTATTGGGTAACTTTATTCCTAATTTAATAACCCAATCGATTCTAAGGTACATTCTATTTAGCAAAATGGCTGTACCCCCTTCTGCATACACCGTTATGGTCTGCATTATTCTGTGAATAAGTGCTTTCTAGGTATTTTGATCAAATCTTTCATATAAGTTTTAATGTGCAACATGAAGAAATGTTGAAATATTTGGATTGGTCATCATGGCTATGACAGTTGCTACAGAGCTCATGGTGCATTGCAATTATACTGGTAGTTATTTTAAGCTTTTGCTTCTTTTGGTATCGAAACAGGTGTGCGATGCATGTGCACACATCCAAGCAAATTGACCCATGAAGGTCGGGCTCAACCCACGACTCTTTTATCTGGCGATATTCAACCCTGAGGCAACAAGTAACCACGGATCTCTCAGAGGGAGAGCACCTTCTCGGTAAATGCTGCTTGGCAAAAAAATGCAGAGAAATAGAAATTTTTTTTTCTGCAGGTGACAGCGGATATCCTCTGGAGGAGATGCTGCTGATGCCAGTGCCCTGGCATCCAAGCCCCCACACACCACCCTAGTGAAGAATCCCGTATCGCGACAAACGAGTTTGAACCGGTCCTGCATTATCCCGTATAAATTTCATACCGGTGTGACCAGTCCTGTATGAAGCCTAAACGGGTTTATATTGGACAGGTCATGTTCGGTATGAATCTCAATCCGGACGGTCCAGTCCGGTATAGCGTCAATACAGGGCAGACCATTTCCAGTATGCACCTTTTACATGACATCTCAGTCCGGTGTGGATACGAAAAGGGCAGACCAGTGCTGTATGAAGCTTAAACGGGTTTGTATCGAACAGGTCATGTCCGGTATGAATCTCAATCCGGACGATTCAGCCGGTATAGAGTTAATATAGGGCAGACCATTTCCAGTATGCATCCTATACATGACTTCCCAGTGTGGTATGGATATGAAACAGGGCGGACCAGTCCGGTATTGAGCTCATATAAAGCACAGGGCGTGTCCTGTTTAACAAAAACCGGACAAACCCATATAAATGAAACTGATACGGGACAGAGTATTTCCGCTTCTCAACACAATTCGGATTTATCGTGAAGCTCAACCAGGATGACCATGTCAGAACATGCCTTCACGCTAAATAAGCATGAAACAATACATATATGTTACAACTTTTCTGTATATGTGGAGTACGCGCTGTTTCGCAAATACCTAGAAGATATGACGCCGTGGATGTGTGCGCTAGCAAGTACATACACGCATCGTGTTTTGCTTTTGCGTGTGCAACAGTCGCTGCAGCTTGTACGATCTTGCGGTGCATCTTCATATCTGCAACTGAAGATCTGCCACCTTCAATGCGAAAGTGCAAGCAAGAAGGTAGCCCTTACAAAAAAGCCTAATGAGTTTGTGATTTATTGTTGATTACATTTCTCATCATGCACATTAACATTTCTATACATGTTCTTGGTGCATTCTTGATGAGTTTCATAAGAAAGTTTGCAACCGTGTTTTTGATGCACTGTCTTGAACTTTTTTTCAACTCTTAATGCATGATTGGCTATGTCATCATAATGTGTATTGTTTGATGTGTTTCTAATGTTCCTAGAGATTCCAGTGCGCACCCTAGTGTGGTAGAATGTTATGGCCACTGAAACTGGAATTACCCCAGAAGGCTTTAAAGTAATTCGAATTTCAGATCACCACTTGGCGCTGAAGTCAAAACTGCACATTTTATTTAATTTTGCATGAAACCATTGACGACAGGCTGCTCATTTTGTGCACAACTGCGGTGTTCAAATTGCCACAAGTGTAACCTGAAAATAGAGAAGAGGCAATTAATTAAATCAGTGTCACTTAGATGCCATTTACTGCTCACTTGCTGAATTTGCTACAGTGCCATGCTTACCGGTCTTATCATTTACCCGAACAGGGTCGAGAGCTTCCTTGCATGTTGCATCTTTATTCAGGCTGCTTCACTTGCCGTAGAGGGACTTTCCTCTGAGTTGTTAGGTGAATATTGCCAGCATCATGCCCCTAGAAAATTTCCGCTGTTCCTTTTCAGTCCGTACGTAACCGATCTAGTGTGGTCTTTTCCACGAAGACCACACCAAGGGGGACCTGCATAGGAATTTACCAACCAACCAAGAAAACCATGTAACACCTCATATACAACAGTCTCAATATATTTAGTCGAAGCAGTGTCACATCAGATGACTCAAACCTTGTACAAGTATGGCGTTTTATTCATGCAGTGGAAATTTTTAATAACAGTAAGTAGCAAAATTGCTTGCAATATGCGCACTGTAATGAGCAATGCAGGTAAACATGCGGTTAAGGCTATTAAAACTGCGTCATATGCACATTTAAGCAAAAGAAAAAAAAGCAAACGTCTGGTAACAACCAAAATCTGTAATAGCAACATCCGGTACAATTTTTGGCCACATTATTCAAGCTGTCCACCTCTACGTGAATGCTGAGGCATCAGTAGCAAATATCCATTTATTCTAGTCGTCACTACTGAAGACACTACAAAAATCAAGTAATGCGGTCAAAGATTTATGTTGAAATATGACCAGAGAAATAATGAAAACTGGATGATTTGAACCACATCGGCCCACTTAGCACGTGTACAAGTGTGCCTTATTGGAAGCCTTATTGAAAAAAAATACGTAGCTAAACGATTCTTCGAGAGCAAAAGCAAATTCCATAACAAAAGCAGCACAATAGAAACGAAACTTCACACTCCATGCAACCACGAAATACGATCACCGTAAAATAAAAAATGCTCTCATTGTGATTAAAAACGCAAATCTTGAAGCCAGAAAGTCACATAGGTTGATGATAGCGGCATATAGTTTACGCAGTTTGGAAAAAACTATTATGCAACCAAGCCGGCCGACCGAAGGAAAGGAGGTGAGTAAGGAAAATTGAAAGAGCGAAGGAGGCTTCAGGTGAGCGAGCGCGAAGTGTAAGAAATGCGAGAAGAGGAGGAAGCCGAGGGTGCGAGGAGAATTAAGTTACACCAACATGGACCTGGCGGCACGAACGGAAACGGTAGAAGAAACCGAGAGGTTGCAAACTGTACGAAGTATCAAACTAAAATCGTTTTGTGAACCTCCTGCGCGTACTAAATGCAAGGAAAACGTATAACGACACACATTATTTCTGTTAGATAAAGTTGAGACTGATGGTCTTGCTCGAAATCTGCCTAACTATTCCAAAATAAAGGAGCGAAAAGTAAACATAACCCGGTTGGAAGGCGTCCCACATGTTACTAAGGATGAACAAAGGCCGATTCCTAGTAGCTCCAGGACGAATGAAGCGGCTGGGCTAAAGCCAAAAGAACGCTCAGCTGTGGACGTGTCGGGAATTAAGCGGCCGGAAAAAGCGATGTTGCAAGGAGATTTATCACATAGCAACATGGAATGTAAGATCTATGACGAAAGGTAAACTGGATGTCGTCAAGCGAGAAACGGACAGATTGAACATGGGTAGATTGGGTATTAGTGAGCTCAAGTGGACCGGAATGGGAGATTTCAATTCCGGCGACCATTATGTCTCTTATTGTGGGCACGAATCCAGGAGAAGGAATGGGGTCGCTCTCATAGTAAACAGAAGAATAGGCAAAGCAGTGCTAGGGTACAACCCCAAAAACGACCGAATGATTTCACTTCGGATCCAAGGTCACCCTTCCAACAGTTATCGAATTCTATGCACCAACCACTAATGCTGAAGAAGCTGACGCTGAGATTTTATGCGGACCTGCAATGCCTTTTATACCGCACTCCATCATCCGACATCCTTTTTCTCATAGGAGACTGGAATGCTAAGGTGGGCAGTGAACAAATATGCGGAATTACAGGCAAATTCGGTCTTGGCGAGCCAAATGAAGCTGGGCAGAGGCTAGTAGAGGTTCGTCAAGAAAACAGCCTGGCCCTAGCGAATACTCATTTTCAGCAGCACAAGAGGCTCCTGTACACATGGACTTCACCGAATGGTGTGTACAGGAATCAGATTGATTATATCATCTGCCGGAAGAGATGGACAAGCGCTATACAAGCAGTAAACTCAAGGCCTGGGGCCGAATGTGGCACCGATCATCAGCTTCTTGTTGCCACATTTAAGCTTCATTTGAGGAAAACGCCGAAACCTAGAAGGCTTTCCACGCATGATCTAGATCAAATTCCATCACAATATGCTGTGGAAGTGAGGAACCGATTTCAAGATTTAGATCTAGAAGAGCGAGAGCCTGAGGACTTGTGGGCTGATGTTCGTGATATAATACAAGAAGTTGCTACAAAGGCAGTTCTAAAGAGAAAGAAATGCAAGAAAGCACATTGGTTGTCTGAATAGGCCTTGCAAATAGCTGGGGAAAGGAGGATGGGAAAATATATGGGTGAAAGAGAAAGATACAAGGTTCTCAATGCGGATTTTCATAGAATAGCAAGGAGAGATATGAAAGCCTTCCTGAACACACAGTGCCAAGCAGTTGAGGAAAACAGCCAACTGAGGAACACAAGAGCTCTGTATAAGACAATCAAAGATGTCAAAGGAAGCTTCTGTGCAAAGATGGGCGTGATAAAGGACAAACTAGGAAGGCACCTCACTGAAGCGTCAGAAATAAAAAAGAGGTGGCGAGAATACGCAGAACTGTACAAGAAGCACCCGGATTTGCAAACCCAACAGGGCCTGGTCATACCGGTATAAAATTTATACGGGATAATACAGGACCGTTTCAAACCCGTTTGTCGCGATACGGGATTTCTCACTAGGGTGGTATCGCAGAACATCATCCATGAAACCCAGCGTTACTTCTTTTCATTGTTTGATTGTTTGTACGCTCATGTACGTGCGTGCACTCGTGTCTGTGCTAAAACATTATCTTAAAGCGGAGAAAGAGTTTTCACACGAATTCAATGACGCAGGAAATAAGGTGGTGAAGGAAGCTAAAAGGCGTTCGTTGGCGCCCGCATCAACGATGGAATCACAAAACCTGACATTTCAATCAAGGACTTGATTCGGGCTTCTGCTCTTGCTATGACAGTCTCCTTGTTCTGGCCCCTAAATCTATAGAGACACACTGCACTTTTATTTGCTCGGATGCTCGGATATATTGCCAGGGGGCGCTCGGAGCGAAAGACGTTGAAGTGGCGCTCGGGGAAAAAGGACGAAGTGAATCGGCTCCGGACTAGTAAGACGTACCTAAAGCTTGGACCGTGTCATTCCACCTGCACCGGCTCTGATAATCTAGCCCTAGTCGCCAATATCGTGACAAATCTGCTGGAGGTCAGGTCTGATGTCCCGTACCCCTCCGCTAAGCAGGAGTGCTGGTAATATATTCGAGGAAACGTCTGTTCACCGCACCAGCCGCCGTCAACGAGGCCTACCACCTGAGTTTTCCCCATCGGCTATGACTACCGGCAGCCACGACGTCGTCGCAATGCCTGGAGCGGCCCCTACTTACGTGACGTTTCAGAACCCCCGCGTCCCAAAGACCTTTCACGGGGACACCTATGAATACGTCGACGACTGGTTGCAGCACTACGAAAGGGTAGCTACCTTCAACCTCTGGGATGATGCCGCCCGGCTTCGCAACGTCTACTTCAGCCTTGAAGATGGCGCTCGGACATGGTTCGAGAACCATGAAGACCAGCTGTCTTCCTGCAGTGAGTTCAAGCGTCATCTTGCGGCTGCTTACGGTAGCTCAGATCGCCGCGAAAGGATCGAACGCGCTCTCCAATCTCGGGTTCAAATGCCTAACGAAACCGTCGCGGCATATATCGAAGACATGACACGCCTCTTCAAGCGGGCAGACCCTACAATGTCCAAGGACAAAAAGCTGCGCTACCTCATGCTTGGCGTTAAAGAGCAGCTTTTTGCTGGCCTGGTGCGCAGCCCACCGAAAACTGTCGCAGAATTCCTTGCGGAAACATCCACGATAGAAAAAGTGCTTCAGCAGCGAGCTTCGGCACAGAATCGTACCGTCCACGCCACCTCCGTCTCTGCCGAGTTACCATCGCATGGCATGGACGCATCGGCGCTACGTGAGCTCGTACGTTCGATTGTGCGCGACGAACTCAGATTGCTGTATGGCGCACATCAACCAGCTTCTACCTCCATTGCGAGCGTTGTCCGCGACGAAGTGCAGCAAGCGCTCCGGCCTCCGTTTCCAAGCGGTGAACCTCACCCTGCTCCTCCTCTTACGCCACCTGAGTGCCAGCGTCCCACATACGCCGAGGTGCTACAATACTCGCCACCCCAGTGTCCGAACCTCATTCCTGCTAACGTAGCTGCACCAACAACACCGGCCCCCGTGATCCAGTACGTAACGGATTCCCGACAGTCTAGACGGAAAGCAGACGAGTGGCGTACCCCCGACCGACGGCCTTTATGCTTTCACTGCGGCGAACCGGGTCATGTCTATCGGCGCTGTCCCTACCGTCGACTGGGCCTCGAAGGTTTTTCCGCCGATTCTCCGCGGCCTCGCTACGGCGAGCGACCCCGAGCCGTTGAAGATTTCCTTAATGACCAGCGCCGTGGTGTTCCGTCTCGTCTGCGGCAATCTCGATCACCGTCGCCCAGGGCTCGCCCTTCGCCATCTGCTGCGAGGTCCTCATGGGCAGCGCAGGGTCGATTGCCCAGCCCCCAGCGGGGAAACTGAAACCAGCGACCTTCGGGGGTAGGCTCGCTGGACATCGCTGCGCGGGAGACCCCCCATCGACGCGGACACGGAAACTACGAATCGACATGGGAAAAGTCCGCGGTTGCCGATCATAACGCTACCTCGACGCCACCACGACGCACCCGCAACGACGACGAATTGCCGGTGGAACCGACGACGCACCAACGCACCCGCAACAACGACGAATTGCCGGTGAAACAGAGGACGCAACAACGCACCCGCAACAACGACGAATTGCCGGTGGAACAGATGACGCGACAACACACCCGCAACGACGACGAATCGCCGGTGGAACGGACACCGCAACAACGCGCCCGCAACAACGACGAATTGCAGGTGAAGCATACCGCGTACATCGACGCAGAGCACTCAAGCACTCAGAAGCCTGATAATCGCGAGAAGCTGTCGTTGGACATACCAGTAATACTGGATGGTCGCCATGTTCGAGCTTTGTTGGATACTGGCGCTGATTATTCTATTTTGAGCAGCCAGTTTGCCGCGATTCTCAAGAAGGTTTACTCCGTGGGCCGGCACACACGTTCGCACTGCGGGTGGTCATCTGGTTACTCTTCTAGGCATGTGCACGGCCAGGGTTCAAATTCAAGAGTCGTCATTTGTGGTAAGCTGCCTCGTTCTGAAAAGCTGCTCACGTGACCTAATTCTGGGCGTAGATTTTCTTCGTAAATATGGCGCAATTATTGACCTCCGGGATTTGAAGGTCTCGTTTTCAACTGAAAAAGCAGTGGCCCTCAGCAGTACACAGCGACCACTCAATGTGCTTCGAGTTTATGCGGACAGTGTCACGCTGCCACCCCGGACCAGCACCTTCGTTAATGTCAAATGCAATGCACTTCACGATGGTGATGCAATAGCCGAAACTAACCTCTCGTTACTGTTGACGCAGGGAGCCTGCGTGGCTCGCAGTTTGATCCATCTTAACTGTGGTCAGTCCAAGGTACTTGTTACCAATTTTTCGCACGAGTATCGACACCTTTTTCGGAATACTTCCGTAGCTTTAGCGGAACGCATATCTGAAGTCTCCGAGTGCTTGTCCACAGAAACCGTGCCACCGCCCACATCCCTCGACAACCTCGATATTAGCTCAGAGCTATCGGAGAGCCAGCGTGAACAGCTGTTTTCATTGTTACTCGAATTCAGAGAATGTTTTACATCATCGTCAAAAGTGCATCAGACTCCCATTGCCAAGCACCAGATCGTGACGTTCGATGATGTGCGCCCAATTCACCAGCACCCCTACCGCGTCTCTTCGACCGAGCGCGAAGTTATTAAGTCACAAGTTAAACAAATGCTCGAAGATGATGTTATCCAGCCTTCAAATAGCCCATTGTCCTCCCCAGTCGTTCTAGTTAAAAAGAAAGACGGCACGTTACGTTTTTGCGTCGATTACCGCAAGCTGAACGCCGTAACCAAGAAGGATGTTTACCCCTTGCCGCGGATTGACGACTCTCTCGACCGCCTTCGGCGTGCGAAGTACTTTTCGTCAATCGATCTGAAAAGTGGCTACTGGCAGATTGAGGTAGATGAGCGAGATCGTGAAAAAACGGCCTTTGTCACACCCGACGGACTTTACGAATTTAAAGTTCTACTTTCGGACTCTGTTCTGCGCTGGCCACGTTTCAGCGGATGATGAACACTGTCCTCGCCGGGCTTAAATGGCAGTGTTGCCTAGTCTACCTAGATGACGTGGTGGTCTTCGCAGAATCGTTTTCACAACATCTTAAGCGCCTGCGGTCAGTACTCGAAGCCCTTCGATCCGCTAACTTGACACTTAAGCCACAGAAATGTCACTTTGGCTACCAAGAGCTTAAATTCCTCGGTCATGTCGTAAGCGCTGCCGGCGTGAAGCCCGACCCTGACAAGCTTACTGCTGTTGCAGAATTTCCGATTCCACGTGACAAGAAAGCTGTTCGCAGATTTCTCGGCTTGTGCAGTTATTACCGCCGTTTTATTGATAACTTCGCTGATCTTGCTGAACCGCTGACTCGGCTCACCCGGGGACACACCCCTTTTGTTTGGAGTCACGAGCAAGAAGCTGCTTTTACCGAGTTGCGTCTCCGTCTCCAATCGCCGCCTATTCTAGCCCATTTCGATGAGCATGGTGAGACAAAAATCCACACTGACGCCAGTAACATTGGCCTTGGGGCGGTTCTCGTGCAACGTCAAGAGGGTGTGGAACGAGTCGTCGCCTATGCCAGCCGTGCTTTATCCCGCGCCGAGATGAACTATTCAACTACTGAGAAGGAATGCCTCGCCATTATTTGGGCTGCTGCAAAATTTCGCCCCTACCTTTATGGTCGCCCATTTAAAGTGGTCACTGACCACCATTCCTTGTGTTGGCTGGCCAACCTGCGTGACCCATGCGGCCGCCTGGCACGATGGAGCCTTCGCCTACAGGGGTTTGACCTCACTATAGTATATAAGTCCGGACATAAGCATGAAGATGCTGACGCTCTCTCTCGTGCGCCCGTCGAGCTCGCTTCACCACACACGGGTGACTCTGGCAGTTTTCTCGGAGCTGTTGATGCTTCAGATATGTCTCATCAGCAGCGTGCTGATCCAGAGATACGAGCCCTGATCGATTATTTAGAAGGTCAGCCAGCCACAATACCTAAGTGCTTTTCTCGGAGCCTCTCAACTTTCTGCCTGAGAAGTGGTGTACTCTATAAGCACAGCTCTAGATCTGAGTCGAGAACCTACCTCCTCGTGGTACCCGCAGCTCTGCGAGAGGAAATCCTTTCCGCGTGCCACGATGAACCAACTTCTGGCCACTTGGGCTATACTCGCACACTTGGTAGAATACGAAAGACATTCTACTGGCCCAACCTTGCCACTGTCGTTAAGCACTATGTTAAGAGCTGTCGGCATTGTCAGCGTCGGAAGGTTCCGCAATCAAAGCCTGCAGGCCTTCTCGTGCCCATAATACCACCACGCGCACTGTTTGATCAAGTCGGCATGGACCTTCTCGGTCCTTTCCCTCGATCCTCCGGGGCCAACCGCTGGATAATCATCGCCACAGACTACCTGACTCGATATGCCGAGACCAAGGCGTTACCTAGTGGTACAGCATCGGAGGTCGCCCATTTCTTTGTGCAACAGATTATGCTGCGGCACGGTGCTCCGACCTGTATTATTACTGCAGAGGGACTGCCTTTACTTCACAAATGATGGCCGAAGTTTTTCATCTCAGCGGTACGGCGCATCGAAAAGCTACTGCTTACCATCCGCAGGCCAACGGGCTGAAGGAAAGGCTTAATAAGACCATTGCGGACATGCTGGCGATGTATCTCGACGCCCAGCACAAGAATTGGGATGCTATCTTACCATATGTGACATTTGCGTACAATACGGCAGTCCAAGAGACGACACGCTTCACGCCGTTTCGCCTAGTTTACGGCAGAGAGGTTCGGACGATGCTGGACGCAATGCTCCCTTGTGAAACAGATACCGAGCTTTCTACCGACGCCGAACACTTCGCCCAAGATGCTGAGCAAGCACGCCAACTAGCACGCGTCCACATCGCCCAGCAGCAGGACAAGGATTCACGCCGGTACAACCTCCGCCACAAACAAGCTTCCTACAACACCGGGGACCAGGTGTGGGTGTGGACTCCTGTTCGACGCCGTGGCCTATCAGAAAAGCTGATTTGCCGTTACTTCGAACCATATAAAGTCTTGCGGCGCCTCAGCGACGTTAACTATGATGTCCTCCCAGATGGCCCAGAGCAGAGAGGCCGTCGGCTACCTCGTCCAGAGACAGTTCATGTCCTACGCATGAAGCCGTATTTTACGCGGTAACTGAAAGACGGCATCTGCAAACTTTTTTTTTTTCGTTTGCTTTTGTCCACCTGTGTGCACGTGTGCCGTGTGCGTCACGCTTAAGGGGGGAGGAATGCCAGGGGGCGCTCGGAGCGAAAGAAGTGGCGCTCGGGGAAAAAGGACGAAGTGAATCGGCTCCGGACTAGTAAGACGTACCTAAAGCTTGGACCGTGTAATTCCACCTGCACCGGCTCTGATAATCTAGCCCTAGTCGCCAATAGCGTGACAATATACACAGTGATTTTTTATTTTGATTCCCAAAAATAGTGACTTGTCTCCTAACTTTTCACTGATGTGTTTGCTACAAGAAGTGGGCAGAGGTTTAAAAGCTTCTTTACGTTACATGCGCCCAGAGGAAGAAATTTGAAACTGATCGCGTGCCTTCGCAGTAACTATACGCAATAGTCAAATTTCACAATGCAAGAGACGAATGCTAAGACGGGCTGTATAGAGTAATTGGTCTAGATCATCAACTAAACCGTTGGTCTTGAAGCCATCGCTGGCAATTTGGAAAGAAATCTAGACGTATTTTTCGGAAGGCACGAGAGCGGCCTGTCTGAGTAATTGCTTAAGAATAGTGAAAATTGGCAGTGGATCTTTGTAAGTTAGGCTGACAATAAAGAGATTTCAAAAATATGCAGAAAGCACTTGGAAAACGCAATGTAGTGTCCCTACACGCTTTCAAAACTACCAAGTAACCTCGAGCAACGACGCTAACAGCTAGTTATCTGACGCACATCTGACGCAAAAAGACCGTCCATTGTTCCTCTGTTCAACATACACACGTTCCCACACAGGTAACTGAGTACCGGCAAAGTCTGAAGTACCATGTCAGCTTCATTTGTATTGAGGTTCGAGGAATATAAGACACTCAGCTTCGAACAAACCCGCTGGTGAAGCTAAAATCGCTTTGAGCTCGTTCTTCTGTATCTCAGTGAAGAACAGTACGACACATATATTTAACCTGCCCTAATATCTATAGTAGCCATTGCTTGGAAGTCATACCTGTACCAAATCCCAAATGACATGCCCAAAAGTTGCCACTTACTCGTGGGGGAATCCCTTTTGTTCCATCCCACTTGGACATCATCGTTCCGCCGCATTATCATCTCCGAAGAAGTTTTTGAGAGCCGACGGACTCTCAATGAAAGTTCACAGTAGCCCGCAAGGTAATTTATGGACAGACGGAAAGGCACCTTACAGACACTCCGATATGCAATCCATAGACAGGCCATGAACAATCTGTAAGGCATTGAAATTTGTGTTGGTCTTCGACACTGCAGTTTTTCCATGCGACAGATAATGGCAATGCTGGCTCCGTTTACAGACTGAAATTCCCATAGAAGATCGAATGGCAGAAATTGAGAAAGAATGATGTTGCTTCGTAACAGACTAACAGAAAAAGATAAACCACGTGTTGTGACCAATGCATTCGTAAGCTTTTGTTTTCTTCAGGACTTCGTATTTAGACTTTGTGTGTTTTGTAGTACGTGCTCGAGGGCATATTCCGAAAGTATTAAATTTAAAGGACTTTAGCCAACAGGCTCAGGGTGAAAGAAGCACTGTTATATATTGTCACGCCACTGACGAGGAAGAACTGTGCTGGCCTTGGAGAAGAAAAGGAGAAAGCGTTTGTGCCTGATTGCTAGTAGGCTTCACCTTATCCCTGATCCCATTGCCATATCGCTGTAAATAAACACCCCCTTTGCTTTTCCACCATACCAACTTGGTGGAGGTGTGGGGTAAGACTACGAAATCGGCTTCAAAAATTGCACCACCCACATACACTTGCGCACTACACACACCCAGTGGCCGCAACGCCTCTCCACTCACACCACAAAACGTTGAAGCACGGTCATATTCAAACATCACTTTGCGTCCCAACAAGCGCCTAAACTGATTACTCATCACAGAAACAGTCGCACCCGTATCCACCAAAGCTAATGTACACACACCATCAATGAACACACGAATTATGTTTTTGAGCATTATAGTTGGAGGGATGTTGGCGCACAGGACATTTTCAGCGGCCTCACCCCCATTGGTCGCGCTGGTTAGTTTTCCTGCTGAGGCGACATGGAGCGCCGCCGCGGTGATGGAGAACGACGCGCACGGAAGGCGAGTGGAGGAGTAACACTTCTATCAGATGCAGGGGAGTGGTCGCGGAGATTCTCGTTATGGATGTTGCGGTAATACACACGCTGAGTATTTGATTGCTGAAAAATGGGACTGTATTGCCGATTGTTGGGTACTGTTGGAGGCGTCGGACGGTTATAGCGAGGTGGGAACCTACTGCGGCAGTACCTGGCGATGTGACCTTCGACGCCGCAGCGGCAGCATATCGGCGGGGAAGGTAGAAAATACTGTTGTGGATAAAAGCAAGAAACAGCTGGGCGCGTCGTAGGTCTGGCTGAATGCTCATACTGCTCAGGAATCCTGGTAGATCGAATGGAAGATCTATGTGCACTCGAGGCGACATCATACCTTGAGGCGTCAGGCATCGGCGCATTCCGGTTGGTGAAATGCATAGGAGGGTAGTCAATAGAAGCTGCAACTTCAGGAGCTTGAGCGAAAGGGTGCACTGTAATCGATTGTGGTGGTGAAGCCGGCCGTCTGGATACCCTCTGGACAGAGACCTCAGCAGATTCGTGCAGCGGAAGTGGGCAGAGCGGCAGGAGTTCTTCCCGCACGATTTGCCAGATCGTCGACGGAAGATCTAGTTACGCATGGTCATCAATGCTGGCCACGGTAGGCACGTTGACCAGCCGCCCTAATTTTGGCGCAATACGACGCGTTTTGAAAGGTTGAAAAGCGCGTATGTTTTTAATAACATCGGAGACGGTTTCAAGGGTGTCTTTGGCGATTAAAAAGTCGTACACGTCAGCCGCGATGCCCTTCAAAATGTGGCCGACTCTGTCTTTTTCGGGCATGTTGGAATTCACACATTTGCACAATCTGAGGATCTCTTCTGTACAAGTGGTACAAGTATCATTCGGCAATTGAGCACTTCGAGCAAGGATCCGCTCAGCCCGCTTTTTGCTCGGTACAGAGTCACCAAAACGCTGTTTTATCTCGGTGGCAAACCGTTCCCAAGTTGTCAAATTGTCTTCGTTATTCTCGAACCAGGTCATAGCCGTGTGAGTTAGAAAGAAAACGACAATTGTGAGCATGGTGATAGTGTCCCACCAGTTGTACCGATTAACTCGTTCATAAGGAAGTAGCCACTTCTCAACGTCCTCACCTTCTTCTCCTGCAAACGGTCGTGGTTCCTGGTAAGGCTGGCAGGGAATAGCAGAGCTGGAGGGGGCAGACCTGTAACCACCCTGGCTTGCAGCGACGCAGTTGGCACGGTTAGACTCGGTGTGGTCCATGATGGTTGGAAGCGGTGGCAATCCAGCAATGCGGCGACTACGTCGAAACTCCAGTTGGTCTTGCTGCGCCGTACTTAGGGATCGAACGGAGCACCTTGCCCCAAGTTGTTGTTAATGCTGTGTTGGGTTTAGTGGTGCATAAGCAGCTTTGGCTATCATGCGCCAACTTCAAGGTTAAGAGTGTTTTATTTATGTAATTTAAACTTACATTCTGTTTAGAACGTTTGCTTCTATTAAAAACCTGAAAACACAGGGCAAATCAACGAGCGCATTTTCACCTAAAAGCAACGCTGGATAAAGAGGAATGTGTTGTTTGTAAAACTGCGTAAAATGTTTTTTTCTTAGTTGTTCAAGTTGTCTGCATGAGATTAAAATGTGGGTGATTGTTAGCTTGTGTCCGCATGAATCACACAGGGGCTTATCTTGTTTAGTTAAAATGAAGCTATATGTTAAATGTGTGTCCTATGCGAAGACGGCATAGAGCCACTTCTTTGGAACGTTCAAGGTGAGTGTTCGATTTGCACTCTTCTATTACAGGCTTTATGAGGTGTAGTTTGCTATTTGTTTCAGTGTTCCAAGTAGACTGCCATTTTTGTATCTGTTTACTTTGTACCAATTTCGTGCAGTCTTGAGATGGTATCTGGACTTCTTTTATTTTTTTGTCTCGAGCTTTGGCAGCGCACATATCTGCTTTTTCATTACCTTCGATTCCTACTTGACTAGGTACCTAGCAAATTTTTATGCTTCGTCTTTCATCTGTAAGTTTTGCTATGCTGTGTATGATGTTTCCCAGTATTGGTATAACTGCGTTTCTTGTGTGAAGGGCTGTGACTATACTTAGGGAATCTGTGTAAATAATACTTCTCCTGAGGTTTTCTTTTATTATTTTCTTTATGGTCGGTAAACTGTCGTCCATCAGGCAACGGATAATCATGAAGGTGGGCCTGCGGTGGAATCGCGATAGTGATTATGACAAATGGACAATGGACAATCGCTATACTGCCAACCTTCTCGAATTCATAAGCACAACTGGACTGCACTCCTTCTTTTAACTTTCTATCTCCTGCATCCCATTCCCCCTTTCTCGACTTATGCCTTGTGGCAAACTCTTCGAAAAAAAAAAAAACAACTGTCGTCTCTGTAACTTGCCTGACACAATTGATCATTGCTTTATTCTGTGCCGTGATGCTATGTTCTTTTGGGACATACTACAAAGAACTCTTAAAAAGGACATTGAAATTACGCCTTATACAATTAGATTTTTGCCTCCTGACAAAACCTCTGTCGTGCCTTACGATCTATTTGTGTTGATGGGACTGTTCAGCCTTTGGAAAAGCCGCATGATCGACAGGCATGCAGAGCCACCAAGATCGTCCAAATCCGTGTTTCGGGAGCAGTGTGCTTTGGTGAGAAGTGTATATGCTGCACGTGAAGAACCTCCAAACTGGATGCCGTATCTAGAAGCATGTGTATGTCTCCCAGACTTTTGATGTTCTGATAATTGTGCATTGTCGGGCTGGAGATATGACGGGCTCGTATTAAGCAGCTCGGTAACTTCAGACATGGACATGTTTAAGTGGAGTTGTTCCTTTTTACGGAAGTGTTTCCATGCAATAAAGAAAAAAAACTGCCGTAGAGTAGTCGTTAAGGTGCCTGTCTGAAGACCTTAAGGACCGAGGTTCGATTCCACATTCGGTAGTAATTTTTTTTTATTTTATTTATTACTTTAAATGTGGTCGTTTTATTTTATATTGTCGCATGCTTTTTCCACTCTAGCGACGCGTTTCTTTCCGGAAACGAGGGCCATCAACCATACAGGCCGTTCCGGTATCATAGCTCCGCGCGGTTTCATTCCGGACTTCCCAGGCAGTACAGGAATTTGCTGAAATAGCCCCCAATCCTGTATCCCAGATCCTGTACAGTAAACCTGTATACGATTTCCTGTACGAATTTTATTCAGGATTTTTCAGTAGGGAATGATCTGTTTTCGAGCCATCCGTGTAAAAGCCTGAAGCTACTGTATTTTTCTTTCAGCTGAAGGAATTCTTGTATGATGTGCACTTGTGGTGGTATTGTTTTTTTGGAACTATGTAAGAGAGAGGTCGCAAACTGCAGGGACCAGATACCAAGGAGGCAGAGGGTTAGGGCTTTTGGCAATAGTAGGTAAACAATCCGGTAGCCCAACCTCTTCACACTTTTGCTCAAATCTTAGGAGCAGTGGTCTCACTGCATTGGGTTTGTTGGTGAATAGTGCTCTAGAAGGGCATTTAGTTACTAGGGAATAGCAGATATGCTTTGGCAGAGATCTGATTTTAAATATATAGGCACATGTAAGCGAAGTTCTTCTGATTTCAAGAGGTGGTTCATTTGTTTCCACAAGCAGACTGGATATAGGAGAAGTTCGGTATGCTCCACATGAGAGTCGAAGTCCTGTGTTATGTACCGGGTCTTGTTTTTTTTTAAATATGATGGTCTAGCTGACGTATACACTATGCAGCCATAGTCTAAAGAGGAGCGTACGACAGGTCTCTAAATGTGTTTACGGCATGTCCTGTCAGCGCCCCAGTGTTTACGGGATAGAACTTTTGGTATGTTTAGAGATTTGCAAGCCTTTTTCTTCAGGACATTTATGTGAGGAAGAAAGGTGAGTTTTTTTTTTCAAAAGTTACGCCTAGAAATTTGTGTTCGTTTTTCACCGGTAATTTCGTTTTGTTCAGGTGTAGTGTAGAATCTGTTTGTAAGCCTCGTTTGAGAGAGAATAGAACAGCCACTGTTTTGTGAGGAGAAAACTGAAATCCGTTTGTGTCTGCCCATGCTGCTAGTTTATTTATGGTCAACTGCACCTGTCTCTCACATGTAGATACGTTAGAGGATGTGTATGCAATCTGTAGATCGTCAACATAGGCTGAATACATTACGGATTTCGGGATAACTGTGCTTATGGAATTCATTTTTACTATAAAGAGAGTTGTGCCTAAGACGCATCTCTGTGGTACGCCATTCTCCTGTACAACGTTCTTTGAAAAGGTTGAGCCCAAGCGCACACGGAATGAGCGATTTGACAAGAAGTCCTTTAGACAGTTTAACATCCTAACACGTATGCCTAAATTTGCTAGGTCACGGAGGATGCCAAATCTCCATGTAGTGTCATACGCCTTTTCCATATCAAAGATGGCAAGACAGTGCTGTTTGTGAATAAATGCTTCACGAACAGTGTTTTCAAGGTGGACTAGATGGTCCGTGGTGGAACATCCTGTTTTGAACCCACATTGGTGTATGCCTAGAAGTTCTCGGGAATGAAGGACAAAGGCTAATTGGTATTAGGAACACTTTCAAAAGACTTTGCAAGGCAACTTGTGAGAGCTATGGGTCTATAACTGCTATGGGCCGTTGGTGGCTTTCCTGGTTTCAGGAAAGGCACAATAACAGCTTTTTTCCAGTCCTCAGGAATACTCCCGGATACCCATACTTTGTTGATAAATTTCAGAAGTGCTTCTAAAGCAGGTGTAGAAAGATGTGCAAGCATCTGATAGTGAATTTGATCTGGGCCAGGTGCAGTCTTCTTGCCGGCAGATAGAACCGTGTTTATTTCCTGTAGTGTTATTAACTTGTTATATGCTTCATTTGTACTTCCACTTGTTGGCAGTTTTTGTTTTTCGGCCTTGTTTTTGTATGTTATGAAAAATTTTGGGTAGTGTCTTGAGCTTGAAATTGCAGAAAAATGCTCGCCTAGAATATCTACCTGTTCCTGTAAGTTTGTTTGGGTACCAGGAGATGTTAGAAAGGGGACTGTGTACGGGGACTATGTACCATGCCCTAGCTTTCGCCTGCTTGAATTTTACAAGGTTTTCGTTTGTAGGGTACCTGCGAAAGGTTCCCCAAGCTTTGTTTTGTTTCTTCTTTGCACCTCTGCACTCCTGATAATACCACACTTTGCGATTTTTCAGTACCACTCCTGAAAACTGTGGTATAGCTACAAGTGCTGCGTCAATGATGCAGGCTGTAAATTTTTCATTTACCTCGTCAACACTCAGGTTTTCGGAAACGACCTTTTCCAGGCTGGCTTCAGACTGGAATAGAGCCCAGTTCGCAAGCTGCAGCTTCCACCGCTTGGGTTTGTTTAGACTGATGGAGGGTGAGGGTGTTAGGCTGATAATGACAGGGAAATGATGACTTCCTAGAGGTTTGTCAAAGACGCCCCATTTAAAATCAGTAAAAATTGATGGGGAGCTAAATGATAAATCTAAAACGCTGATATTCCCCGTGCTTGCGTAGCAGTATGTATGCTTTCCTGTATTTAGCAGGCAGACATCATTGCACAATATAAAATCCTCTAATATACGACCTTTAGTGTCTGTATGATCGCTTCTCCAAAAAGTGGAGTGCGCATTAAAATCTCCAACAACCAGATATGGTTCTGGCAGTTGTTCTAAAAGCTCTTCCAGATCATGAAGGGTTACAATTAGGTGCGGTTAGAGATACAGTGAGCATATAGTTATTAATTTATAATGAATGATAGAGACAGCAACAGCTTTGAGCTTGGTTTTGAGGCTAATTTTACGTGTAGCTACTCCATTCTACACTACTATAGCGACACCTCCAGATGCCCTATTCGCTTCGTTTCGGTCGCAGCGAAAGACGTCGTGTCCTTTTAAAATGTTTTGGTGTGGTCCTAAGTTAGTTTCCTGCAGGCAAAGGGCTACAGGAGAAAATGAATGTAAAACGTCTTTTATATCGTTGTAGTTGTTTTTGAGACCTCGGCAGTTCCAGTGTATGAGGAAAGCCATTTTTTTAATGTACCTGAATTTAGGTTTCAGGTTTTTCTGGTCCTGTTATACGAGTTTTTTCTCTCCGTTTTCTTTCCAGAGAGTTATGCCACCGCTGCAGCGTGGACGAGGAAGGGGTTGTGTCCATTGCCTCAGGGGCTTTGGACGTTTGGGGAGAGTTAGGAGTGTTGGTTGCAGGCTTCCCTTCTGGGGGGAAAAGCTTTTTGGGCTGCTAGCTTCCTCCGCACTGCACTACAGATGTTGCCCAGCTTATTTTTAGCTGTGAAAAGTACTTTTAAACCGTATCTTTCGCCAACCTTTTTCAAACGATTTGAAATTCCGTGTAAGTATAGAATCCCCACTTTTCTTGCGTTCTCTCTAACTTTATCAGACTCTTTTGCAAAATTTAAACCCGTATTCATTAACCTTTCCGATACTTGTGCCAACGTATCGGAAAGGACCAATTTGAACAGGACCAATATCTTGTTCAGTCACCCTGATCGGATATGCAGAGAGCTGGTCGAGACGTTTCTGATAAATAAAGAGTTTGACGCGTGCGTAGCTACACCCTCCGTTAATCTTGAAGAAAAAGAGGTTCACGCCCTCGGTGAATATTTAGCGATGAGGTGTTAGCGGGTGTTTGTCATGCGGGAGGTTGATAGGTTTGTTAGTTGTGTTGAAGTGTTAAATCCGGACTTTGCGCACGCGTACTGTTTCTAAAAGGGCACCACGGTGGTTTTCACGTGTCTCTTCTTGATTTTATCTGGGTTGGTTCCTATATAACTACACCTTTCTACAAATAAAAATTCAGTTGCTAGAAAGCGCTTGTGTCGTCTCCTGTTCCTTTTAGTCCTGTGTTTTCGCGCTGCTTTAAGATGAACCCTTTCCCCATACCGCTGCTCTGTTTCTCCACTTCGACCAGCAATAACTGTTCCTGTGCGTCATTCGGAAAACTAAGCGATGCAATTTCCGGAGGTGAAACTGCACTTTGCAAACTTACCAAAAGTCCTCCTCATCGCCCGTACAATATGATTTCCGTTTTATCTGAAGGATTACCAGTCAAAGCTTTGATTGACACAGGGGCTGCAATTTCTGTTTTTTCGCGCTGATTTGTGCCACCGCGTGCGGAAAGCAACGACACCATATGATGGACCTGAACTTCGTGGAGCAAATGACGTCCCTCTACATCCTTTAGCAAAGTACAATTTGTTACAGACGGCCGCCGCCACCATGTGCAGTTTGCCGTGCTTTCACCGTGTGCGCATATGATTTTTGGATGCGATTTTTTGTCGACCGCTGCAGCGTTAATTTCTTGTGGCGACCGTGTCATTCATATGACAGACAGTGATGTTTCATCTGACATTTCTGAAGGACGTCATTTCCTCATTGCCGCAGTTAATACTGTATTGCCTCCACAGTGCAAAAAACTTGTTACCGTTGTTTCTGAACACATCATTGACGAGGATGTACTCATCGCACCATCTCATTGTCATCTTGCACTTGGAATCGCATTCCCATCAAGTCTTGTACGATTCCGCAGCAGCTCCGCGATAGTAGCTGCCACGATCACATCCCGTGAATCCCTCGTGCTGACTAAAGGAACTTCCCTACCATGCATAGTGGATGCTCACCCTATGTCCATGATGGTGCTCACCGTCCCGCTACCTCAGCAACGTGATTCTTCGCACGTCTCTCTTCGCATGCTGTCGAAGACAATCAGTCTGGACCTCATGCCGCACCAACGCAAAGAATTGCTGGAATTGCTTCAAGCCCATTAAGAAATTTTTGATGCCACTTCCCCACCACTGGGACGGACTAGTGTTGCACACCACCGCATTATTACTGAAGGTACCTCGATCTTACGCCGATGACCTTATCGGGTTTCTCCCTCGGATCGAAAAGTAATCGAAGGAAATGTGAATGACATGCTCCGTCGCGATATTATTCGGCCATCAATAAGCCCAATGTATTAGTTAGTATTAGTTAAAAAAAGGACGGATCGGTACGATTTTGTGTTGATTATCGCGCACTCAACATAATTACCCGTAATGATGTCTACCCGATGCCGCGAATAGATTACGCCCTTGACTCTCTCCAAGGCGCCGAATATTTCTCGACCTTGGACCTCTGCTCAGGTTATTGTCAAATACCAATGCATGAGGGCGACAAAGAAAAAACCCGCTTTCGCAACTGTCGATGGACTTTACGAGTTTAATGTTATGTCCTTCGGCCTATGTAACGCACCAGCGACATTTGAAAAAATGATTGATACGGTACTTCGTGGCCTAATATGGCGCACCTGTTTATGTTACTTGGACAATATTGTTATCTTTTTGGAAACTTTTAACGACCATCTCACGCTCCTGAATGAAGCCCTGGTGTGTCTTTCTTCATCGAGCCTTCAGCTCAACACCAAGAAGTGCCACTTTGCACAGAAGGAAATTAAAATATTGGGACATCTGCTTAGCCATGACGGCATTTGTCCAGACCCTAATAAAATCATCGCGGTCTTGAACATTCCTCGTCCGCAACGGACTGCAGATTTGCGCAGTTTCCTGGCCTGCCGTCATATTTCCGGCGTTTCATAAGGCATTTTGCAACTATTGCTGCGCCACTTCATGAACTACTTAAAGTGCGCAGCTCTTTCGTGTGGACTGAACAGTGCAGCACTTCTTTTACCGACCTAAAGCACGCCCTCACATCAGATCCCGTTCTTGGCCATTTCAGCGACAGCGCTCCTACCATCCTGCACACTGATGCCAGCGGTCACGGTCTTGGCGCTGTCCTTCTGCAGCGCGATGAAACTTTGCGTGAGAAAGTCATTGCCTTCGCCAGTCGGACCTTGACTCCAGCTGAGAAAAACTACACCATTACCGAGCAGGAATGTCTTGCCGTCGTCTGGGCTGTTCAAAAGTTTCGCCCTTACCTCTATGGTCGGCACTTCACAGTTGTGACCGATTACCATGCTCTTTGCTGGTTGTCTTCACTGAAAAATTTGACAGGCCGACTTGGCCGCTGGATTCTACGCATGCAAGAATGCAATTTCGACGTTGTTTAAAAATCGGGTCGCCAACACCAAGACGCCGACGCTCTTTCTCGCTGTCCACTTACGGAATCAGCCTGCTGTTTTTCTTCGCAACGCATTTCCACCTCTGACCACAGCCGACCATCTCTTCCCCCGACGCATATCACAACAGTTTCTTTTCACGATTCTCAGCAAAAACACGCACTCGACCGCCTTATCGGCGCTTCGAACCCGCCCAATGCTAGGCTTCGCCGACAGCTTCGCAATTTCAAGCTCGAAGATGGCATACTACGCCGCTACGTGTATTGCCCTGATGGAACTCGTTGGCTCCCAGCCGTACCGGTACACTGGCGGCTTTCCACGATTACGCTACTGCAGGTCACCTTGGTTTTGACAAAACATGTGACCGCGTGAAAAGACGATTCTTTTGGCCTGGCCTATCTTCTACCGTAGCTAAATACGTCGCTTCCTGCCATCTGTGCCAACGTCGCAAGCGGCCGACTTCGCCCGCTGGCCTCCTACAGTCAATTCCATGTCCCGCCACGCCATTCGACGTAGTCGGCATCGACTTATATGGTCCCTTACCTCTCTCCGATGGGGGTAACCATTGGATTATAACAGCTGTCGACCACCTTACACACTACGCTGAGACAGCCCTTGTACCGACTGGTTCCGCCGAAGAGGTAGCTAATTTTCTTTTTGCAATCAATTGTCCTGCATCATGGCGCTCCTCGGGTGCTTCTAAGTGACCGCGGGACGGCCTTGTTATCGACAGTCATTGCCGAAGTTCTTTATGCGCCATCCACTCTTCATAAGACAACCTCAAGCTACCATCCCCAGACTAACGGTCTGACTGAGCGATTTCATCGCACTCCATCCGATATGATATACATGTACATCACACCGAATCACCGAAATTGGGACACTATTCTACAATTCGTCACATTCGCCTATAATACAGCAGTACAGCGGAGTACCGGTTACTCTCCATTTTTCTTGTTTTGGCCGTCCTCCCACTACAATGCTCGACACAATTCCTTCATCTTTACGCCCGACTACTCCCCATCAGTACCAGCCCAGTTCTTATCCCGTGTGGCCACATGCCGTCATCTTGCCCGCCTCAACACAGAAGCGTGCCAGGAAGACCGCAAAAGTCGCTACGATTCTACGCATCGTGCGGTCTCTTTTCGTCCCGGTGACGTAGTCCTGCTTTGCACACCACTGCGCGCCCCTGGCCTTAGTGATAAATTTCAGCGCCGCTATCTTGGTCCCTAAAAGGTCATCAACCAAACTTCCCCTGTGAACTACCAAGTCACACCTGTTGATCCCCCAGCCGATCGACGCCACCGTGGAACTGAAATTCTTCTTTCTTGAATTGTCTCCCGCTTGAAGCCGTTTGTGCGCCACGGTGCATCGGTTGGTTAGGAGCGGCCAGGCTGGCCGGTTCCGACCCCCCGGGAAGATTGTATGAGCCTTCCACGGATCTTCTTTCATTTGCACATACCATAATCTTCTTCTTTTGTTTTGTACATACCATCGTTATATTTCCGTGGCGCAGGCTCCAGCACGCGCCTGGGTTCACCATCAGATTAAAACGCTGACACGGCATACCTTGCCTTGCCGTCACGACTTTGGCGTTTTGACCTGGCCTTCTTTCACAATAAACTCAACATACCGCTGTTGTAATATAAAGGCTACGTCCAATAAAGATATTTGTTTCACAGAACGTCTATTTGAGCCGCAGTTGGACAAAAATAAATATTTAAACTTGGCTGTTTGAAGTACCCAATTGGCACGGGGCATTAATGAATGTCAAAGTAAAGGGATCAAATTTAGGCTACATGGCATTCCTCACTGCTGACGGGAACCTTTTTTCGTTGTTTCGCGGCAGCCGCAGCCGGTACTGCACTCGTTTTTTTTTAGGCTCAGCAGCCAAGCTGCTTGATCTCTATGCTATAATCGGGCCTGTTATTGGCGGTCCGAGGCCTATTATTATATTAGATACACCGGTGTTGCACCCGGTGTATATTAGATACACCGGGTGCAACATGCCATGGTAGTCAATCGTTTAATTTTCGTCGGCGATCTCGGGGCCGGTTTCCACACTCTGCACATTTTATGGCAGCAAAACGTGTGGTGTACGTGAAAGGCAAAATACTTGCAGTAACATTTATAACAATATGCGGCTGCATATTGTTATAAAGCTGCCTAAATTACCGGACTCGATAACGCTGGATGGAGAATATATTGACCTAAAAATATCGAGTTCAACAAGTCGCTTGACAGGTAAGTGAAATTATTCTCAGCTGGCATTCGGTAATTTCATTTGAGAGCCGCGAATTTTACCACTGCTCCTGCGCACCGGCCTTTCCTTAATATAGACAACCGCTCAGCATCGTCGCTGTTCTCGCAAACGTTGAGCTTTGCAGGAGAAACGAAGGGTAATTCAAGCAGTGATCTTTGCATCGCGTATTTAAACAGCGCACTGCACAAGGAACTAAAACGTCGCAAATGCAAGCTTGGTTTCTTTTTGGTCTCAACACTCGCGCGTATAACAGCGGAGGTGTACTGCAATGCAGCACCACAGCGCGGGTTATATTTCTGGCTGCAGAGGCAGTTTTTCTGATATAGGTGAAATGCGGAAACGTCCTTGAAGGTTTCTCGGCATATTAGAACCCAGGTGGCCGACGTTAACCATATTCTCTATGCGGCAGGCGTTATCTGACAGGATCGGTGGATTACACTGCTAAAGCAATGTTTGAATGCACACTTAGGCTCCCTAACACAACTGTGGCAACACGCATATTCAGGCCCACCTTTTAAATTTAAGAGAAGGTATACTTAGCTTATGTCCCTAGCGGTAGTGCCGATGCAAAAAAAAAACATATCCGAGGACACTGCAGAATCTTCACTGGGAAAATGCGACAGCCTAAGCGTTGCTGCTTTTACGCGGTATATCCGCGCCTCTTGTAGAGCTTTTTCTAGCCAAGCCGGGCTCGTGCAGCACATTAGAAATTGCCTCTCATTAGCGCGCGTTGTTTTGCAGCGCTATATACCTAAAATTCGTTCACAGGGTTGGACGCTACACCGTTGCTCCTGTCCTATGGTGTTGCTTGGCGTGCGTTCATTGCAGTTGCAGTTACTCAAGTTGTCATTTGACATATGGCTCGTTTTTTCTTCATGATGAGTCATGTGTCGTCAATGTTATCATTATCACTCATGGATAAGCATTTCTACTCATTTCCAACCTGTTGCGGTCATTTCAAGTCATTGTTTGACATATTTCTAATTTCATAGTCATGATGAGTCGCGCCTAGTCATTGTAGTCGTTATCGCTCGTAGCTGAGCATTTTTGGTGATTTAGGTGGGTTTTAATGAGGCAAGGGCATCTCAGGCCAGAGTGCCTAAACATTCTTTCGCTGTTTATAATCTCTAAAACCAGTGGTGTACAGGGACCATAAATTATTTTGCGATGTATGGAGTAGTGCAAAAATTGGTGCGCTGTGCCCGCCGTTTATACTCAGGCACCTGTGAACGTCGATGGGGTATGGGCAAAGCAGCTACACTGGATGCACACATGTGTGCATCGGGGTTGTTAGTCCTTCTGAACAAGGGTGCTTGAAGTTGTTCACATGACATGCTTTTTAATCGAGGTAAACAACTGTAAATTCTAAATAAATATATAGTTGACCACTGTAACGTGCAGCTGATGATATAGTTCACAAAAGCACACTTATTATTATGTCTGAATATGCTAGTGCAATAAAAAGTGCTACTAGCTTGAAATGCAAGTTCGTTCAAAGACATAATAAAAGGGAAACGTATTGTCCGCCAAGCCCGTCCTTACAGTAGGTTCGTTGTAGTTAAATAGAGTATGCTGTAACTGATGTCATTGTTTGAACTCACTCACGTCAGTAGATTTCTAAGACTTTCGAATGACGTCTGGTGCCTTTGACGCTTTCCTGACGTGTGCTTGGAGGTTTGCGCAAGGGGCCATGAAGGTATTGTTCTTGAACATAGTACCTTTGTGAGGCAGTTCAATTACATTTGAAGCCTGGTTGTACACTTCTGAAAACTGTGTTTTTTTCTTGCTTTCCTTTGTTTTTTCTGTCTTGCTGGTGCAATCGTGACAAGTTTATGATGAACAATAATCATATTTGTCATTACACTTGAAATATGGAAATACAGGTCAATGAATGCATATCATAGCATCAGAAATACAGTTGCTGGTGCTGACGATCTAGCGATGATGTAGAAACATGTTACTGGCATCTTTTAGTAGCCACTGTCCAAATACTTTTTATAAGCTCCCCGGCTAGCACAACAAAAAAAAGCCAACAAAGCACTTTTACGCAGCTGGTATTAGTGCAGCTATAACCAAGCGAAGAAGCATGGAGCTCCAAACACTGCCTACTAAAGAGTGCATCTAGCGCTATTGCACTCCTCTGTGCGGGTCAACCACCTATACTTGGGTCACTTTTAATCACGTCAAATGGTACGACGTTCAAACACAGACACACAGGCATGTTTAGAATAAAACCCGTTTGAAAAACAAAATCGCTCACCGACAAGCGATTGTGCTTTTCCATATGTTCATATGCCGTGTGTCAGAAGCAGTCGTATATTATTCTGCGTCAAGAAACAGCAGAAAAGCACTCAATCAAATTAAGTACTTAACATGGGAAGAGGTATCTCACAACTCGTCGTTTAACGAACACAACAACATCTGAGTGTATTTCTTATGTAAGCAGTACATCTACTGGCATAGGGCTCTCTTGGGATGTCTAATTTGCCAGTTTGCAGATACATCCTATCATATTGTGACGTCCGGGTGGCAATACCATTGGCAACAAATGAGGAGGCTTGAAATTCACTGCACTAAACTTTTTTTGTGCTGACTTGTACACGCAAAAGAGCTTAGCAATCGGCATCAGCGATGGCAACAAGTGTGCTCGGCAATCGTCAGTTTAGACTGCTGGTTTTACTCGACAGCACTCCATTTAAATGCGCCCAACAGCCTAGATTAAACTGCGAACGGTGACTAGCATTCCCTGGAACATTGTAGAAGCTTATGCGATTTGAATCGTATAACATGCACGATTTCTGGCCGAGGCTGGCGCCGCTGGGATGTTGTGCCGTCGGGGATGACCACCGTGGTCAAGCTGTCCGATGTTTCAAGGACTACTATGGGCCACAGTATCGCAGCAAAAGCTTTTCACTCAGTCAGCGGCGGCTTGATGTCGCTACCTGTACTCTGCACAGCGTCGTTGCAAGTTTTTTCGCCGGACGTCGGTGCATTCTGGCTCTTTAATGCGCCGCCCAGTGAGTTGTCGAGCTTCTTCTTTACGTTGAAGGTAGGCGGCGACGTACAGGTTCTCCTCTTCTGTTACGTGCAGCAGCAATGTATCGAGCATGGTCGTGGGATCCCTGCCACACACAAGCTGAAATGGGGGTTGTCCTGGTCGTCTCCTGAACGGTGGCATTACACGCGAAAATCTCGTAAGGCAGGATGGAGTTTTAGTTGTGTTCGACGTCGACGTACCTGGAAATCATATCCGCAACTGTCCTTTTAGACAATCCGTAAGATTGTTTGCCGGGGAGGGTACGCCGTTGTACGTCGGTAGTATGTATGACTATACCTCAAGATCAATTCTGTCAGCTCTGCGGTAAATGTTGTTCCCTTCTTCGTGATAAGCACTTACGGTGCTCATGTCGGATAATTTTTTGACAGAAAACTAGGCGACGTCCGCTGCCAAAACGTTAGGCAGGGCTTTGCTTTAGCGTAGCAGGTCATCTTGCCAGCAGCCACAATGATCCCCTTGTTTCCCGTCAATGAAGCTGGGAAGATTCCGAGGAGACCCGTCCCTATTTGTTGAAAAGGCTTTTTTGGAGGGGGGGGGGGGAGATTTCGGGTTCAGTAGTCCATCAGGTCTGGTTTGGTTTGTATTGCTTTGTAAAGTTTAACGTCCCAGAGCGACTCAGGCTATGAGAGACGCCGTAGTGGAGGACTCCGGGAATTTCGACCACTTGGAGTTCTTTAACGTGCACTGACATCGCACAGCACACGGGCGCCTTGCTTTTCGTTTGGATGTAAAAGCGGCCGCCGAGGCCAAGTTTCGATCCCGCGTCCTTGGGCACAGTAGTCGAGCGCCGTAACCACTGCGCCACCCCGGCGGGGTTCGTCGGGGGTTCACGAGGATATCATTGTGTAAAGCGAATGACAGCTGATGCATGAACACAGTGGAAGGAGAAGCAGCCTTTCCTTCCAGGTTATCAGCTAGATATTTCACTCAGGGTCTTATCGCTGCTGTTTTGTGAAACTGCTGGCGCTTACCTGTCCTAAAAAAGAGTGTTGTCTTCTTTCGGAGGAGCGCCGATGGGCGCTCGGCATAAGCAGTCTGCGTCAGAATGCTCGCCACCATTCTTTTAGACAACAGTCACATCAAATTTTTGAAGAAATAAACTCTATCGAGCAAGGCGACCGGATAAATTTTTAACATTTTCCAGCCAGCAGAGTGCGTGATGATCGTTTACCACCTTGAATGGTCGGCCGTATAAGTACGGACGGAACTTTGAAGTTGCCCAAATGATCGTGAGGTATTTATTTATTCGTTCGTCAAGTACATGCCTGCGGCTTTCGAGAGTGAACGGCTGACGTAAGCTGCAACTCTTACCTGTCATTCAGTTCTCTGGACAAACACTGCACGCCTATTTGTCTCGGCGTTTTCGTCGAAGTGCCCGAGGACAGGAGGAGTCTGTAGGCGGAGCTTAAGTTGCTCGAAAGCTTCCACTTGCGGCACTTCCAATTTAAAAGGCACATCATCCTATGCAACTTGCGTCAACACTGACTTCTGTCTAGCAGTCATCGGGGAATGCCGCTAAATTGTGGGCACTAGGATTTGTGGGCATTCGCGGAAGTCATTCGAGAGGAAGTTAGGCTAGTAGCCTATGAGCCACTTGCGCCAATTTATTCGGCCGAATTTCGCCACAGTCTTTCATGACTGGCTTACAAAACCGGTAAAAATATGGCCTTTTAAACCTCGCATGCGAAAGTTTACCTCATTCTCGTCGCTCAAGTCGAGATCGGCGAAGCGGAAGAGACGCTTATTCTTTTCAATGCAAGCAAGAACGGACTCATTCAAGAGGGCAATCTCCGGCTACCATCAAAGAAAAATGTCCCAACGGGTAAAACGCAATACGGGAACAAATACACAGTCACAGGCGTGACTGTGTATTTCAGCGAGCCCAAGGTCATGGATTGAAATTTGGCTAATATAGATAAAGTTAAGCAAAAGAAGCTTGATGCCGTTATCAGTTGAGGTGACGATGGTGTGATGGAGTAAGAGGTTACAGCGGAAAAGATCTTTGATCGTACATGTGAGATGGGTACCATAAGAATGGCGGGGAATGGGGTAAAACGAAAATAGCTGGCAACTTCGGGCGTAAGGTCCACAAAATAAACAATTATCATGCGCGCAGTGCACCATCCCACGACGGCGGGTAACTCCAATCTTCTGCGTGAATGTTGATGAAGCGGCAAGTATAAGTATGATCCTGAGACAGCGAACCGAAAGGTTAAGGCGACATTTCGACCTTATGTCACTGCGGGCAGTAACAAGGATGCCATAAACAATGATATCTAGAAGCTTGCCCCGCCGGACGGCGGTTAGGAGAGAATTTTAAGGTCAGCTGTTTTATACAGCGTCACCTCCATGACTGCACGGACGTTCTTTTTATGGAAGAGGGTAGTTCAGTTTAGGGAGCCTTTGTTCCACACGAGTACCCTGTGTGTGCTTCTATGAAACACGCAAGTTGATCGTGCAGCTACGCATGCTGCAGCATACGCAAAATTAGGTAACTGATACTTTAGTTGAACCTTCACAGACTCACGAAAAGGTTTGGCGCTAATTTTAAGAAGCACATTTCGGCATTTGAAGCATTCTCACGCATTCAATAAAATATGATCGTTCACTTGTTTCATGCGAACATTCAATCGGCATGAGGCAATTTTCATTCCGTAAAGTTCAACGACTGTTTTATAGGTAAAAAGCGTTTCCAGAGGTTATTCCCAGGGCAACGGAGGGAATATCACAGGAGCAAACAATACCTAATGCCCAAATACAATGAGTTAACACGAAATAGGAATGCTCATGAAGAGGCAGGGCCTTAAGTCTGCAATTTTATTTCACAGAAAAGCAATGCATTCCGCGCTTTAAATCACAACAGCGAAGAGTATTTCTCGAAATCACGTTACCACAGAAAACAGTCAACTTCGAAAATAGGTGAATATAAGGCTAATCGAATGTCTTACTACACGCATGCACGACAGTTTTTCCTTTAAAACCACAAGAATGCGCTTCAGGAACAACTGGCACAACAAAAACACTTGAGGCAACTCGCACGGTAGGAAAAGTTATTTTCCCTAGAACTGTGACCTTTAAAAAAGCCATCAGTTATAAACATTGTGTTCCAGCAAGTGCGTGCGCCAAGGTATGTGATGCTACATAAAGCATGGTTAAAAAACTAAGAATAACTTATGAGAGCGCTACGTTGAAAATAAAAAAACAGAAAGCTATCTCCGTTAGCAACAGCTAACATCAATGAAGGCATATCAGAAGACTAGCAATAGTGCAGGAGCTGTGCCCAACTAAATATGACGCAGTTCAGTTCAGTTCAGTCGTTCAGTCGTGTCCGGCTCTTCGTGACCCTATGGACCATATCACGCCACGCTTTCCGGTCTCTCACTATCTTCCTAACATCACATAACTTCATCTGCAGCGCCTCGAGGATGCCATCTAACCATCGCGTTCGCTGCCTACCCCTTCTCCGGTGACCCTCAACCTTTCCCAACATCAAATCTTTCTCCAGCGACTTCTGTCTTCTCATCAGATGGCGAAAGTAGCTGAGTCTTAACTTTAGAATTTCACCCTCCAATGAGCAGTCAGGGTAGGTCGACAATATCGACTGATTTGATCTTCTGGCAGACCAAGGAACTCTCAAGAGCCTCCTGCAGCACCACAATTCAAACGCGTCTATTCTTCGGCGGTCAGCCTTCTTCAAAGTCCAACTCTCGCATCCATACATCACAACTGGAAAGACCATAGCACGAGTTATACGGATCTTGGTTGGCAGACTAATGTCTCTGCTCTTTACTCGGCGGTCAAGGCTAGCCATGGCTCTCTTTCCCAGTAGTAGGTGTCTCCTAATTTCATGGCTGCAGTCTCCTTCCGGGGTTATCTTAGAGCCCAAGAAGAGGAAATCTGTCACAGCTTCCACTTCTTGTCCCTTTATGCTCCAGGACTTGATGGGGCACGACGCCATGATCTTTGCCTTTTTAATGTTCAGTTGAAGCTCAAACTTCTAACTCTTTTCTTGTTCGCGCGTCAGAAGTCTCTTGAGTTCCACTTCACTTTCTGCCATTAAAGTGGTATCATCCGCATATTAAGGTTGTTGATACGTTTCCCAGCAATCTTCACGCCAGCTGAAGACTCGTCAAGACCGGCCTTCCTCATGATGCACTCAGCATATAGGTTAAATAGGCAGGGCGACAGTATGCAGCCTTGTCTCACTCCTTTCTCAATCGGAAACCAATCAGTAAGATCATGCCCAGTTCTGACTGTGGCCTCTTGCCTTTCATACAAGTTCCTGAGGAGACAGATTAGGTGGTTTGGAACTCCCATCTCTTGGAGAGCTTGCCACAATCTGTTGTGATCTACGCAGTCAAACGCTTTCGCATAATCAATAAAGCAGAAGTAGATTGGTTTCTGGAACTCTCTTGCTTTTTCCGTGATCCAGCGAAGGTTGGCAATCTGGTCTCTAGTTCCTCTTCCCTTGCGGACCCCAGCTTGCACGTCCGGAAGCTCCCGATCCATATAGTGCTGCAGCCTACCTAGGAGACTTTTCAACATAACCTTGATAGCATGCGAAATAAGCGCGATCGTGCTGTAGTTAGAACAATCTTTGGCACTGCTTTTCTTTGGAATAGGGATGTAAACTGACCTCCTCCAAGCCTGTGGCCACTGCAGGGTTGTCCAAATTTGCTGACATAATGTATACAGAACGTTAACAGCGTAGTCATGGTTGAGGTTTTGAAGCAACTCAGCTGGAATGCCATCAATTCCGCTAGCTTTGTTCTTACCAAGGCTGGCTGAGGCCCATTCAACTTCTTTCTTCAGGATACCCGGCTCGAGAACAGTAATCACAGCCGTCTTATGTTGGGTTTGCACATCGGGGTCCTTCTTGTACAGTTCTTCTGTGTATTCCTGCCACCTCTTCTTTATCTCTGAGGCTTCCGTGAGGTCCCTGCCTCATTTGTCCTTTATCACGCCCAGCTTAGCACAGAAGCTTCCTTTGATATCTTTGATTGTCTTATACAGAGCTCTTGTGTTCCTCAATTGGCTGTAGTCCTCATCTGCTTGGCAATGTATGTTCAGGAAGGCATTCTTATCTCCTGCTATTTTCTGAAAATCCGCAAATGGTAGTGAAAATGCACTACCAATGATTAGATTGAGATCAGGTAATATTATCATACAAACGACAAAACCAAATGTCCTTGCGCTAATACGTCACTTTGTTCTGCAGCACAATAAAGCGGTCTTGACTGCCGGCATGATGCTATTAAGAAGCAAGGCGCAAAATACCATGACATTTTGCATTCAGACGGGCACTACACAGAACACTTACGAAGACATTTTTCGCGCAGGTATACACAACAGCTGATTCCAAGCGGGTCTGCCCATATCAAGCTAGAAATATTCCGCACTTGAGCGGCACGACAAAGAAGCACAAGAACTTGTAGAGGTGCGCACACAACGGCACCTAGTCGGAGCGAATCAGAAACCAACACACCGTTCACGATGTCCGCATTGGTGAACAACTAGAGCAGACGTCTTTGCATCCTTACCCGCACTTGGGGACCGCTGGAGAAAGGCACGCATGAGTGCCTCACGCATCCACTTCTACGGAGGCTGTAAAGAATCCGTGCCGCCTGCCGAGCTTGCAATGGAGGCATAATTTGAGTACATTAAGCCCACCTTTACTTATTGTCCGCCTAGCTCGGTGCCACACTAATCTTAGCGTCGGTCACGCAGGGGTCTTTTTAACTCTCAAGCATTGAAGTCTTGGAGCGTTTGGCCAAAGACTTCCGGTCGGCCTACAACAGTAGGCCGACCCGTTTGGCCTACTGTTGTAGGCCAGACGGGTCGCAATTGAATGATCGCCTACGTGAGCAAAATCGCAATGTTAAAAATAAAGATGATAGAGATGGACAACTGGTAGCACATTGTAACACGTGCAAAGATTGTATGCCGTTCCTTGACAAGTGTTTCGTTGTCGGGAAAAGTAAGGATAGGCGTACCGGAGAAATAATCGAAGCGGAAAAGATAGCCAGATTAGGAAGTGCATGCGTGAGTGCCCCCTCTGTTAATCTTTCAAAAAAAAGAAATAGATTACCTTCATTCCTGCTGATTCCGTGCATGACTTGTGAGATCACCACGATGTACTGTGTACAAATATAGGTTTCCGTGCATGACTTGTGATCTCACCAAGATGTACTGTGTACAAATATAGGTGCCGTTTTTTTTTTTTTTCAAATAAAGTTGTTGGACGTTGGCGCTGTGTGTGTCCTGTCATTTTCAGTCTCTCGTCTTGTGTGCGCTACAACTTGGAAGTATAAACCAAGCCCCAATTTCGACATTATTGACTCATAAGACTCCTATTAAAAAAAATGAAGCGATTATACAGGTGAGCCAAGGTGTCCTGAAATGAGGCCGTTTAGAACGCTTGTAAACTTGCTGCGAATCTATATCTGAGCACCAGGGAAAACATTTTAAATCACACGCCCATGTATATGTTCTCAAGCAACGCAAATACATTATGGTGCGCAATTAACCAACCAGATTACGTTTCTACAACCCGTACAGACAACATCACAAATTCTACACTCTCTAAACAGATAACGTCAATTTTCAATGAAGTGTTTATCTGAAGCGTTTCAGCAACTACCAAAGTTTTGCTCCGCAGTGCATCCTGTTATGACTACCATTCATCGTCATCAGCAGAGCTAAACCCACTGCACAGCGAAGGCATCTTCAATATTTCTCTAATTAATCAAGTCCTGGGATAGCGGCATCCACTTGGCCCCTGAGAACATCTTAATCTTATCTGCCCACCTAACTTCCGCCGCGAGCAGCTGCGCTTTCCTTCCCATAAAATTCAATTTGTTACCTTAAGCGACAATCGGTTATCCTCTCCGCACACTACATGTCCCCGCTCTTGCTCATTTCTTTTTGATTTGCATCAGAATGTTACTAACACGAGTTATTTCCCTGACCGATTCGGCACGCTTCCTATCTTTTGAGGGTTCACCTAACGTTTTTCTTCCATGGCCCTCTGTGTTATGCTCAACTTAAGTAGAACCAATAAAGCTCTACTGGGCTAGTTGGATACACATTCTTAGAATAAACAGGTAGCGCAAAAGGACGAGGACACAGGAAGGGACACAAACACGAACACGATCAGCGTGCATGTTTGTGTCCTTTCCTATGTCCCCGTCCTCTTTCGCTACATTTTTATTCTGAAAATTAAGTAGAACCATCTTTGCTAAACTCCACGTTTGAGCACCATAGGTGGGTACTGGCAAGATGCAACTTCTTGTATACCTTTCTGTTGAGCGATACAGGTAAGCGGCTAGTCATAGTCGTAGAGTGCTTGCCAAATGCGCTCCATACCACTGTTATTATCCCAGTTATTTCCCATTCATGGTACGGTTCTCCGGTTAATACATATCCAAAGTAGACATATTTCACTACCACTTCCAGTGCATCGCAACTTATTGTAAACTGCCGTTCCTTCCCTTAACTGTTCATTATTTTAAACTTCAGCATAAGGATTTGCGAGTCTATATTTCTGCTTTTGCTTTCAAGGTCATCAACCATGCTTTGCAGTTCATCTAACGAGTTAATTAGCATGACAATGTCATCAGCAAGGCAGATTACTGAGATATTCTCAATCAACCCGATCCGTAAGTCCGAAGTCGCTGAATACTTCCTCGAAACAAGCTGTTCATATTACTTGTTAGATCCTGTTTCCTTACGTAACACCTCTAGTTATGGACGTTTTGTTTCTTTATGCAGAACTGAGGTTGGTGTACAGCCACGGTAGATATCTTCCAGTACTTTCTTATACGGCTTGCCTACACCCTGATTTCGCAATGCCTGCATGACTCTGATGTTTCTACTTAGTCAAATTCTTTTTTTTTTTGTAATCAATGAATGCTATGTATATGGGGTGGTTATATTCTGATCCTTTTTCTAGCACCTGGTTGATGGTACGGATATGATCGATAATAGAGTACCGTTTCCGAAAACCGGCTTGATCTTTTGCTTTATTGAATTCTAGGGGTAACCTTTATATACCAGTTTAAGGTTAACCAATAATTACTATTATATGTTTCTAATTAAAAATAAGCCCTGCGGTATTGAAACTGTGCACCAATCTTTTGGACATTTCCTCAACTCTCGGTTGTAAATAAATTAACGCGAAAATTTTCCAAAGCGCTGTTCTTTATCTATCTAATAAAATAAGAATGATGTTTCAACAATCCCTTGAAGCAGGGTACTTAGCCCTTGTTTTGAAAGTGCATAAGGTAAAGTTTAAATATTATATCTTTCTTTCTCGCGAGACTGAACCAGAACACGGGTTTGAGGTTGTGATAAAACAGGTCTTGCTACAATTTTTTGATGTTTCACTATTTCTAACTAAGCGGGCATCCGGGTTTATAATGGAATCAATACCAGTTTGAATAGTGTAGTTCTTTATAGTTAAAACATTATCATCCTGATTTTCCCTCCGGTGCGTTTTCTGCGTTGCTATGAAGTGTGAGAAGAAATTGTTGCTCTTATTCAGGCTTTTCATGAGCCCCTCCTTGGTGGTGCGTGTGTACGGCACTCGTCTGCTGTGCCCCAGAACACGCAATCGAATCAACAATGCGCGGTAGTTTTCGACAGAGGCGAAAATCGAAGCACCCGTATGCACCCATATAGCAGTGCATGTTTAAAACCCCAGCTCATCGAACTTTCCAGAGGCCCGCACAACGATGTCTCTCATAGTCACTTCGGGACATTACTCACCATGAAACAAGCGTTCAAGTCTCTCGTGCTGTAAAGTTATTCAGATGCCTCCTTCGCTCACTGCCTCAATTGCAGGTCAAGCTGCTTTCGTAGCGTGAAACAGCCTCAGTTCTAGCACAGCGTAATGACCCCGTGCCAAGGAAGGACCCTTATCTCAAAGAGAAAAGCTCTCGTTAAAGCTGTATTGTTACAGAGGGAAGGCACGACTATTTCGGAGAGAGCGTAAGGACCCGGAGGGTGTGGCGTTCTGGAATTGAACACGGACTTTTAGAAATAGAGTTCTATGTGCTGTGTTTACATACTTAATGTGCGCAAGGCTTTTACTTTATAAACGTATTATTAGGAATAAAATGACAAGTTTCACTTGGATAACCCCCGTCCTTTTCGCGTTGCTACACTCGAGACCCGGATGTTATAGTACTCTGGTATAAAGAACAACGTATTGTCTCGTATCTCTCCTACTCTGCTGTTTACTTACCTGGCTCTCTTTTTAAATCCTATGTGAGGTTACACAACCTCGGTGGGACAGATGCTTTAAGGTATAGCGGCGCTGTTTCAAGAGCTGCACGAAAGTAAAATTGATGGACAGTTCGTAGTGTGCCTCCAAAACAAACCTCAAAATGCGAGCAGCTATCTTTTATCTTCTTGCACAATTGTACTTCGGCCTGGTCAACGACACCAGGATTCTGGCTCACGCGCCTCTGAAAACTCCTCGCGCCATCCTGTGGAAGCTAGCTGTGCGATGCCGCGTAACTGAGTGACGCTGGAAAAAAATCGATAGCTCGTCACGCATAAGAGTTATCAGTTGTTTCTCCCGATTACTTCTTATAAGCTTCGTGGAGTTTCTTGTAAACATTTTATCTACCTAGATAAAACACACAGCTTTCCTGGGCAATCTAAAAATCAATGTATGGTGCCTTTGAGAATTTCGTCAAAAACACACCACTTCTCGCTATTCAATCATCGACTAATGCGTTAATTAGCAAGATAAAATGTTTCCCCGATATTTAGGTAGAGCAGTGTTCTGCGTTTAAAGCAATTTAAATCTGGCGACAATTGATTGAAGGGGAGAGATTCCTACTCTTGTTTTTCTGATTCTGGTCAGAAAATTTATTTCTGTCAGCTGGGGCCTCGCGGGAATAGTTGCTCCACGAAGGCGGAGACATGACGTCCTCGCAGACGTCACGGACCTGCGCGCAACCGGATTACCAAGGCGCCCAGGCGAGGATGAAGTGCACGGTAGCGCGCAGGAAACCGCTCATCGACTGTGACACGGCTGTGGTATATTCCATCCTGCTTTCATGTGGAAAATCTTACATTGGTCAGACAGGTCGTTGTATTAATGAGCGCTTGTTTGTACACCGCAGATCAGTAAACGTAGCTGTGTCGTCCAACCTTGCCGCTCATTGCCGGGAGTGTAAAGATTGTTACCCCCATTTGAACAGGACCAATATCTTGTTCAGTCACCCTGATCGGATATGCAGAGAGCTGGTCGAGGCGTTTCTGATAAATAAAGAATTTGACGCGTGCGTAGCTACACCTTCCGTTAATCTTGAAGAAAAAGAGATTCACGCCCTCAGTGAATATTTAGCGATGAGATGTTAGCGGGTGTTTGTCATGCGGGAGGTTGATAGGTTTGTTAGTTGTGTTGAAGTGTTCAATTCTGACTTTGCGCATGCGCACTGTTTCTAAAAGGGCACCGCGGTGGTTTTCACGTGTCTCGTCTTGATTTTATCTGGGTTGGTTCCTATATAACTACACCTTTCTACAAATAAAAATTCAGTTGCTAGAAAGCGCTTGTGTCGTCTCCAGTTCCTTTTAGTCCTGTGTTTTCGCGCTGCTTTAAGATGAATCCACCAACTCGCCCAGTTTTCTATACTGGGGAAAGAGACCGGCGTCGGAATACATGGGCGCCGCTTGGTTCAGACGAGGATACCGGCGGTGCAGAGGATCGACGAGGTGGGCTGGGAATAGGTCGTCGCTGATAATATGAGGGTACGCCACATTCGAAGGCGTCGTAACCACGCCGCTCGTTCTGAATGCGTCAACGACAGAAGCGGGATATAGGTCCTCGGATTCCACAATAGTAGCACATTGGGCAAGAGGGGCGCCAAGGTGCGTAGTAGGGTGGCGTAGGATGAGCAGTCGTCACGGCGTTGATGTGGTGGTAGAGCGGTGCTTGTCGTGGGGGGGGACAAAAGGAGGAGGGGATGCAGCAACCTGAGGCGAGGTGCAGTAGGGTCAGGTGCGACAGGGTGGGTGATAGTTGCCAACTCTTCTTTAACGATGGTGCGGAGGCTGGCTTCATTAGAAGAAGAAGAGTGATCACACCCGTGCCGGCAGAAAGGGCCGAGGGCTTGGAGCTCCTCGCGGATTATCACTCTAATTAGGACTCGTAGATAGAGGTCAGTAGAGGGCGGGCCAGTAGAGAAGCCGGGCTGCAATCGGGAGGACTGCAGCTGTTCGAGGCGTTGACAGGTCGTAATAATGGAATGAACACTTGATGGATTCTGGGCAAGTAGGGTGTTATAAGCCACAGAATTGATTCCGTTCATGACATGGCGCACGCGTTCAGGTTCCGGCATGGTGGGACTAATACGCCGGCGAAGTGCAAGTATGGCCTCTATGTAAGACGCATACGACTCATTGAGACCTTGAAGGTGGGAAGCGAGCTTGTTCTCCGCGATCTCAGTCCGAAATCCCGTGTCTGCGAAGTATTGGCGGAGCTGCTGTTTGAAGGTGGGCCAGTTAGTGGTGTGGGGCTCGCGGGTTATAAACCAATTCCTGGCGACCTCAATAAGGTAGAAGAAAACGTTGAGTAATTTTAAAGCATCATCCCACCGGTTGTAGGCACTGCAGCGTTCATAGGTGTCCAGCCAGTCATCTACGTCCTCATCGTGACTACCGGCGAACAGCGGCGGGCTGCGTTGTCGTGTGGGCACAGTGGAAGGCGGCGGTGCTGCCGAGGTAGAGGGTCTGGCTGGGTCGGGACTGCTCTCGGTTCACATAACGATGGTGGCTGTTGCCAAACGACGACCGGAACGTAACTCCAGCGAGAGGCAGGGCCCAAGGCAGCAAGGGGATCAAATTTCACATCCACCACTTGTGAAAGAAGGCCAGGTCGAGACGCCAAAGTCGTGACGGCAAGGCAAGGTACGCCGTGTCAGCGTTTTAATCCGGTGGTGAACCCAGGCGCGTGCTGGAGCCGGCGCCGCGGGACGATGACGATGATATGTACAAAAGAAAGAAGATTATGGTACGTACAAATGAAAGAAGATCCGTGGAAGGCTCACAATATTGACATAATATATTGCAATATATGCTGATTACAGTAGCCATGTTTATTACAAGTACTGCCCACTGGGTAGTATGACAGTGGCGACTGCAGGCAGATTGTTTGGCTGTTTAGCGTGTACGTGTCTGTAGACTTGTTTTCTAGGAGGCTTTCTTGAACTTGTCTGTTTACTTAATTATTTTGGACACATGACAAAAAAACTGGTCATAGCATTCGCCGACAGCAGTGCGGTTTCCTTTCGGTACATTTAAATGTACATTGCCATCAAACTTGGCTTAGAGCGATTTTGATATCGTATGCTATGGAAAGTGGTTCGCGCAGATGTGGTTGCTCAGTTTCAAATGGTTGTGTGTGGATTCCCCGGTGTCACAACTTTGTTTAAAAAGTGGCACTCTTTCTGGACAACTCAAGTAGCCTGATCTTCCGTTAGCTATAAAGCACCTCTTACCCATATTAACGCATTGTGTCTTCTGGACACTGCTGGCCTTCTAAGATGTGCGACAGCAATAGCCAACACAACACAGCAACGATGGTCTGCGGAGTCGGCTCGCGCCCCCACGTGAGTTTGCACAATGATCACTCCGACTGGTCGGAAGAGTGGCAAAACAGCTAGTTGTAGCATACCGTCTTCATGCACGCTGCCTGGCTTAACGTGGAAAGTCAGAACCTATCGTACGCACTTTGTGACGCTCTCTGACAGTGAAAAACATTGACGAACACAGCCTAACACGGCACCGAAAGTGGTTCGTGCCGCTTAGCCACACACGCCGCTCCGCAACAGAATAGACACGGGATGCAACTCCCCCACTCAGCTGTGTGCGGCGCATCTACAAGAGGGCGGACACAATCTTTTCGCGCTCTCCACCGTGGCGAGCGGTCAGTGTCATCACTTAAATATTCTTCCACTGCAAAATCCACTGAATTTCCGCTGTTAACCCAGCAAATAAACAGTGGATTACAGCAAGCAAGCAATTGCAACAGGTGCCGACACTATTCTGTTTGCACGAATATATTTCAGGCCCATGATCGCCCTCAGCCAAACTATACACAGTGCATGGCGAAGGCCTTATAGAAGAAGCAGGTGGGACACCAGGACGCCTCTACACTTCGTTTATTACCCGGCTGTCCTTACGATTTTCAATGTACCAACATGGCGCACAGTCTTTGATCTCGCACGCGATCCCAGTCTCCGACCTCCTCCTCTACCTCGTCGTTTCGCTTGCAGATCCTTGCTCAATCTGCAACACGCTCCGTGCCCCGAGATGAAACGTAGCCCGAAGCTGGAACAGTGACCACCATTCACTTCACTTCAATGACCACCATTATAAAATCGTTACTGACAACTCGATCATGACTCCCGTCTGTCAATGATAGCATGCTCCACTAAGACCGGTTCCCAGCTTCCACAACCGGACGCCAAAACTGTAAACAAGATGGATCTGTAGTGGCATGGCGGCACAGGTTTGAATCACTCTGTAGCCCGCGCAATGAGTCCAAATTCTTCTGAAAATTATTCTCCTATATGCCCTGCAACAGACTATGCTGATTCGTCGGTGCTGATCGACCACAGTACATCAATCTCTTATCACTTATTTGTTTGATCTGCAGTGACAGTTTCATTGTCTACAGCACTGATGCTTTTATCTAGTTGCCGCTGGACCTCTGGCTTTAGGCTCACTGTTTAGGGCTCCGGCTCACTCTCCCTCTTCTTTTTGGTGGCCCCCGAAGTCAGCACTGACACATTCACGTACACACTCTGGCACAACACAACACTCTGACAAAACATTTTAGGTTTCCACCGTGTTCTTTTTCTGCGCACTGGTTTTGCTTTCTTTCTGTGCTTGTGGATCCTCAGCCGCCACGTTTCCAGGCTCTTCGATCGTTCGGTATTTTTCAGGAAACCCGAAATCTAGAAAGTTGATTTCAGTAGAACAAATTACGGTGCGCAAACACTAAAATACTGTATCCCATCGCTTTTAAATTCCTATTTGTCTAATAATACCGACATTTTAGAGCTGAATGTTAAGCAGCTGAAGAACATTTTCTCTCGGTATGAGTATTGTATAACTTTTGGAAAAGATATGACATTCTTGTGGTGATATCATTTCTGATGCATCAGTATACTCCTTTTTTTCTTCTTTCTTTTGGAATGCTGTGTGTGCATGTGACTAAACTGATTTCAAATGCAAGAGAGTTGCATAGATTATCTTCTTTTTCAAGGTTACCTAATTTTTCGATTTCTTAGACTCCACTACGGGCCTAGAATTTTTGTTTGCATTGCACATTACTGCCGACCTTGTGCACTGTCCATGCCAATATCTTTTGTGTAACCAGTATTTTCTATTGGTATTATGTGCTTTGCTGTCAAGTGGCACCTGTCGCTCTGTCGCTCTTATGTAGAGGAAGCGAGGACAAGTCAAGCTTCGACCGCAGCTTTTAGCCTCGTCTCCCTACATCGTTTATGAAAAATAAAGCTTATCGTATTCTTCCTCTCTCTTGTGGACTGCATAAAGGCTTGCAGCATTGCCGAATACCGTTCTTTAGTTTGTGTGAAACCGCTAGGAAAAAAGCTTTTCGTTTGCCACCTCGGCCTCTTGCGCAAGCTCTACAGAAGTCGGCGTGTCTGCTAGAATCACTGTCGTGGCATCTTTCCTCCGCACATTATTTTCAAAAGTTCAACTTCCGAGCTCTTCGAGGGAGGTTATCTTCTTTTGGCTTTCTTTGTCTTGTACAGAGTCATTTAATACAATTCTGTCTTTCTCTATTTGCTTCTGGATTTCTTTCGATGCTCGCTCCAAGGGTATGACGCCAGGTACACAATCAAAATGTCACACTCTTTCACGATCTCCTTTCATTGGAGGTTTAAAAATAATCTTCCTTGTACACAGTACAGAAACGTCTGCTCGCAGTTGAACGCATGTAACTGGCTCGATGCTTTCTTTACTTTCGCAGAGCCACTTTCGAGATTGTAGTACGTTTCTTCAAAATGTGAATCAGTGAAATTTCTGATAAAGCTGCGTTTGTAGACGAAGCAGCTGCTGCAGGGAGCTCATCTGCTGGCTGCGTAAAATGACGGCTGTCGGCAGCTGGAGTAGGCGCCTGCAGGCCCTTGATGTGGCGACTGAGTAGCCTCGTTGTCCGTATGGCAGTCTCGTCATACTCGTGTACAGCTATGCCGTCTTCTACACAAACGTCGACTTTTAGAGCATGCATCTTTTCCTTCAGCACGCACAGACCGCCTTTGCAGGTTTTTAGCTTGGCGGGAACGAGCTTTAGGTCCTGAATAGTCCGTTCGTTCGATTTGAGTAGCTTTCTTGCATCATGGCACAGCCGGGTCTGAAATTCTTGCTGAATGACGCGCTTGCTTTTTATGCATTCTGTGATGCCTCGTTGAGGCCCTTTTCTTCCCTCTCCGGTGTGGTTTGCTGGCGGAGCTCCTGGTACCGTCCTGGAGGGTCGTTGTCGTTCCTCTTGTAACCTCCAGTAAGGATCGATGGAGGAGCTCACACTAACCTCCCGGGTTTCGGCACCAAACAATATAGAAGCAGGGCGGACACCAGGACGCCTGTACACTGCGTTTAATACCCGGCTGTCCTAACGATTCTCAATGTGCCAACATGGCGCAGAGTCTCTGATCTCGCGCGCGCTCCCATTCTCCAGCCCTCTTCGTTCCGCTTGCAGATTCTTGTCCAATCTGCAACAGGCCTTTCCCAATTACCTCCAATTAACTCGGTCCTATGCTAGCTGCATTCACTTGACCCCTACGAAACTCTTAACCTCATCCGCTCGCTTAACCTTATAACAATTCCCTGCAACGCATTTCTTCTTTGCGAATCCAAGTTTTCACCCTTTGCGACCATAGGTCCCTCTTCAAACCAGATTCCCTGCCAATTTCTCCTTGATTTCCACTGAATGTCATTCACTTTATTATTTTCCCTGACCTACTCTATAGGCTTCCTATCACTTTGATTTACACCTACCATTTTCTTTCGATATCACCCTGCATTGTCATCAGCTTAAGTACAATCATTTTGTTAAACTACCTTTAGCCCCACAGTGAGTACAGGTAAGATGCAACTGTCAAATAAGGTCAGTCAAGTCAGCTTTATTTGACGCCACATGGGTGTCAGGACCGCAGCCAAAAAGCATGTTTGAGGCTTGACAGAGGGGCTCTGCCCCTGCACAACACTTGGTCATTATGGCACAAAAGTATTTTGCATATATGGCAACAACAGAACAAAACAGCATTTTTAAGTATGTATGCAGCAATCAGTACATCATGAAAACAAGAATAATCAGTATGCAAATACATACATACATACATACATACATACATACATACATACATACATACATACATACATACATACATACATACATACATACATACATACATACATACATACATACATACATACATACATACATACATACATACATACATACATACATACATACATACATACATACATACATACATACATACATACATACATACATACATACATACATACATACATACATACATACATACATACATACATACATACATACATACATACATACATACATACATACATACATACATACTGAAGGCTCCGCCTTCTAGAATACGGGTCCGCGAGCGATGGTCTCGCCCGACGAGTGAAAACCAAATCTTTCTTAAAAACACCGGTTTATTCCGGATCAACAGAAAAGTATAAAATAGAAAAGAAACAGCATTGGTCAAAACTGTGCTGGAAACATGCCGTCGAAGTGCGCGACAATGGACTATGCAGAATAAAACGGACCATGGGTCAGGGCTTCACCGCGACAACACAAAACACACTGCGGCGCGGATAGGGCGAGTACAAAGCGTTGATTACGGTACAAAAGCATTGCTACTCGCGTGGCAGCACTCACGCTAACACTCCTAAGGCTTTCTTGTAGGCGCCGCTTCCGTCTTTGCCTTGCAGGACTCCGCTCCGTCGTCCGTGTATATCCCGCCGGCTTGGGACGCTGCCACGCCGCCCTTCTCTGGCCGGCCTCCCGGCGAAAACGCCTCCGGCCATGCTTCCTACGCGCCTATCTACCCTCTGTCTCGCGCCGATAACATGCCGCCCCCGCTCCGGGCAGCTCGCTCATGCGTACTCGCGCTGCTCGGGCGGACACCAACACAAACAGAAAAAAGCGCGCGCGGTTTGAGACGCTAAAAGGGGCTGTGGGGCCCCACACTCCCCCCCTCTCAAGACGGGGCACCTCCCGAGGTGTAAAACAAAAATCACGCGGGATAAGGACGGAACTGGTACTGCTGCTGGCGGGGCGCATGCTTGGAGGCATCCGCCGAGCGTGGGTACCCATAGTGCCTGGTAGGTCAAGTGGTTCTATGTGGCTGGTGGACGGCCGTAGTAAGCTCGGAGATCGGCCACGTTGACTGGTCCGGCTTCTCGACCACCCTGCACATGGCGAATAAAGTAAGAAAGCCGAGACGCGCGCTTTGTTATCGTGTAAGGACCAGTCCATCGTGGAGCGAGAGAAGCAGCAAACCCTTTTGCTGCATCACTTAGTGGGTGCGTGCGGCGAAGGACTTTGTCGGCGACTGTGAACTCCAAAGGTCTCCTTCCCTTGTTGTACTGGTTACAGTGTTCCAGGCGGGCAAGGTCCAAGTTTTCCCTTGCCTCCTTCAGAGTCTCGGCCAAGCGGCTGGAAAGATCATGCGCAAATTTAGAATGGCTAAGGCCCGGTAAATCAGAGCCATTCAGAGCATGCTCAATCGGGAACCTGAGCTCACCACCAAGGAGAATGGCCGCTGGCGTAAAACCTGTTGACCGGTTTACCGTGGTTCTTGTGGCGAAGGCCATCTCCTTGATACGAGCGTCCAGTTCTTGTGCCGCTCCGTGAATGCCACCATCATAGTCTTGAGATTTCGATTCACTCGCTCTGTAATGTTTGCTTGAGGATGGTAGGGCGTAGTCTTTTTGTGCTGCACGCCAAGAACTTTGCAAGTGGCAGTGAATATCCTACCGGTGAAATAAGTGGCATTATCAGTGATAAGCTGAGCTGGGAAACCAAAGCGATGGAATGTTTCTAGTAGCTTATCCCAAATTATTTTCGAGTCTAGCCTACTCAGGGGATACAATTCTACCCATTTCGAGAAATGATCAGTGATTACTAACAAGTAGCGATTCCCTTTCACTGATCTGGGATAGGGACCCATTATGTCGCAAGCTACAATTTCCCATGGGTATCGGCTCTCTACAGGTTGCATGAGGCCTGGTGGTTTCCCTCCCCTCGGCTTCGCGGTCTGGCAGGTATGACAAGTGCGGACGAATGTCAGGACATCCCTTCTCATGCGGGGCCATGTTGCAACGCGACATAATTTGTCATATGTTTTCTTGCCATCGCTGTGACCTGCGAGGCGTGTATCGTGGAAGTACTCTAGAAAATGCTTACGTAGGCACTTAGGAACGACCACACGAAATGCGGACTCGTCTGAGAGCTGAGCGTCAAGGAGCTGTTGACCGGACACCAGTGTGGCCCAGCTGTCGGCAGGAGCTGTCACAGCATAGACCGCGGGTGCTCGCTCTCCCTCACCAGGAAGTGTAGCTCATGACAGTACATCGGCCCCTTTGTTGAAAATGCCTCTTCTGTATTCTACCCTGTAATTATACTTTTGGAGAACCAGTGACCAGCGGGCTAGACGTCCAGCTGGATTTTGCAACATTGAAAGCTACGATAGGGCCTGGTGGTCGGTCTGAATAGTAAATTCTGCGCCATGCAAATACATGTCACATTTCTTGAGGGCAAACACAACCGCGCGACACTCTTTCTCTGTCACAGTATAGTTCCTTTCCGGTGCCATCAGCGTATGACTAGCAAACGCCAATGGGCAAAGCTTTCCTCGATGTTCTTGAAGCAATACCGCCCCAATTCCGTACTCACTTGCATACATTTGTACTGTGAATGGCCGGTTAAGGTCTGGAAGCCGCAGGCGTGCAGTATCCGCGATGGCTGCAGACAGTGAACGGAATGATCCCTGCTCGGCCTCTGTCCATGACCAGCGGGCACCCTTCCGGAAGAGCTGATGGAGGGGTCGCGCCCGGTGCGCGCAGTTCGGGATGAAGTGGCGGTAGAATCCCACCATGCCCAAGAAACGCTGGAGGCTCTTTATGTTGGTTGGTGGGGGCAGCTGCAGAATGGCCTGAAGCTTCCCTTCATCCGGGCGAACTGTGCCCTGTTCCACAATGAAACCAAGAAGGTTGATTGTGTTTGTCACCAGCTGAACCTTGTCGGGGTTAATGGTGATGCCCGCATTCTGCATTCGTTGAAGGACATTCGTTAGATGAAGGATGTGCTCTTCTAAGCTTTCTGAGAACACTACTACTACGTCATCCATGTAGGCCATAGCGTAGTTAAATTTAGCGTCTCCGAGCACAATATACATTACCCGTTGAAAAGTAGCAGGTGAATTGCACAACCCGAAAGGCAATCGCACAAATTCGAACAGTCCCCGGTGGCAAGTGAAAGCCGTTTTCTCAATGTCGCAGCGGTCAATCGGGATTTGCAGAAATCCCCTACTGCAGTCAACAGTTGTAAAAAATTTTGCTGACCCAAGTGAGTACATGACAGAGTCAACAGACGGGAAAGGGTAAGAGTCTCGCACTGTCACAGCATTCAGACGTCGATAATCGACACACAACCGTGCTGTTCCCTCCTTCTTAGGCGCGAGAACAACAGGAAACGCTCAGGGACTTTTTGATGGTCTCACCGCACCGGTAGCCACCATTTCGTCGAGGGCCCCATCTAGCAGCGTTCGCTTGTGGACACTCAAGGGCCTTGGACTGAATCGGATAGGACGAGCATCGCCGGTGTCGATCCTGTGGGTTAGTACGTTGGCCTTCCCCGGAGCCTCCGTGAACATTGCTGCATAAGGGCTTGAGCATTGTCTCGATTCTGCTTTTTTTTCCGCTGGTGACCCAGTGAAGGAATTCAAAACGGTTAGAATACCACTTCCTGTGATATTGGCCGAATGGCTGTTCGTGGCAAGCAACTGTGACTGGGGCTCAGCGGCCTTGGTCTTGAACTGAAATGCTTCTGTACCGGTGCCGTACTGGTAGGTTCCCTTACTGAGATCCATCACGATTCCTGCCTTCACTATGAAGTTACGGCCTAGTATGACTGGCCAGGATAGCCCGGGAAGGTGTAAAAAACGCAGTCTAATCTTTCGACCATTTATAGTAACTGTTAGGCGGGCTGCTGAGGTTGCGGGTACTATGTGAGTCGACGCCATGCGAAGGTTAGTGTTTACACTCCGCAACCGGACACGTTTTGTCTCACAGGAATTCTTCACCTGATCGCCCGAAGACTGACACCGTAGACCCTGTGTCTAAAAGGGCTGGAAGTTCCAGTCTGACCATTTTGACCAAGACCAGCGGGGTCTTGTCTGGTTGGCTTTCCTCAAACGAAGTTGACGGGACTGCACTCGCCGAGTGTTTGTAGGGTTTCTCGGGGTCTGCCTCATGCGTAGCAGGTGGTGATGATGGCACCTGCATCAATGGCACCTGGGTCGAAGGCCCCTGGGTCCGTTCAGGCGGGAAAGGTAGCGACTGGATCAGCTCTCCCGGTGGTTGGCCACGTGTGTGCGGCCCGGCCGCTGGATGGTGTGATGACCAAAACACCCTCCCCTGCGTTGTCCTGAATCTGCGAGTCGCAGGACAAGTTGCCCGGGGGCGTCACCCACTTCTCACCTGATGGCGACACCGTTGCACGCGAAGGTGAATCACACGTTGCACCCGGTGGTGACACCCACGTTGCACCCGCTGGTAACACCCACGCTGCACCCATAGGTGACGTCAACGTTGCACCCGGTGGTGACACCCACGCTGCACCCGTAGTGACGTCCGCGCTGCAACCGGTGGCGACACCCACGCTGCGCTCGGTGGCGACACCCACGCTGCACCCGTAGGTGAATGGTAGCCGGCAGCCGCTGCAGGAGACCTGCAGGATTTGCGCGCTCTGACGTGGGGTGTCCCAACTGCTGCCACACAAGATGTGTTATCGCGATACAAGGGAGTGGGTGTTAACGAAACTGCCTCGCCTCCTACCATTTCTCTGCAATGTGCCTTTGATTCAAGTAGCTCGAACAGGAGGCCAAGAATTCCGCTACAAATGTCCGACGGTTCACTTTTCCTGTCTTCTGATTGTTCATGCCCGGAACCCGCCTGTGTGGGAGGCCGAACTGTCTCCGTTAAGTGGGCGCTTGCACCCGGTAAGTCCGACATCGCTAGGCACGAAACTGCATGAACCTCAAATTGCTACACTCGCTGGGCAAGTTAAAGCTCAAGCAGAAAGCACGTTGGGCGCCAAATGAAGGCTCCGCCTTCTAAAATACGGGTCCGCGAGCGATGGTCTCGCCCGACGAGGGAAAACCAAGTCTTTCTTAAATACCGGTTTACTCCGGATCAACAGAAAAGTATAAAATAGAAAAGAAACAGCATTGGTCAAAACTGCGCTGGAAACATGCCGTCGAAGTGCGCGACAATGGACTATGCAGAATAAAACGGAACATGGGTCAGGGCTTCACCGCGACAACACAAAACACACTGCGGCGCGGATAGGGCGAGTACAAAGCGTTGATTACGGTACAAAAGCATTGCTACTCGCGTGGCAGTACTCACGCTAACACTCCTAAGGCTTTCTTGTAGGTGCCGCTCCCGTCTTTGCCTTGCAGGACTCCGCTCCGTCGTCCGTGTACATCCCACCGGCTTGGGACGCTGCCACGCCGCCCTTCTTCTGCCGGTCTCCCGGCGAAAAAGCCTCCAGCCATGCTTCTGACGCGCCCATCTACCCTCTGTCTCGCGCCGATAACATGCCGCCCCCGCTCCGGGCAGCTCGCTCATGCGTACTCGCGCTGCTCGGGTGGACACCAACACAAACAGAAAACAGCACGCGCGGTTTGAGACGCTAAAAGGGGCTGTGGGGCATCACAATACATACATACATACATACATACATACATACATACATACATACATACATACATACATACATACATACATACATACATACATACATACATACATACATACATACATACATACATACATACGTACATACATACGTACGTACATACATACATACATACGTACATACATACGTACGTACATACATACATACATACATACATACATACATACATACATACATACATACATACATACATACATACATACATACATACATACATACATACATACACATACATACGTACGTACGTACGTACATACATGCATACATACATACATACATACATACATACATACATACACACACATACATGCATACATACATACATACATGCATACATACATACATACATACATACATACATACATACATACATACATACATACATACATACATACATACATACATACATACATACATACATACACATCAATACTGAAAGTTTCCAGAAAGCACTGTAGAAATTTACTTCTAAAGATGTTATGGTTGATCTAGTGTGTTGAAAAAGACTGCACGATTATGGTTCATCATCTGACACCATAATTTATTCGTATTTACGGAATGTAGATATGATAATGGGTGCGCGTACTGTAATTGCGGGGCTTGTACTCCAGCTTGAGCAAAGTAATGAAAATCATGAATGTATTATTATTGGCCATCCTATAACGTGTCAATAAATTATGTTTACACAGCTGCGGTATCGGAGTTGTACAAAGTGCATGCAAGATGACAACTGTCGGCGCGTCGCGTGAAACATTAACAATTATTATAAGGGCTGGTTTTTAGTAATATATAGAGTTACCTATATTTGAAAACGTGGTTGTTCTCTATACCAAATAATTGCACCTAAAGACGGAAGAAAACAATGAGCGGTAAATAATTTCTTTCACACGTTGCGGGTAAAAGTAACGAAATCTCGACAATATCCGAATACATTTGGCAGTTTGTTTCTAATGATCTGGTGGTCTCTATGTGTTTATTCCAAAATAAATGCTGATTGAAATAATCTCCAAGGCTTTTATTTGGGAGGCAAGGTCAATTTTTGTTGAGCATAGGCAGAGCGAAAAGTCTGGGTGCTCATAAGGCTTGTTTCTAGGTCTGGAAAATACAGCCTTTGTTTTGTTAGTATTGATTGCCAAAGAATGAAGGGTTGTTCGTACATTAAGAGCATGCAAACTCTGATTCGCTTGTGTAGAGAAATCAAATATGCGAGTTGTTTATAGAAAATACTGGTGTCATCGGCATATGTTACAAATGAGCATTTTTTGTCAAGACTAATATTATCATGTATGTAAATGTTGAACAATAACGGATCCAGTATGATGCTTTATGGGACACCAGACTGCACATATTTGAAATCAGAAAATTTCTTACCTATCTATACCTCTTGACAAAGGAAGGCCAATTAAGACCGCATGAGTTGAAGGAAACCATATAGAAAATCGTAAATATGGAGTTTTCGTTATCACAGTTTCATGATTTATCCGAAAAAATGGTGTAGAAAAGTTTATAAATATACCAAAAAATAGTTCTCTTCTTCCAACAATTCTAAAATTTGTTCTTTCTGTTGGAGAAGGGCGCTCTCTGTCGTTATATCCTTCCTGAAACAGAGCTGCCATGAATTTATTAGGTTACGCTTTTCACAAAAGTATGACATTCGTTTAAGTATTAATTTTTCTAAGCATTTTAAAAAGACGGGAAGAATGGGTATGGGACAATAATTTATAGATAATAGAGGTTCGTGTTTAGGAAAGACTCCTTTTTCTAGGTAGCTGTTCAAAATGTATTACCATATCGGGATGATGAATTCAATGACATATTAGAAAGGTTGTATCTGGAAATTATCTGCATCACGCGACTTGACATAGCGAAGGGCTGAAAAGCAGAGTTGAGTTTCCTACCTCTCTGTAGGCGACAAAAAAGCAGATTGAGGGCTCTGAAATTGAAGGTACTTACAGGATTGATCAGCGTTAGCGTGAGCGCTGCTCACCGTGAAAACAAAATACTTGTGTAAACAGTTTGCCATCTTTTCTCCGGACAGTGATAGTGCACTCCTCTGCAGGTCTTGGAAAATTTAAAGCGCTATTAATTTGCTTTTCTTTAGTGTATATACAGTGTTCTGAAACTTTATCGAAACCCCGCTTGGAAAATTCTCCCGCCTCAACCGGAGGCTCATATGCCCTGAAACTGCCAAGAAAGCTTGCGCGTTTTGTCCCCTTCTTTACGAGTTAAGTTTGACCATGGTTCTTACTTGGCTTAGCCGTCCATTATGAGAAACCAGAACCGTCTGCGACGAGACTGAGGAGCAAAAGACGCAAACAAATTTTCCGCCATGGATGGATAGATGGATGGAATACAGGAGCGTCCCCTTTGAAACGGGGTGGTAGCAGTTGCTATCATGCTCATGTTTCCCCCTATATCTTAATTATTGTTTTAGATTGATTAACTATGCCATCACTGTATTTAACAAATTTTTGTTTCTACATTACTAGCATTATGCCACTTTTCTGCTTTTAGGCAACCAATCTTCCAGTCGTTTGTTCCTAGCTTCCACCGCCGGTTTACTCACCACACCACTCGTATCGTTAAACCCCAGAGCTTCAGGAAGAGTGACTGCGCCTGCAGCGACTTCCAGATGGGTACCATTACATTCGAGTATAATATGGTTACGCCGCGTAGCGGCGCACTCAGAAGCAGCAGAAGCAGAAGAAGAAGAAATGGAGGAAGCGAGGCGCGCGCAGACTGATCCTGGTTTTCTGAGCCGTGTGCCTCCGTACTTCATACGAAGTTCACCTGTATAAAAACCATTTGATCCGTTACATTTGGCAGAGGTGCTGGGTAAAAACGTTGTGGATCCGCCAGTACCTCGTCGCAGCCGTCGTGTAGCAGGTTTGCCCCCTTTATCTCCTCAACAGTACCTTTCAATGGCTATACCACCCGCACGACGCAGACTCAAGGACAGCGACCTGAAGAGACGATGGCTATTCCCCACCAGCGAGAGCCGCGTACGTTCCACTGTGAGCACGAAGATGACATTGAGGAACGGCTCCGACATCATAAAAGATGCAGCAAGTACAACTGCTGGAACACAATCGCACCTCTGTACAACGTTTTCTTCCTCGCTGGCACGGCTCTGACTTGGTTTGATAACCACGAAGAAATCCTGACGATCTGGGACCGATTCGTTGAAGAACTTACGGAGTGCTTTGGGAATACCGTTACGAAGTAGGAACGCGCTGAGCATCAGCTTTCCCAGAGAGCCTAGCTGCCCGGTGAGACATGCACACGTTATACCGAGGAACTATTGAAACTTTGTCGCATTGTAAACCGGCAGAAGTCAGAAGAAAAGGTAGGGCGCCTTCTCAAGGGGATTGCTGAGGATGTGTACAACTTCCGTATTTCACGGGACACCCTTGCCAGAGTAGCAGATGTCATCAAGCAGTGCCGGGCATTTCAGGCGTTAAAGGCACGTCGCATAGCGCCCAAATTTGGCCATCTTTCCAATGTGACAACTGTTGCCGGTATCGACATTCCGGAGGCTGAAGACATCGCTTCTATGGTCAGGAGGATTATACGCGAGGAGCTGGATATTCAGCGGCCAAGTATAAATTTTGATGTACCTTACCCCCCGACATCGAGGCCCGTATCATCATGAGAACAACGCACGCCATGGGCTGTACAAAATAACAGCGAACCATCTTACAACAACTGCGTAGAGCGGACCCTGCAACCAACATCGCACCCTTATTCCCAGCAGCGCCCAGCCCATCCGGATGAAGTGCCTCGTGGTGCTCCTCGTCGCGTTTCAGCTGCCCCATCTCGGCTTCCAAGGGATCCTGAAGGAAACTACCAGAATCGCCAGCCACACGTATGTTACGGCTGCAGGCGCAGCGAACATATCTTCCGCTTTTGCCCGCGTCGTCAAATTACCCGACCCCCTGTCCAACGAGCACCACGCTTCACGAATAACCCAATGGGAGCAGCTGCCACCCGCTACCTTCTATCGGCCCTCTTCCCCTCAACGCCACGCACGGAATGAATCCCCTGTGTCCGATCGCAGCATCACTCCCCCACCGCAACGACAACCCCGTTCGCTATCCCCACGTCGCCGCTTTGTTTCTCCACTGCTGGGAAACTAGGTGGTGCGACCGATGGAGGTAAGGTCGCCGGATGGTCAATTTCACGCATACCTCTACTTATCGTCATGCTAAAGAACAAAGTGTCAGTGTGTTTAGACAATGTTTAAACGGATGCTTTGACCGACACTGGTGCCGCTGTGTCAGTTATGAGCCTTTCATTTAAGAACCGCCTTCGACAGAAAGTTGTTTTTGTTTGACAAAAACTACGTTTTGTGGAGATGGGGGGGAAACTTTAGTTCCGGTTGGCCTGCGCTCAGTTTCAGTTGTAATTGGAGACGAGTGCTATAGGACAAAATTCTTTGTATTGAGACGGGCCACGCATGACATCATCTTGGGTGTTGACTTTTTGCTCGAGTGTGGTGCGACTTTAGACTTTAGTGCCGGTGAAATTTGTTTGCAGCCGAACATTATCCCCGCATTAGTAGATAACATGTCTCAGATTCATCAAGGAGCTCTCGCCTTGAAGGAAGATGTGCTGCTGCTTGCGATGACGGCGACGTTTTTCCCCGTGAAGTCATCTGAATCCTTCATGGATAGACATTCAATAGTCGTCGAGCCAGATGTCTCGAATGGAGCAAAAAAAAATATTTTGGTGCCATATGCTCCGTCGTGGAGGCGGAGGGCGCTCGCGCATACCTCTGGGCTGTGAACGTGTCAGAAGAGCCTGTTCGTCTTCCTTCTGGTTTGACACTCGCGAGATTTGAGAATTATGAGACGCATACCGTTCGTTGGAAGTATTTCCGATTGCAGAGGAACCACAAAGACAAGTCTGAATATTGTGCTGCGTTTAAGAGCATGGTCAACAAATCGCTCCCATCTGGTGAACGTCGTATTTTGCAAGACATTTTGACAACTCATGCTGAAGTTTTTGATTTTGCCTCAAACGGATCGTGTACCCATTTTCAAGCTTCTCGGCTACAGCACAAAATTAACACAGAAAACGCGCACCTCCTATTCGCCAAAAGCCTCATAGTCTCCCCGGAAAAGCGCAAGATAATTCAATAACAGGTGGACAAAACGCTGCACAAAGGAATCATCCGAGAATCTTCCAGTCCGTGGGCCGCACCTGTGATCCTGGTGAGAAAAAAAAACAATTCTTGGCGATTTTGTGTAGACTACCGTCGTTTGAATGCGGTAACAAAGATGTATACCCGTTACCTCGCATTGATGACGCTGTCGACTGTCTGCATTTGGCGTCATATTTCTCCTCTGTTGATTTGCGATCTAGCAATTGGCAAATTCCTCTACATCCATCCAACCGTGAGAAGACTGCTTTTGTAACACCAGATGGTTTATAAGAATTTATTGTATTGCCCTTTGGATTATGCAACGCTCCCGCGACGTTCGAGCGATTTATGGCGACTATCCTTCGTGGCCTCAAATGGGAAATATGCATGTGTTACCTTGATGATATCATTTTTGGAAAGACCTTCCAAGAGCACAATGAGAGGCTCCGTAAACTTCTTGAATGCATTGGCAAAGCGGGCCTCATATTGAATTCGAAGAAGTGCCATTTTGTAGAGCGACAAGCTTTAGTTCTTGAGTTGCTCGTCAACGAGGGTGGTATCAGGCCGGACCCGCAGAAGATTACTGCAGTACGCGACTTCGAAACTCCACGCACCCTGAGAAGTTTTCGGAGCTTTCTTGGCCTCTCTTCTTATTTTCGTTGTTTCATTCCTGGTTTTGCGCAACTTGCCTACCCCCTTACTTCTCTACTGCACAAGGATTCGCAATTTGTGTGGACCTAAGAGTGCGAATCCTCTTTCAACCTGCTCACGTCTTCTCTAACTTCAGCACCACTGCTGCGCCACTTCGACCCTTCTGCTTTGACCGAGGTTCACACTGAAGCCAGTGGCGTCGGTCTTGGGGCGGTGCTTGTGCAGCTGCATAGTGGGGCTGAATACGTTGTTGCATATGCCAGCCGCACGTTGACAAAATGTGAACGGAACTACACAGTTACCGAATTGGAGTGCCTCGCAGTTGTGTTCGCTGTGCACAAGTTCCGACCATACCTATATGGACGCTGCTTCACCATAGTTACTGACAACCATTCATTCGCTAAGCTGGCTCATCGGACTTCGCGATCCATCTGGTCGTCTGGCGCGCTGGGCATTACGCCTACAAGAATACAACTTTGGTGTCGCGTACAAGAGTGGACGACATCACAGTGATGCAGACTGCTTGTCACGGCACCCATTGCCGACTTCCGTTGACGATGAAGACGGCTTCGGCGGGTGTGTAGCCTCAATCGCGTCGACGTTTCCTAGTATGGCGACCTTTAGGCGAGAACAACGCAATGACAGGTCACTACAGCCTCTTATTCAAGAGGCAGAAGGAAGAGCAGAGTCAACGCAGTTTACTAACGAAGATGGTGTTTTGTTCAAGAAGAACTACTCAGTTGACGGTGCTGCCCTCCTTTTGGTAGTCCCAAAAAGTCATCGTGCACAAGTTTTACATGCCATGCACGATGATATGACCTATGGACATCTAGGCTACTCTCGTACCCTGCACCGAATTCGCCAGCGTTTTTATAAGGCCACAAATTTATAAGATCCCCAAGAAATACGTTGCGACGTGTCAAAAATGCCAACAACTTAAGGCACGCACCACCACGCTGGCCGGACCTTTACAACCCATCAAGCCACCTGCCTCACCTTTTGAAAAGATTAGAATTGACTTGCTTGGTCATTTTCCAAAGACTGTGGAGGGCTGCCGCTGGGTTATCGTCTGCGTTGACTATCTTACGAGAAACGCGAAGACCACTGCTCACGCTACCGCAAAGGCTGCTGATGTTTCGTCGTTTCTTTTGCATTCAGTTATTCTTCGCCTTGGCGCACCCCGTGTTATTATAAGTGATCGTGGTCGGCAATTCACTGCTGATGTCGTGGAAGAAATGCTCCGACATTGTGGTTCGCACTACCGACACTCCACACCGCATCATCCGCAGACCAACGGTCTCACCGAGCGCACCAAACGCACCTTGACAGCCATGCTGTCCAAGTACGTCTCGTCTGACCATCGCAACTGGGATGAAGTCCCATCGTATGTGACGTACGCTTATAACACTGCAAATCATGAAGTTACCGGCTATTCTCCTTTCTATTTACTGTATGCAAGAACTGCTCACATTTTCTTAGACACCATCTTTCCATTTTGCCCCAATGACGATGCGTCTGTTTCCCAGATACTATGCCGTGCCGAACAAGCCCGTCGTATAGCCCGTTTACGCACACTGCCTTCTCAAAGCCGATCGAAAGAACACTACAATCTGCATCATCGTGCAGTTGCTTACTCCCCTCGAGACTACGTCTGGCTTCGGACGCTTATTAGCAAGCGCAGATTATATGAGAAGTTTCTCACAAAGTACGATGGCCCCTTCGTCGTGTTGGACCAACTGAATGACGTGAAGTACGTTATCGCCAAAGTCACGACGGAGAACCGCGATTCCGCAAGACACAAGTTGTTCACGTGACTCGCCTGAAGCGCAGCCATCTTCGATCTGCCTAATTCCCTCGAGGACGAGAATTGTTTGCCCAGGGGAATTGTTACGCCACGTAGCGGCGCACTGAGAAGCAGCAAAAGCAGAAGGAGAAGCGGAGGAAGCGAGGCGCACGCAAACTGATCCGGGTTTTGTGAGCCGCGTAGGTTCGTCCATATGACCAAGCCCATATGATCAAAGCAGCATGTGAAAGCTTGTTGCAGAAACTGAAAGGACAAAAGTATAAGTAAGAGAATGTTAAGGAAAAACCGCTGCAGGTGATGCCCTACATTCATCGTGTTTCCCACAATACGAAAAAAGTGGCGAACCGGTGTGGTGTCAAGATGGTTTTCTCGGCACCGATCAAGCTGAGTAGCGTCTGCCCCTTGGCGTCTACAGGAAAGAGAACAAAGCATCAGTGCAAAAAGAATCACGAAAAAACGTTCACCGAGTGTGCTTCAGGGCTGGTATATAAAATTCCCCTCACATGCGGCAGATTTTACATTGGGAACACGGGTAGATGTTTCAACGAACGGGCACGAGAGCATATTTGGCAATGAGGAACAATGCTGGAGGGCATTTTGCACTCCATTGTGGGAACTGTGAAGGTAAGGGGAGGGGAAAGAACAAAGCACCCTACACACCAATTTGGCGCGGAACCACGTTTTTGTTTAGGTCAAGAGAAAGACAGAAAGGGAGGTTATTGAAGCTTTTCATATCCTAAAAACAGGCGACAGATGTGTGAGCACACCATCTATTTTGCTTTCATCGAGTGAAATTGCGTTTTTGGAAGGCCACCTGCAAATTTTCTGGTGCCTTTTCATGTACTAATCTTGTCATAAACAATTTCCAGTTTTCCAAAATGTAATTCGTTGCATAGCTTTATTGTTCACCTTTACAGCTGTGTTTTTTTTTTGCAAACTGTCGTTGTTGCACATGATTCTTTTACCGGGTTCTTTTACCTGGTTTTAATGGTTTTAGGTTCACCTTAACAACTGTTTCTTGTTAATTTTGCTTTTCACATGATTCTTTTAGCTGATTTTTATGGTTTTAGGTTCACCTTTAAAACTGTTTCTTGTTTTTCCACCCAGTCATTTTTCCGCATGATTCTTTTAGCTGGCTTTAATCTTTACCTCCCTAATTGTACCCTCTTTTCGGTTTACCCCCTGTTGTCTTTTCGCAAAAGCTTTTTCCTACTTTAATGTTCACCGTTTCTTTTCATATCTGTCAAAATTTTTCACGCCACCGTTGGTTTTCTATAAACCTATAGATTGTTTCATAGCATTTCCAAACCGTTTGTTTGTTCTGGTTTAAACTCTGTCTGATTGTGGTTTGCCTTTTTGGAACATGGCGTCTGAGTGCTACACCTTTTATCTTGCAATCTGCGATATGTTTTCTCATAGTGTGAAAGAAGTGTACGATAAAGTTTACCGTCTTATGTTTATGACGCCTCGTGTTAAAGATAGCAGTGGTTACGCGCCTGAGTTCCCTCATGTATATTGCATGTGCTTTCGTTCACCAATAAACAGTTGGAAGTCTGCGCCCGTGTTGTCTTGTTTGTGTTCCTTCGCGTATTGTCCCATTTTTTCGCGCAGTTTACATCTTGATCTGCAATGAACCAACTCGCCCGCAGAAATATTCTAATGCTTTTGAACTTCGTGCGTGTGAACTTTCTGCGCCAGGAACTGCGACCTATCGCGAATGTCTTTTATGCCCCCCAGGGACTGTGAGCAGAAGGTGTGCATGTAGACTGTGTTATAGCGGAAGGAAAGACGCGGCCTTTTGTAATTGTTCGGTTTGGCTGGACAAAAAAGCCCAGCAATGCTCTTATAGTGGGGCGTGTAAGGCCGCGGCGGTCCTTTCTTTGATGGTTCGTCGCGCGCGCCGCAGAAAACGGCAATGAAATTTTCAACAAGCTGCGAGGACGCGACGCGGCTGATTACGTAATCTCGGCCACCGCGCTCGCCTCCTCGCCCTCGTCGTCATGGGCAGAGTCTCGCGTGCATTCCCCCACACGGTCCCGGCCCTCCTCCTCGCTTCACGTGGGAAGGCCGCGCGTGCACAATGTTCGAGTAAATTCGAGACCTATCCAGAGGGCCGAGGAGGGGAGGCATAGCTCTGACAGCGCTAAGCTGTTTTCCGTTCCTCCTCCGCGGCTAGAACCTTCTGCGCTGGATATTTAGGAGCGCGCCGCGCAGCCATCGACGGTTCTGGTTCTGATATTGGTTTGATTCTCGCTCGGAGAAGACAGCGTAGCAGGCAGGCCCCGACTGAGAAGTCGTAAAAAGAGCGATGCGCTCAGTTTGCAGCTAGTTTTTTGCTCAGTCTCTTTTGTAAAGTGGTTTCCTCTCTGTCTCGTGAAAATAAGTTTTCTATATCTTGTGTTTGTATCGTATAAAGTTAATTTTCGTTTTGTTACTGCAAGTTCGTCGTCCTGCGTCTCATTGTGCGTTTGTGTGTGAACTACACGTCGCCTGCCGAATCGAGAAGCACCTTTGGAGAGGTGTGGAAGATTTGAAGAGACAAGAAAAATCCTGACATTTACTGGATCCTTGTGGTCTGGATGCCAGAATGTGCTCTGCATTGGCCCTAGCAACGCCTCTATGAGACCTATGCAGGAGGAATAGGGGAAGGCCCAAGTGGGGCTTGTCCACTTTTGCCCCATCGGGGACCGATGCAGGTATAATGATGGTTGCCCCAGCCCCACTTGCCTACACCGGACTTACTGGGGCTACACATTTTGTGCTACCTGGGTAATTCCATGCTCTGTTTCTTTTCCATCAATTTATCCAATTTTTACCTTCTGTGTTTTTCACCTGTTGCTTAACGCTCTTTATGTTTGACTCCTTGTGACCAGCATACTTATTGGTTAGTTTCCTAGTTCTTTTCCTCCATTGTGAGTCACCGCTTTTTAGGTATAGGTATATAAATACTTTAGCTGCTTATCTGTTACTGTCCAATTTCCTCAGTTGTTCCTCATATATTTTACTCTGGGCTTCCCGTACTTCGAAAGACGCCCAGCCCATATCCCCCTGTACCGCCTTATTTGTGGTTTTGCCGTGGGCACCTAGTACCGTAGGCCCCGTGGACGCCAAGGGCAGCAGTGGCGCCACCTAGTACCATTACAAGAACGTGTCATACTTGCCTCAGCGCTTCTGAACAGCAGCGCTTTCCTCCAGCGACGCTAGATGACGCCACAGCTGCCTTTTGCTAGAAACTCTGCCCTGGCGTTTTTTTTCTTCTGAGTATCGTCGCAGACGGTTCTGGTTTCTTATCATGCGCGGCCAAACCAAGTAATCACCATGGTCAAACTTACCTCATTAGCGAAGGGGACAACAACACTCAAGCTTTTAGCGCAGTTTCAGTGCAAATGAGTCTCTCCGGTTGAGGCGGGAGAATGTTTCAAACAGGGGTTCGATAAAGTTGCAGAACACTGTATATATCACCGGTAAACTGCATGTCAAAGTTCAAACAAATTTTTTTCTTTAAAAAATCGGGCATATGAAATTATTCTAGTTCAGTCAATAGTACATAGACAAAAGAACATTACTATGAATGTTCGTTGTTCTGGTGGCAACAGTTTGTAAATGTACCTTTTTGAAGAAGTTGCTTTCAAAATATTGTACATATTTTAACTTCAAATTCACTCTCTGTTTTTTGATAAAATTTGGTGTGATTGATGCAACGTGATGCATGAAGAACACAGGAAAGTTTCATGTTTTTTGTCCGAATAGAAATTAAGAAACATTGAATCGTCCTTGCCCACACATCGCGGGTTACCATCACCCCTTAAAGAACTATTTCTGTGCTCGTCGATTGTGTGGCAACGGTGGCTTTAGTGGATACGGGGCCATCAATTTATATTTTGAGTGTATCGTTTTGGCAGCGCTTTTGTTGCAAATTTATGTTCACTGTATGGGACAAAAGTGAATTCGTGGTGTGGATGGTGATTGTACCATTTGGAAATGTGCAGTACTACAGTGTGCCTTGGCGGAACGATATTCACAGCAGAGTGTGCTGTGCTGTGATGCACACGTGTGATTCTCGGTATTGATTTTTTGCCACGTCGCCTATCTCCCTGGCGAGTTAGTCTGGCTTTGGCGTCCAACCGGAAAGCGAGGCTTACGCCAAAAAATGCCCCTACAAATGGTTCCTATATATTCTTAGGAAACAAATAGTGAACTTATCGGATTGCGCGCCTCACCAAAAGTGGCCGATATTCGGCACGCACTGAGATTACCCATGACTGAAACCTTGCCATCGTCGTCCTGATGAGTGACTCGCCTGGAGGGCTTCGTCTACGACGGGGAAAGTGTTATGGAGATCAAGAGGAGTCAAGGAGAGCCAGCAAAAGAAAGAGGAAATTAAGGTGTGCGCAATCCGTCGGACCTGGTCTTGTGGTGCCTGTGCTGCTGTCCAATTGCCGTGTGAACCTACCTTGCCAAACCTGCTAGAACGTCTCCGTGGTCACGTTACAAGCGTGACAATATGGCGAGGTTTCTGAAATCCCCGATACGTGCTTTCATCGAAACGTTTGTGTTTGCAAACTCCACGTAATGGAGTTGTTGCAGTGATCTACCTTGATGAGATGAACTTGCCGTCCTAACTATTCATTAACGTTTTTCTTTGTGTCCTCAATAATTTCTTATAGTCCGGATCAATTGAGATTGAGACGGTTATTAGGTTTTGGTCGCGCCTGTGGTATCGTACCGCTGCCACCAGTTATTAGGTTCTGGGCCGGGTGCGCCAGGGTATCGTACCGCTGCCACCAGTTATTACATTTGGGCTGCGCGACTGGGTATCGCACCGCTGCCAGCAGTTATTACATGCGGCTCGCGGCTCCTCGGTAGCGTTGGCTGGCGGCTCCGTGGACGGCGGACGAGCATCAACGGTCCCAGCCTTTTAACGAAACAACCTTTACTACAACATCATAAAGATACGCGCAGAGAAGCTGACCCGGAGAGAATACAGACACCCTCACACAGCTGTTGTCTAGCGTCGTGTCAACGGCGCGTCAAAGTAGTCTCTGTCTCAGCAGAGTCGGCCGCTGCTTTTTATAGGCTTGCCAGTTCAAGGGAAAGGGAAAGCCCTCACTGGAAATGAAGAGCCCGACAAGTCTGGGCAAGACGGGATGATTCAATCGCAGGTGGTCCGACCGCATCTCCTCCACCTCCTGCAGACGGGCGAGGGCGGTGCACTCTCGCCCGAGCTCCAGGCTTTGCCAGCGTTGGCACACACTCACGCACACACATTTGGCGCGTGGCAGGATCACGTCGAGACTTGCCCGCCAGAGGAAGCGTTGAGCGGCCGATGGACGGCGCCCAAATGGCCGATCCGCTCGCCGTTCTGCCTGTTGCTATGCGGTGGCCGCGTCAGCTGTCACGCTTGTCGGTGGCCAAACGTAACAGACTGCCCCGCCGGGGAAGAGAGATCCCAAAGGGCAGGGAACTGCATCCGCTGTCCGGAGGGATCGGGATGTTGCTGCTAGCCGGGGTCGTCCGACTCTGCTTCTCTTGAGCCAGTCAGCCTGAAGAAGTCCTTGGTAAGTCCGGTTTCCAAGGCACTCTGCAACTTGTCTTCAGGAGAGTTTGCTCACATCCCACAACGTCACAACCACGCTAAAGACTCAACCGTTCAGCCAGCAAGCACGGCACAACCTTCACTAAGGCATGCCGGACTATTTCCCTCTTATGCCCCAATCTATATTAAAGGGCAGCTCAGCAGCACTTGGAACGCGTCCACAAATTTAAAAATTGCGCTTTCAAAAACGCCACTTTCAAACAAAGATAATTCAATACAATACAATATGTTCAAAATCCTATGTCAGGAAGAAAAACACCAAGAAGTGAAAACAGGCTTCTCACTTTAGGGGCTCCGACTTAAGCCATCTGCGTTACCGTTGAGATCACCCTTTTCACTAAAGCTTCGGCTGTCTGTTTCATGGAACAACTTTACCTTCCCGTTTGTATACAGAGAAACACATGAGCATGAATCACTCACTTTTCTGAACAACCCATCCCTCTCCTTACGGGTTGCGCACCAGTCACGCATTTTCTCCGAACGGGCGCATTTGTGCCTTTGGGATAGTTGCTTTCTTTTTCGCGATAGCTTCAACTTGCACCATTCTTTCTCGCGCCTGCCTTTCCGCTTTTTTTTCTGCGACAGCACTGGAACGCATGCTTTCTGCTTTCTTTTAGCAACCGTATGAGTTTGCTCTCCTTACGATGGCAGCATTCTTTCTCGCGCCTGCCTTTCCGCGCTTTTCGGTGGCAGCACTTGAATACTAGCTTTCTACTCTCTTTCTGAGCCATCTCTGACAAGCTAGCGGTAACCGGAGCTAGTAGGGCACGGGTGCCGTCGAAGTGCGGTGCCGCGTCTGCATCGCGGCCAGCAGCGCAGGACTCACTTTCAGTCAATTCCGAACCACAGCAACGGCTGACGTCAGTCGCGTCAGTCCCCCTTCGAGGCATTTGCTCTGGCGGCTCGCCACTCAGTACGTCGCCTCGCTCAGAGCTAACCGGTGCCCGATCAAGCTCTTTCGACAGCTGGGGCGCTTCGGATTGCGTGAGGGTCATGTGTGCCACGTCCGCGTTCGCACTGGGTTTGCTTTCGCGAATACAACCTAGCGTGGTATTGGGGCACGAACGATTCTGACTCTGCTCTGGTCGCTCGCTGTCGCCTTCGCAAGTCTCGCTCTTTACAGCGTACGCGTACTCCTCGTCGGTCTGCCCTGGCTGATCACAACTCGCGGGCTGCGCAGTTTCCCTGATTGGCAGTTCGCTTTTCTGCGTGCCCTGCTCTACGACACAGTCGATTTCGGAAACCGAAATTCTGTCATTTCCTAGCTGGTTTCCTTCTCCGCCACGCTCTACACCAGCTTCTGCTTCTGACTCGAGAGGTGGTTCAGTTATTGCAAATTCCCCACACTCATTTGATGGAACTGTATCTCCTACAGCTACTTGGGTCGGCGTGCAGTTCACCTCGCTTAACGGCGTCACTTCGGATTTCTCGCCGATTAAGCCTGCGCTAACCGTCTCAGCTAGTGTCTCGACCAAGGTAACTGGATACTCTACTGCTCGAGGCTCGCTACTGCGGTCACGTTGCTCGGCCGCTTCCCCAAGCTGTAGTTCACTCTCTGGGACAAGTTCGATTTGCTCCGAAACTTCCGCACTGTCTAGCCATTCGCTTACAGCGGCTTTCAACTGATAGGCCAAATCAAAGTACGACTCGTCACAATGTTTCTCGCTCTCATACCTCTTCCGAAGATCATGAGGCGTTATATGATATCGTTGACTGTTTTAGTTTATTCTAATTTTTCGAGCGGTCGCCAACCAAGCGCTTGATTTCTTCCGACGCTTCAGCTACCAACTTCTGCGTCCAACTATCTCGCTCGAAGCGTTCACTTCTACAGACACTTTCGAAGTCTGCCAAATACTTTGCCATACCCGCGCGAAACGTAACACGATGCATTTTCTAGTTCCATTACGTCACTGCCTGCAGTAAACTGCTATTTGCTTCTGAGACTATTCAACATCACTTTCGATGTCTACTATGATATGCCACTTCCATACACTAGTTACACTCTACCTGTATGACTGCTGATGTTTCAGCTGAATTAAATGCGTTATTTTCTTTTCGCATGCTTGTTTTATTTTCTCAGCACCATTCTTTTGCTAGTGGAAAACTGGACGACCATGGGAGTTACCCCGAAGAGCATCCTACGCGCAAGGTGGACGCTCACCCCTCAGGCAGAGCTGTGCGATCCTTCCATTCCATTGCGTTATATTCATAATTGTAATAAGAACACTGCTCTTTAACCACAGCTTGCTCAGTGCAGATAATCTTGGCACTTGCACGGCCATCAGGCTGTAAGTAAGGTACTTGGCGCAGTATCCTGGCGAATCACAGCGACTATCACCAGCAAGGTCGAGCTTAGCTCCTTTTATTTCGATTGCCAGCGTAGCCTGTTGCTACTGAAACAGCTGCGGAAAAAACAACATTCATTAGCGTTCTTCAATTATTAAGCAGGCTACTTGTTGAAATGCATGGGAGCAATATTTTTTCGAGTAAGGAATTCATATTTTAGTACTTTACAGTCGTGACTACTTCGAGTGGGCTGGTGAGCAAAGGTAGAAATGTGTGTGTGTCTGAAAAACTTTGTATCAGGGAGAAAGGTTGAGGTAGCTGGGGCAACCTCTCGCTATCACTAGGTGGGCTCCTCATTACAGGAGCCAGATGTAAAGAATGATGCAAAGCATGGGTCTGGAATTTACTTTTATCATCCATTCATCCCAATTCAACCCTTTGGATATCATGTAAGCATATGAATAGCAGCTCAACAAAGGACCTGAATATGATAGCTACACACTCCCTCCAGACCTGTTCCTACATCTTTATATATGCATCTTTCATACATCAATTAGATGCTACCTCCATGACTGCTGACACTGAAGGCGACATGTTTTTGCAGCATATCCTAATAGTTACATTGGCACAGCAAAATTTCAAACTATTGTGCAGTGTCTGAACCATAATTCTATAATCTGCACTACAACATTGTCTTCCAATGCAAACAATGGTCCGCTATACTCGGGGCTCACTTGCTACTGTATGCAATGAAGACGTGCATTCATAAACCATTAGCTTCTGCGATGTTGTAATGTAAAGAATTTTAAAATGTAAAATTGTGCCACATTCCTGCAAGGCAACATTCACATTTGCTCGACCAAGGCAAACATTACTTCAGAGTGATCCACCAGTTTTCATGTGTTGTCTTTCCCTGGTGAAACTAGTAAGAGATGCAAAGCTTTAAAGCTGTTTAGAGCATGCACATACAGAAGCATGCAGCCATACCTCGTTTACAGCAGGCAACAAGTAGCCACGCTGGTAGTTGCAACACCTGCGCTTGCTGATAGTCTGGATTCTTATCAGCCTGAAGCAGCGCAGTGATGCAGCCGCTGTACACCCAGAAAACAGGATGCTGTGCCATGCATGCTCATGCCCTTGTGGACATGCCATGCAAACTCTGAGCAGTGTGCCCACAATAGGGCTTGGTTGGCAGCAGGCACGACAAGTGCCCACCAGCTGCCGCAGGTACCTCTCGAAAACAATGAACTTCTGTTCACCTTGGGTGGACATTTCTGCGCGGTCACTGAATTTATGTAATATTCTACTGCACTCCAGTTCTTACGCACTCATCTGAAATTATTGTCTTGCAAAATGAAAAGGTGGCTGTGTTACTACTTCGCTTTCTTTCGAGGATTTCACAGTTAATGCACTCTAATAATTTTCGAAATAAAAACGCTCAGGGTACTTGCATATTTTTGCAGATCTAAAAAAGCAATAAAAAGTGAGGGATGCAGCCGAGGTTATAAATAACCTCTAGTCATGATAACATATATTCAGGTAGGGGTAGTAGTTTTTTTAAAGCTGCATGCAGCACACAACTGCGATCATTAAAAAAAATGACATAAATTCTTATGAGGAAGGGAAAGGCATTGCAGTCTCATTCTTGGTCGAAGGCTCAATTGTAGTGTGAGCGAAGTGAGTGGCAAAAGCCCAAACAAAGAAAGGGGCCATATCTCAAGGCTCAGGATTAATTTTGGCGACCTGGAGTTCTTTAGCTTGCACCGACATAGTATAGCACAAAAATATCTTCAGCACTATACCTTCCCTGAAATGCAACCACTGAGGCCAGAATCCTATTCAGTTCAATGTCATCTGGTGCGGTGCCAAACCATGTAACCATGGCTACCGATAGGTGGTGAAAGGTGGTCATGGCGCCCGATGCGAACGCATGTGGGCGCTGCTCCCAGCCCATTCGTGGTAGGCAGCAATTTTTGCCGTGCGCGTCTTGCAAACAGCGTTTTCACTGCAAATGCATCAACATACAGGCCGAGGAATACAACATCCTCATGGAATCCGGGGCCAGCAAGTACAAATGTGCTCACTGCGTGAAGCGGTGTGATTATTCGGCGGAGGAGCTAGTTAAGTTTGCGGGCTTCGCACAGAAGGGAGATTCCGAAGGCGCGACCAAGGTCAAGGGGCAGTTTGACGCGGGCAGATTTATGACGGTCGCGCGGGCGACCGCTTCTCGGAAGTGAGCCCAGAACACATGGCAGCGAGCGACGCCGCCGGCTCTTTCCGTCCAGCGCCGCGAGGGAGGCAGAACAGTGCAGTTAGAGCGCACAGCATAAGCACAGTGGTTGTGGGTTCGGCGCTAACTGCGGTGTCTCCCGGTTCGAGTGGAGAGGGCGCGGAGGCCATAAATCCCGAAACGCGGCGTAACGGACCTGGGGAGAACGCGCTGTTGACACGTCTTCCCGGGAAGACGCCTGTGTGTCCCTTTGAATCCGCCGCCCGCGCGCTACCGGCCAAGGGCAGGGATCGGAATGTTTGGGCCTGAGGTTTGCGCGTGTGTGTTTTTATGTATTTTCGGAAGTGTAACCGGCGACGCCGTTTGTCTTTGCGACTGTTAGGCGCCTCTTGCGTGGGAGGATTTTGGAGAGGGAAAAGTTGCAGATGTATGTGTTTGTGTGCGCAACCACTCGCCGCTTAGTGCGTGCTTTGTGTGTGTTTTATGGACATGCGTAGGAGAGGGTATATGTGGCACAATGATTGGCCAGCCCATTTTAAAGGACTGCATGTTATTGGCCACAGAGTGGCGTACGTTGATTGGTCAACGGACACAACTGGAATTTTGGGTAACGCTAAAAAAGTGAGCGTTGGACAGTTGGACACGGAGGGGAGTTGGGCTCGGACGAGAGTGGAGAGCAGAGTTGGGCGCGGAGCAGAGTTGGGCGCGGAGCACAGGGGCTTGGAGGAGAGTTGGGCTCGGACGAGAGTCGAGGGCAGACGGGTGGTTCGAGAGGGAGGCTAGGCTGACGGAGGTCTCAAGGGACTCCGGCCTAAAGTGTAGCAGGAGGCCAAGGCCTGATTCTGCTAGCCTCTGACCTCAGATCGTTCACCAGTCGCAGTTAGCCCTCTACGTTTGATGTCGCATCCGACGACATTTGTTTAAATACGCCAATTGTAAAAAGTGTAAAAAAACGTGTACAGTCCGAGAAGAGAAGTCGTCATCTCCGCACCGCAATGTGTCACTGAGCCACGGACGCAGCGGTGGTCACCAACACCACTTGGTACGAGCGAAGGCAGCAGAAGAAACAGCAAGAACACCTGCGGTATAGGGAAGAACATCCATTCCCCAAGCCTTCGCACTTTTGAAAATAACTGAGCTTATCTGCGGAACTAGCAACACGGAAACGCCCACCGAAGCGCCACGCTCTTCCCTGGATTTTCAAGACTCAGATTCCGTCAGTGCTCCCTCGAGTGTTATTTTAATGCTATGGGAAATGGCTAGTCGAATGGATACGTTAACGGATGAGGCGCGACGGCTTCATGCGGAAAACGCGCTCCTGCGTGAATCTTTGAGTGGCCTGAGTGCATCTGTTCGTACCGCCAGCCACTGTGAGTGTTCGAATTCTGACTGCTCGGAATCTCGCAACTACGCTTCAGCTGTGGCGGTAAATCTGCCCGCTGGAATGTCGGCCCCTCCTTCGAAGCCTCCTGCTCAGGACCGGAGTACTCATCTGCCACGCCTGTTGAAAGCGGTGAGCCAACCACCTCGGCACAGCTAAGCCATCCATGCTTAAAGTAGCGTCCAAACTACCGGCGAAGAAAAGCTTATTTGTTTCTCTCCTGGACCCGACAACAACGGAGTCGGACATACAGGAACTTTTGGCGGATACAGTAGGTGACAAGGTTGTTACTTGCACGAAACTGAAAACGAAGTACGATACATATGCTCATTCCACGTTTCTCTGGATGAGCACTCATTTGAACTTGTGAACAATCCAGAAGTGTGGCCTGATGGTTGCGTATTTCGCCCTTTTTATGGAAAGCTGTGGTCCTCACAGCGCTTCGATGACCCCAACGGTGCTCTAGCTACATCCTAAAATGGCCCAAGAAGTTAAGCTGTATTACCAAAACACGAGAGGGTTCCGAACTTAAAGGGAAGTTCTCTTCGCGAATGCATACGAATGTGAGTATGACATTATGTGCCTGACGAAAACGTGGCTAAAATCATGTTCAAGTGCGTCTTATTTCTCAGATGAATATGCTGTCTTTAGGGCCGACAGGGACTATTCTGACAAGTTTAAATACGGGGGAGGAGTTCTGATAGCCTGCCGTTCTTTGCTAAATGCATTTAGAAGACCAGACCTGGAGACATACGAAGAATGTGTGTGGCTGGAAATTCCAACGTGTGTCAAATCGCACTATCTAGTTGCGACAGAGCGGCACTGCTGGTCACTGCGAAGCGCAGAGGTGGCAAGTTTTAAAACTGTATTGTAAATTATCGGTTCGCTTTTGAGGTTTTGTACGCGGCATGAATGCCTTTCGAGTGGCCTGTACTCTACATGTCGCATGCATTATCTAACCAGCCTCAGACGCCCCTTTCTGGGACCCTTTAAGGAAGGTGAAATACTTTATTTCATCATTTCAACGCTTCCATGACAAGCCACGACACAAAGTACCAAAGAATGCAACTGCCCACGGAAAGCTCATTTCGGCCTGTGTGCTGTGAACAACACTAATATACATATAATTGGCAAAAATACAAAAGACGATGTAGTAATGAAAGCAATCACTGTTGACATGCACATTTTACTGTACTACGTGTGGTCCCTCAAATAATTTATTCCAATCGTCATTCTACTACAGTAGTAATACATGAGTGTAATACTTGGCGTCAGCCATGTATTACATATTTTTTGTTCAAGCACACAAGCATCACAAAATGCAGCGACCACAGTGAAATATGCGCGACCGCAACAACCTGTAGCTCGCGCGCTGGGTGGGCTCATCGTATTAATACAGCCACTGTTAGAAAAATAGGCGTTTTAACACTCCTCAAAAAACACTTATCTCCAATAAAAGACTGAAAACTCGGTCGGGGTACTGATCACATCCAATCACGAAGCCGGTCGTGCATCCAATACACACCAGCTACAATTATAGCTAGAAATATACACCGTAAAGTTATATGGTATGACGGCTTCGCGATAGGGACGAACATACATATGAAAAGCGACGGCTTTTGAAAATATTTATTTATTTATTTGAAAAAACTGCAGGCCAATATTTTGGCCCATGCAGGAGGGGCAATACAAGACATTCAATGCTTCACAGATAAAAAAAAACAATAAATAGGTAGTTCAGGCGGCTGCAGTCAGTAACAAAGAACAACAAAATACAGCACTTTTTTACTCATGAAAATGCTCCTTTATAGTTTACTAAAATTGGAAGACTGGAAAATGGCCTCAGGAAGACAGTTCCAATGGCAACTGTCTGCGGACGAAAATTGTAATTGAAAGTGTCAGTCCTTGCAAAACTGGGTTGGAGCAATTGATTTCATGAATCATGTCTTCGGTGCGACAACTGTGAGAATTTTAGGTCGGGGTATGTTTAATTTATGTGTAAAAAGGTTATGCATAAACAATAAATGAGATATTTCTTCGTAGTTCAAGTAATGCACATGGTTGGCTTTCATTAGAGTCGAGAGTGATTGTAATCTCCTGTATTTGCTATAAATAAAGCTGACAGCTTTCCTTTGCACCATCTCTATTCGTTATGTCTTTCTTTATAAATGGGTCCCATAAAACCGAAGCCTACCCAAATTTTGACCTGTAGAAGAGGGACGTTGAGGACGGCGTCGAGGTCGAGGAAACGGGGCGATCAAGAACAACATGATCTGCGCGATGGCAATTCCACAACTGCTTCCACTGCGTCAGAGTCCCGCAAAGAGGTCCATCTTCTTCACAATGCCTCCCAGAGAAAAAAGAACCATCCTGGCGACTTAAGAGGACGAAGATACAAAGGAGTCGTAGAACTGCTTAAGTCGCTGCACATCTACAATTTCACGGCCACGGCGCGGAAGATCATAAGGTGGCATAAGAGGCTCAACAATGTAATTGAGTGGCGAAGTGCGCTAGATGAGGAGGTAGGGCCCATGGTACTTGGAGACCAGTTTTGTTGAGGGGCCGGAGCTGCCGGATGGAACCCTGAGCCACACGAGTGAGCCGGCTCGAAATATGGTGCATTCTTCTGACTGCTGTCATGTTGATGTTTTTGGCGCCATTGAGAGTCAGCGGTGAACGACCGGGCAATCTGGCGGCATTCTTCGGCGTGCTGTGCAGCCGCTTCGGTAACTGTCGTACATTCACATTGGGCAGGGTTGTAGGGGAGCACAGTTTCCAGGGGAGCAGATGGATGCCGACCATAAATCAGAAAGAACGGAGAGAGCCCCGTGCTTGATTGCGTAGCATTGGTGTATGCGTATGTGATATAAGGAAGGACAATGTCCCAGTTGGCGTGGTTGGATCCGACGTACTTCGCGAGCATGTCACCGAGGGTGCGATTTTTTTTTTTTACAATACTGGGTCTTCTTCTAAGACCGTTTGTTTGCGGATGATAGGCAGTGGTAGTGCGGTGGATGATTTTGCACTGAGCGAGCAGAGCTTGAACGACGTCAGGTAAGAAAGCGCGGCCTCTGTCGCTGAGCGATTCGCGAGGAGCCCCGTGACAAAGAATGAGGTTCGTCAATAAGAAACTGGCCACATCTCGGGCTGTTGCAGCTGGGAGCGCTGCGGTTTCGGCACAGCTCACGAAATGTTCGACCGCGACAATGACCAAGCGATTGCCGTCAGCTGTGTACGGCGGAGGGCCGTATAGGTCGAAGAGCCTAAGCGGACATATTAGAGGCTGTAACTCACCAGCCGAACGGTGAGAAGCAGGCTTGCGGTGTTGACAAGCCAGGCACGATCGAACGTACCTGAGAACCGAGTTGTACATGCTGCGCCAATAGTAGCGAAGACGGATTCTAGTGTATGTTTTGAAAACGCCGCCGTCACCGCACTGCGGTTCGGCGTGGAAAACTGTACATATTTCGGTCCGTAGATGGCGCTCGATCACGAGGAGCCATTTCGTCCACTTGAATTGTAGTTGCGCTGGTAAAACAGGTTATCCCGAATCTCATAATGGGAAGCTTGGCGGTGAAGGACGCGTGAAGGCGTAATCGCCGAATTGTTGGAGAGGTAGTTGATCAGAGAGGCGATCCGTGGGTCATTTCGTTATTCGACGGGTATGTCGCTGACGTTGAGCGCAAACGCCATGGGGTCCAAGACGGAGAGGCTGGCAAGGTCGGCTGGAAGCGGCGAGCAAGACAAAGCGTCGGCGTCTTTATGCTTGCGACCAGATCGATAAACGACACGGATATCATATTCTTAGAGACGAAGAGCCCATCTTGCCAACCGGCCGGAGAGGTCTTTGAGCGATGAAAGCCAGCAGAGCTCATCATGGTCAGTGACTAAATCCAAAGGACGGCCGTAAAAGTAAGGGCGAAACTTTGTGAGTGCCCAGACAATGGCCAAGCACTAGTTTTCCGTTACTGGGTAGTTCGTTTCGGCTTTCGTGAGAGTACGGCTGGCGTAAGCGACTACGCATTCGCCGAAGCCAAGCATAGCACCGAGGCAAGCATAGCGCCGAGGCCGACACAACTGGCATCTGCGTGCACTACGGTGGGCGCCTGGGGTCAAAATGGCACAGGATGGGCGATGCTGTGAGGAGGCGGCATTAGGTATTGTATACGGCGTCGCATGCTGGTGACCACAGCGAAAAATCTGAGTTATTGCCAAGTAGCTGAGTCAGCGGGGAGACAATGGAAGCAAATTTGCTTCCATTGTTTTGGGTTTTATACGGAACTTATAAGTTCCGTATAAAACGCCCAAAGTATGAGCACAGGCTCAAGAAGCTCCTGAGTTGCTTAATGGTAGTAGGTTTCGGGAAGGCGGTCACAGCTCGAAGTTTGGCACGACGACCGAACAGGACGACCAAACACGGTTGTAAGGTTAGCTTTGAAGGAGTCCCATGTCGTGATATCGGCTTCGTGATTACGATACCGCAAGTTGGCAATACCGGTCAAATAATACATAACGATTGTTAACTTTGTGGCATCGTCCCACTTATTGTAGTAACGTACTCCCTCGTACGACTCAAGCCAGTCGTCACAGTCTGTGTCGTCGGTCCCGCTGAAGAGCGCAGGGTCTCGCTAGCGTAAGGAGCCAGAACAGACAACCGGCGGGGTCATCGGGGTGGCCGGTGGGCGTTCGTCTTGAGCCATACGAGTTACCGGGAGCGTGCGGGTGCGAAGCTCCAGCGCGACGTAAGAATATCAGGCCGCACCTCCACGAAATTTAGAGCCGCACCTAATACATATTGAGTATGCAAGAAATTTTAGCATACTTGGTGCATCTTTAAGCCTCCACCTTAAGTAGCACAGCTTGGAAAATGCCGAGGAACATATGTCATTTATGTGGGCCGTTCATGTTAAATCATGTGTTAGTGTAACTCTTAAGTATTTATAATGGGTAAATTCCTGAATTAAGCAGTTTAGCAGGGTGTAAGAGAAAGAATTAGTGTTTTTTACGCGTGATGCGAAAAAGAACCGTTTTTTTTCTCGGTTCAATTGCATATCCCCTTTAACACAACATTCATGAACTGCTAAGAGTGACTTTTGCAAAATGTAGTGATAATTCTGTTCCTTTATGTTCTTAAAAAGTATTTAGTCGTCAGCAAAACGCTTTAAGGAGACATTCTCGGAAATGGAAACCGGCAGATATTTGATATAAATTCTGAAAAGCAGCGGCCCTATGATGCTCCCTTGGGGTACACCTGAAGTAACTGGTAGCACGTTTTATTTGCAGCCATTCACATCTACATATTGTTTCCGTTATTTAAAGTAAGCAAAAATCTAGTTAACAAGGTATTAGGAACGCCAGTAATTTCTAATTTTTAGATGCGTTTACTGTGGGGAACTGCGTCAATGCCTTCCGAAAGCCTAAAATAAGAACGTCAGCCTGCCCTGATTTGTCAAGAACTAGTTCAAATTCATTAACTGTCGTAACTACCTGAGTCACAGTGGATATGCCTTTTCTGAAGCCATGTTGTAAAGAGGATAAAACGTTATCAGCGAGGAATGAGTTAAGATAGCCAGAAACTATGTTCTAGTAACTTACAACACGAATAAGTGATTGAAGGTCGGTAATTAGAAAAAGCTCATCGCCTTTTTTATGGATCGGTACAACGCGGGTCATTCTCCAGTCTTCAGGAACATCACCAGAACGTAGGGAAACTTGAAAAACCTTGGCTAAGAACCAAATAACTATGAAGAAAAAAGCTTCAGGAAGGCATTTTGAAAGCCTGGCCGGACCGGCGCATTTTTTATCGGAGAGTTTTCGCAGCAAAGACAGAGCAGCATTTACAGAAACAGAACATGACCACGATGTTCACAATGGATTCTATCTGTGGTTGCCTCCTCCGTCAGAAACACGTTTTGAAAGTATCTGTTATAACCTTGTGCTATCGTCGTACTGTCAGTTACAACTTCGTTATTAATTCGAACTTTTCTCAACTGATGAGTCTTGCGACCTAGAATATTCCAAAATTTTTAGGATCCCTTTTGATGAATGCGGAAAGCGTCGTGTTAAAATAATAAGACTTCGCTTACTTTACCTTTGTGGCAAAGGTCTGTTTCAAAACTTGAAACTGTTGTAAGTAAGGTATTTTTTTTCTTCCAACATCGTTTCACTTTACGTTTCAATTCAACAATTTCACGACTTATCCAAGGATTTCGGCGGTTGACGTGTACCTTTCTAAGTGAAACAAAATGTTCGTTGCAGTATTCGATTGCAGTTAAAGTGATGCCATAAACTATGCATGTCATTGCGGCAAGTGCTATCTAACAATGATTTCAAGGCGTCGATAACAGAATTTTCATTAGCACGAAAATAGTGCCTTATCATCTTAACTGGATGCATCCGAGCAGACAGGCGAATCACAACAAAAGTATAAAAGACGATGGTCCGATATTCCAGGCTCAACTTCAAGCACTCCATCAAAAAATGTTTCGCTACCAAAAATAGGTCTAGAACAGATGATTCTGGTGTCACGAACACTTTGCTTAAGGTTTAGTGAAAACATCAGGTCTAATATAATATCACTTGAGGCACACAAACCACGCGATGGTTTATCCCAGTTGATGGCAGGCAGATTAAAATCCCCGGTAAGAATTATATGTCCTTCGTGGTAATTTAGTAGACAACCGAAGAGACTAGGCATAAAAGAGTCCACTGCATCAGGTGCGGATACACTGCACAAATATAGAAAGGGAAACCACGCGTTGTTACAAGCAGAAATAAACTTTCATGCTGATCAATTTAAATCAAGGAGCTCAACGTTGACTTCCTGCTTGAAAACCATGGCGACGCCTCCACCACGTGAGCCGCGATCACGTCGGTGTAGGGCGTAGCCCAGGGGCACTATTTCCTCATCATAAATACCAGTGTGCAACCAAGTCTCGCTTATCACCAATAGATGTGGGTCGTAGGAGTAAAGTAGATTAGATAGATAGATAGATAGATAGATAGATAGATAGATAGACAGACAGACAGACAGACAGACAGACAGACAGGCAGGCAGGCAGGCAGGCAGGCAGGCAGGCAGGCAGGCAGGCAGGCAGGCAGGCAGGCAGGCAGGCAGGCAGGCAGGCAGGCAGGCAGGCAGGCAGGCAGGCAGGCAGGCAGGCAGGCAGGCAGGCAGGCAGGCAGGCAGGCAGGCAGGCAGGCAGGCAGGCAGGCAGGCAGGCAGGCAGGCAGGCAGGCAGGCAGGCAGGCAGGCAGGCAGGCAGGCAGGCAGGCAGGCAGGCAGGCAGGCAGGCAGGCAGGCAGGCAGGCAGGCAGGCAGGCAGGCAGGCAGGCAGGCAGGCAGGCAGGCAGGCAGGCAGGCAGGCAGGCAGGCAGGCAGGCAGGCAGGCAGGCAGGCAGGCAGGCAGGCAGGCAGGCAGGCAGGCAGGCAGGCAGGCAGGCAGGCAGGCAGGCAGGCAGGCAGGCAGGCAGGCAGGCAGGCAGGCAGGCAGGCAGGCAGGCAGGCAGGCAGGCAGGCAGGCAGGCAGGCAGGCAGGCAGGCAGGCAGGCAGGCAGGCAGGCAGGCAGGCAGGCAGGCAGGCAGGCAGGCAGGCAGGCAGGCAGGCAGGCAGGCAGGCAGGCAGGCAGGCAGGCAGGCAGGCAGGCAGGCAGGCAGGCAGGCAGGCAGGCAGGCAGGCAGGCAGGCAGGCAGGCAGGCAGGCAGGCAGGCAGGCAGGCAGGCAGGCAGGCAGGCAGGCAGGCAGGCAGGCAGGCAGGCAGGCAGGCAGGCAGGCAGGCAGGCAGGCAGGCAGGCAGGCAGGCAGGCAGGCAGGCAGGCAGGCAGGCAGGCAGGCAGGCAGGCAGGCAGGCAGGCAGGCAGGCAGGCAGGCAGGCAGGCAGGCAGGCAGGCAGGCAGGCAGGCAGGCAGGCAGGCAGGCAGGCAGGCAGGCAGGCAGGCAGGCAGGCAGGCAGGCAGGCAGGCAGGCAGGCAGGCAGGCAGGCAGGCAGGCAGGCAGGCAGGCAGGCAGGCAGGCAGGCAGGCAGGCAGGCAGGCAGGCAGGCAGGCAGGCAGGCAGGCAGGCAGGCAGGCAGGCAGGCAGGCAGGCAGGCAGGCAGGCAGGCAGGCAGGCAGGCAGGCAGGCAGGCAGGCAGGCAGGCAGGCAGGCAGGCAGGCAGGCAGGCAGGCAGGCAGGCAGGCAGGCAGGCAGGCAGGCAGGCAGGCAGGCAGGCAGGCAGGCAGGCAGGCAGGCAGGCAGGCAGGCAGGCAGGCAGGCAGGCAGGCAGGCAGGCAGGCAGGCAGGCAGGCAGGCAGGCAGGCAGGCAGGCAGGCAGGCAGGCAGGCAGGCAGGCAGGCAGGCAGGCAGGCAGGCAGGCAGGCAGGCAGGCAGGCAGGCAGGCAGGCAGGCAGGCAGGCAGGCAGGCAGGCAGGCAGGCAGGCAGGCAGGCAGGCAGGCAGGCAGGCAGGCAGGCAGGCAGGCAGGCAGGCAGGCAGGCAGGCAGGCAGGCAGGCAGGCAGGCAGGCAGGCAGGCAGGCAGGCAGGCAGGCAGGCAGGCAGGCAGGCAGGCAGGCAGGCAGGCAGGCAGGCAGGCAGGCAGGCAGGCAGGCAGGCAGGCAGGCAGGCAGGCAGGCAGGCAGGCAGGCAGGCAGGCAGGCAGGCAGGCAGGCAGGCAGGCAGGCAGGCAGGCAGGCAGGCAGGCAGGCAGGCAGGCAGGCAGGCAGGCAGGCAGGCAGGCAGGCAGGCAGGCAGGCAGGCAGGCAGGCAGGCAGGCAGGCAGGCAGGCAGGCAGGCAGGTAGGTAGGTAGGTAGGTAGGTAGGTAGGTAGGTAGGTAGGTAGGTAGGTAGGTAGGTATGCTTATTTGAGTGTGCCTCAACAGCCAAGTGGCCTAAAGGAGCACACACTAGGTCAGATACATCAGAATGACCGTTTAAAAACATAAAACCAAGCATGAAAACAAGAATTAGGCAAATATGTCCGTGTCAATAAACTTTGTTGTGTAGGGTTTAGTGGCACATAAGCAACTTAGGCTATCATGCGCCAACTTCAAGGTTGAGTGTTGCGTTTATGGAATTTAAACTTACATTCTGTTTAGAACATTTGCTTCTATAAAAAAACGGAAAACACAGGGCAAATCAACGAGCGCATTTTCGCCTAAAAGCAACGCTGGATGAAGAGGAATGTGTTGTTTGTAAAACTGCGTAAAATGTTTTTTCTTAGTTGTTCAAGTTGTCTGCATGAGATTAAAATGTGGGTGCCTGTTAGCTCGTGTCCGCATGAATCAAAAAGGGGCTTATCCTGTTTATTTAAAATGAAGCTATGTGTTAAATGTGTGTGTACTATCCGAAGACGGCATAGAGCCACTTCTTTGGAACGTTCAAGGTGGATGCTCGATTTCCACTCTTCTATTACAGGCTTTATGAGGTGTAGTTTGTTATTTGTTTCAGTGTTTCAAGTGGACTGCCATTTTTGCATCAGTTTACTTTGTACAAATTTCATGCAGTCTTGAGATGGTATCTGCACTTCTTTTATATTCAACTTTAAGCGATTCAACAAACACCATTTCTCGAAGTTGTTAATGTCCGCTTGCAATTGGCGGCAGTCCTCAATATCTCCAACATTACGGAATAATTCTAAATCATCTGCAAAGAACAAAATTCTCGAGTTCTTAACATATAAGGGTAAATCATTAACAAACACTAAAAACAACAGCGCTCCTAAGTTGGAGCCTTGAGGCACTCCAGAAGATGATAGAAATTAGTTGGACACACAGCCTCAAAATCGGACCATGTTACGGTGGCTGCCAAGGTAGCTTTTGAGCCGCCTAGAGTATAGGAAGAAAGTCCGTATTTTTCCATCTTCATCAGAAGTACCTCATGGGAAACCGTACCGAAAGCTTTAGTCATGTCAAAGTAGATTGCATCTACCTGACCGCAATTAAATACATGTGGGCCAGCATAATCAAGAAAGCTGCATAAATTCGTTTCCACAGATAGACCTTTTTAAAAAACCGTGCTGCAGAACTGAGATCGTCTGTTTGAAGTATGAGCCCATGCGTTTGTACACAATCATTTCAAAATCTTTCGCAAAAGAGCAAATCAGTGACACAGGTCGAAAGCTGTTCACATCACAAGCATCGCCAGACTTGAATACAGGAACTACTGACAATTTCCAATGACAAGGAAAAACACCCCAGGTAGCACAAAATGGGCTATGACTTGGAGGCCCGCGTTGGGCCCGTGGGGGCAGTCCATACGGACCCCATGCGGGATTTGCAATACGTACCTAGAGGGGGCCCAATTTTGCCGCGATTGGTCCCAATCTGTATCGGAGTGGGCAGCCCAAATAGGGCTGCCCGCATTCAGCCCAGATAGCTGAATATGGGCCGCATACCAGAATCATTAATGGGTCCTACGTTCATGAAGGCTGTGCCACCCATTGATCAGGTTTTCATTTTTATGTCGAATAACCCCTCCAATACCTGGGTTTTTCCGGCGCGGGCTTTGCGGAGGCCATTCCGTTTTGAGCTCGCCCACGTGCTGCCCTCATGGGTTGAATCTGGTATTTTCTGGGCTGCCCAAGTTCCATTATTCATCAAGTGTGAAACATTGAGCACTATTTATGTATCTTGTATTCGACACTCAGTAACACAAGAGAAAGTTGTTCCCAATTCACTACAATTATGTGGGCTGGCTCATATAGCCCCCAAATGTTAGTCGGAATATTTATTTCGGTGGTGTATGTAGAATAATAATGGTGCAGGAAAAATTTTGAGGTAGTTCAGTAGATACTCGTAAAGCGGAACAGTTACTGCTGCATTTTTTCTGAAAATACTGCATAATATACGTAGTTTTAGAGTAAAATTAGATAGTCTTTATTCATGGTACGGATAAATATAGAATGGTTATGTGAAACATCCAGCAGGTGCAATTAGCGGCCGGTATAAGATGAATTACATAAATAAAATGGTGCCTGAAATATAGGGTGAAAACGTTTCAGAGCGGTGAGCCCGCCCACGGCCAATGTGGGGCCCACTGCGGCCTTTTATGGGCAGCCTCAATTGGGCTTATCTTAATTTTACCGCATGGAGTACGATTATATGTTGCATTTGCCCGCAATTAACCCAGGAAATACCCATGTGGGCGGCGTGCAGGCATGCCCGCTTTTAAGCCCGGATGCAAACCATGCGGGACCTATTCAGTTTTTGAGTGGGCAGCCTCATTTGGGCTAGCCCGTCTACTATTCGCTTTAGGCCCAAAATTGCATCGGACGTGCCCTAAAGTGCCCCGCAAGAGGCCGATGCGGGCAGAAGCGGGAAGGATCACTTTCCTGCCCCGCTACAGGCTATGCGGAAATTATCTAGGTTTTTGGTGGGAAGCCCCATTTGGAGCAGCCCAGGCACTTTCTGCATGAAGCCTACATTTTCGTTTGACCTTCCCTCGAGAACCTCTCAAGGGTCCCATGTAGGCAATGCCCGGGCATAACCGTATTTAGCCCCGCCGTGGCCAATGCGGGACATATTGCGTTTTTGAGTGGGCAGCCCCAATTAGATTAGCCCAAGCTTTTTCTACACAAAGCCCAAACTTTTTTGCATTGGCCCTAAAATTCTCCGAGTGGGACCCTTGAGAGCCAGATGTGTGAATATGCACCAGGTAGATCTTGCAATGCCTATATGATACCGAGATGGAAAAAGCAAGGACAATCCCAAATTGGGCTTGCCCGCTTGATCCCTAAAGGGGCCCTCATGGGTGTTATCGTGGTTGCCCAAGCCCAACTTGCCCATACGCACCCCAGGTGGGCCACGAAATGTGTGCTCCTTGGGACCAGTTCGCAACGACAAGTTGAACAAAAATGTCAGGGCATCCTTTGATTACGAAGCTAGGAATTTCATCAACTCAGTGGTGCCATGCAGCGCCGGAGGTCTTCGGATTCGTCAACTCCTGTTGAAAATTTTGGCTTAAGTTTCTGAATCGAAAAAAGAACCTCATGCTCGGTATCATTATCATAAGCCAAACAGTGGGCGCTGTCTTCAAAAGTAATAATTGCAGTTGTATAATCATGGCGCAGAAAACAAGAGCTGAAGTGATCTGCAAAAGCTTGGCAAACATCTTGAGGTCTAAAACAGATACCATTGCTCGTCTTTATCACAGCAGCACTAACCTTATCATTTCTTTGCTTGCGCACAAAATACCAAAAATTGCTTGGTTCCTGTTTAAAGTTCTGTTCAAGTAGTTTTTGGTACTCGGCTTCATCACGTACAATCAGTTTTTTCAAAATGTTTCTGCACAATGAATATCTTTGGTACCAATATTCACTTTCTGATTTCACGTAGAGTTTATAATACTTCTGTTTTTTCTTCAAGTAATGTCTTAAATCGCGCGAAAATCAGAAAGGAAATCTACACTTCGATTTACAGCGTGGTATACATTTTTTCATTATACCCTGTACAACTGATGTAAGTAGCTCAACGCCTGTGTTTGCATCCCCAATCTCAAGGAATTCTGACCAGTCGTAGGCCTGAAGATCATTGTACAGCCTAAGGTAATTGCCATACGCGTATCTAAATTTTTCTGGCACCATCTCACCCACTGGACGAAAAGACAAAAAGAACGACAAGGTAAACGGGCAATAATATTTGTCTACCAGAACAAGAGAATCGCGCACCGCTTGCACTCCAAAAAGAGGCACATTAGATAGAATTAGGTCTAAAATGTTTGCAGCGTAGTTCTTGGTTGCATTGCATTGATGTAAACCATGAAAATTACTGAAATCAATTAAACATTTGGCTTTTTCTCAAGTTGCTGTGCAGTTACTAGTGACCAAACCGGTGGACCAATCGACTTTAGGAAGATTAATGTCCCCGTAGATGTGAACCTTGCATTTCAAAAAATTATTTTTTCCCTAATATGCAATAAATGATCGGTAAAAACGTTAGGAGCAGAATTTGGTGGAAAGTAGTAACAGCCGACTAAATATGCGATTTGTCAAACGTTGGAATTTCCAACCACACATTCTTCGTATGTCTCCAGGTCTGGTCTCCTAAATGCATTTAGCACAGAACGGCAGGATATTAGGAATGCGCCCCCGTATTTAATCTTGTCAGAATAGACCCTGTCGGCCATGAAGACAGCATACTCATCTGATAAATAAGACGCACTTGAACATGATGAGTTTAGCCACGTTTCCGTTAGCCACATAATATCATACTCAAATTCGTATGCATTGACGAAGAGAGCTTCCTTTTTAGTTCGCAGCCATCTTGTGTGTTGGCAATACAGCTTAATTTTCTGTGCCAATTTAAGATGTAGCTAGAGCACCGTTAGGGTCATCGAAGCGTCGTGAGGACCACAGATTTCCATAAAAAGGGCGAAATACGCAACCATCAGGCCACACTTCCGGATTGTTCACAAGTCCAAATAAATGCTCATCCAGGAAAAACGTGGAATGAGCAATATGTATCCTACTTCGTTTCCAGTTTTGTGCTAGTAACAACCTTGTCACCTGCTGTATCCGCCAAAAGTTCCTGTATGTCTGACGCCATTGTTTTACGGGTCCAGGCGAGAAACAAATTAGCTTTTCTCCGCCGGTAGTTTTGGGCGCTACTTTAAGCATGGACTGCTTAGCTGTGCCAAACGTTGCTCGAGGCCGAGGTGGTTGGCTCAACGCTTTCAACAGGCGTGGCAGATGAGTACTCCGGTCCTGAGCAGGAGGCTTCGGAGGAGGGGCCGACATTCCAGCGGGAAGATTTACCGCCACAGCTGAAGCGTAGTTGCGAGATTCCGAGCAGTCAGAATTCGAACACTCACACTGGCTGGCGGTACGAACAGATGCACTCAGGCCACTCAAAGATTCGCGCAGGAGCGCGTTTTCCGCACGAAGCCGTCGCACCTCATCCGTCAACGCATCCATTCGACTAGCCATTTCCCGTAGCATTAAAATAGCACTCGAGGGAGCACTGACGGAATCTGAGTCTTGAAAATCAAGGGAAGAGCGTTGTTCTTCGGGGGGCCTTTCCGTGTCGCTAGTTCCGCAGATAAGCCCAGCCGCCGAAGGATCATGCCGCTTTATGCAATGAACACATTTGTACTTGCTGGCTCCGGATTCCATGAGGATGTTGTATTCCTCGCCTGTATGTTAATGCTTTTGCAGTGAAAATGCTGTTTTCAAGACGCGCACGGAAAAAATTGCTGCAACGAATTGGCAAGGACCCTCGCGCACATTTGTCCGCTGTCGGGAACAAAAAAGGACAAAAACCAGATCAGAGGGACGTGTCAGGAGACGGCTGTTTTGTTCCCCTGATCGCCGGACGAGCGGCCACTCACGGGTGTGTGTGTGCGCGCGTTTGTGTGTGTGTGTGTTTGTGTGTCTGTGTATGTGTACGCGCCGTAGTGCTTTTTGGGAAATGGCACGGCTGCTCCTTGCCACTCCCGCCCAGTCGACCAGCTGCTCGTCGCCTCCCAAAGCGTCCCTCCCGCTTCACTGGCGCCTTTGAAGACACAAACGCGACAAACCGTGCTCGGAGTAGCTTGCAAGACGGTGAAGGAAACCGTCGTCAGTTTGAATATCTGTAAAGTTTCTTCCATGTAGCCAATAAATCAGTTTGTTAAGTTTCACCGGAGTTTTATTCTGTGACCAAATTATCTCAACGCAGACGCGACGACGACAACGATTCAGACAAAAACTTTGGTGCCGAAACCCGGGACTCGATCTGCCGTGGATTTGTGAGCTGAACGCTTTCTTTCGCTGCTCACCTCAACGCATCCACGCCAGGGACGTCTCGGCAACGATTGGTCACAACTACCGATGTCATCAATCCGGTGAGCTTAATTATTGGCTAATTGCGAAGAAAATGGAACGCCTTTTAAAGAAACGGAAGGTTTTGCGCTCACAAGTTACAAGGGTCATCAACGAAGTCAAGGAGCAGCAAACGTCACTTACAACTACTGAAGCTACGTAGCTGCATGCTAGACTCATCAAGCTGGAGCAACAACTTGATACTGTCAATACGGAAATTGAGGCACTGCTACCGGAAGATGACGCAGAAAACGACTACGAGCAAGTATTTGAATATCAAGACCGGATAATAACCTGCCTCGCTGGACTAAAGCTCCAAGTGGATAGTGGTCCGTTATCAACGCAGGCTGCCGTGGAATCGGCGGGTAGTGGCATCATCAGTCAAACGGCCACATCTGGGAAGACAAGAGTGAAGCTGCCGAAGATCGACCTAATGAAATTCACAGGACGACGGTCTGACTGGCAACCCTTTTGAGAAGTGTTCGAGCAGGTAGTACATAAAAACGAAGGTTTGTCTGACATAGATCTCACTACCTGCGAGCATCAGTCACGGGCGACGCGGCAGCGGAACTCGTTGGTCTTCCACCGACCTCAAGGTGGTCGGTGGAAGACCACCTTGAGAGCAGCTGGAGCGATGCGATCCAGCTGCTCAAAAAACGGTTTGGCAACGAGGAGCTTCTGGTTCAGGAACATCTCAAGAGGCTGATCGGCTTGAAGCCCGTACGCTCATCAGAAGATATCCGTGGTCTTCGCCGTCTCTACGACACCTTGGCGGCACACATCAAAAGGCCTCGAGAGGCTCGGGCAAAAGCGGGAGTCCTACAGCTCGATGCTACTTCCGGTCGTGCAAAAAGCAATGCCACGTGACATCCTGTTGGACTTCAGGCGAAAGTGCGTTGCGGACACAGACAGCCTCGCCTGCGAACAGAGCTCCCTCTCCGATGCGTCGGCACACGCAACGAACGAAAGCGGCCAAGGTACTGTTTCTTCCCTTTTAAAGCTGCTCTCATTTCTGAGAGTAGAGGTCGAAAGTCGGGAGAATTTGAATGCACTACAAATCATGGACCTCAAGCCTAGAGAAGGCCTTAAAGACAATTTCAAGCTACATGGGAAAACGCATGACGGGCATGTCCGATCGGCTGCGATGCTACATCAAAACGCTACCCCGTTGACCTGCTTTTTCTGCGGTTACAACGAGAACAAAACGCCGAGCTGTGACGCCGCAAAAACGTTAGAAGAAAAGAAACGACTTCTGCGGTCGTCCGGCCGATGTTTCAAGTGCACGAAACCTGGACATCAGTCACGAGCATACCGCGTAAGCCTGCAGTGCAATAAATGTCGCAAGAAGAATGCCAGCACGCTTCGTACGCCGGTAACAGGCCACCTGAACCGAACCGCACCGTAACGAATGCGCAAGTAAGCCTCGAAACTACTACAATGGGAAACGGCCCTACTTCAAAAAAAAAAAAGAAAAAAAACGTTTTTCTGCAGACCGCAACTGCATTATGTGGTGGAGAGACTTGCAGGGCTCAGGTACGAGTTGTGTTCGACGGAGGAAGTCAGCGCTCTTACATCACTGCTGGCAACTCGCGGAAACTGGGATGCTGTCACCCGTTAATAATTAAGGGGGTATTATTAACGATGAGCCGTGCGCACACTCCCAGACACCCTTAGAGTGAGTGGGGGTAGCTGTTCCGGTCGCAAAGGAGATGCCCTCGACCTGCGTGGCAAGCTCAGCCGGAATTCAACTACCTTGTAGTGACAGAAGGGGGTGGTCGTTTGGTGCCCAGCGGTCGCCGGTTCAAACCAGAGTAAGGATCGGAGTCAGAAGTAACAAACAAAACACAAATTATGCACAGCAAGAGACGATACAAAGGAATACACAAGGTCACTTGAAATACAACAGACGAGAGGTTCACAGAATACAAACGCTAAGCATGCAATTACACAGGTATCCAATAACGTAGAGGCTTTACAACAGATGAAACACGAGAGAGTACATAAACAAACACCAAATTGTTCACCGGGCACTGTTGCAGTCCGACGCCTCAAGAGTCACGATGTGGCCGCCATACGAGACGAGCGCCGCTCCCTTGAAAGTCCGTGGGCTTGCCAGCAGCGGGTGATCCCCGGGAGTCCAGCCGAAGCGCGAGCACGTCGCAAAACACTTGACGAACTGAATGACTGACTGACTGACTGACTGACTCCCTCATCAAGCGGCGCGGTCTCTTTAAATAGGACGCGCCGCGTCTGTTTGTTAGCACGTGTCAAAGCTAGCGCACACACACACATAGCTTCGCTGGTTATAGCTCCCTCTTCTCCTCCCGTCGAGCCGCGCGTCGTCATTGGCCAGGTCCCATAGAACCTTCTCGAAAGGCCTGGCACATTCCAGGCCGATGAACCACCGGCCTCCCCGGGCAATGGGAAAGAGGGTGACGGCAACGCGTACAAAGCTACGCGCTCTCCCGCGCGGGGAAGGGGGCTTTTCTCTACATGCTTTCCACGCGACGCCGCGCGGGCCTCGCGCCGTTCCGGCTTGATGAAAATGGGCGCCGATTTCGTGACACTGCCCCTCCCTTAAAGAATATTGTCCCACAATATTCACAACAACCACGAACATCGCGCGCACATGCATGCGCTCACAAATATATGGGGCAAATGACCATATTAACACATTGCACAAATTTCACAACTGCCATAACACATTACAAAATTCACACATCAATGCCATGATGTTCACAAACATAGCACCACGCTGTTGTTGGATACATGCCAAGGATCAGTAACATAGAAACACACAAATATTCAAATGTGCAGCACCCAAACCTAAGCCATGCTTTCGCCTATATTTCCACACTCGGGATGCACCTTCTTGGAACGTATCGGTTCCTCTCCAACTTTCAGATACGCTAGTTTTCTTTCTTACGAAGCACTGGTACTTCTTTCTCACGCGTGTCCTGCTTTTCTTCCTCATTCGCGCTTCGATCTTCCTTATATTGTCTATTTGCCGATCAGAAGTAGTTTGGCCCTTGTATCTGGGGGCCCTAACACTACGCTCGCGGAGAGAAATGTTGTCTGCAGGCCTAATATTATTCCGTGCCGGCCGCCCAGTTTCTTCTCTGTTTGAGCTGTTCTCCTTGCGCTTCAAGTCCTTCAGTAAGTTCTTCCTTTTCTTTCTTCTTGACTTTTCCGGCTCCATTTCACCTGACTTGGCAGGTCTGAAGTTGTTTCTTTTCATTTTCACTTTTATTCGCACCTTTGTCCGAGGAACGTTTGATCCAGTTGTACCTGCATAATCAGAACATTGCTGTCTCAAAGGAGCGTCTTTTTGAGAACTTTGTTCTCCCTTAATCCTTTTCATTTTCTTTCTTTTCTTCACGACCTCCAGTCGTACTTTCTCAAAGCAGGACTCATTTTCAACTGGGAGTTCTTTCTCTTCACATTTTTTTACTTCTTGTTCCTCAAAATTTTCTTTGAATTCTTTCATCGCAGTGCAGTCTTCGCTTTCTTCCATTTCTGAATCCTCAAGGTTAGGATCTGCACTGCCACCTTCATCCTAGCTTTCGTGCTCACTGCAATTTGAAGTCTCCTCATCCCGGTCACTCATGCACTCAGCCATGGTGTCATTTAATGAGGAGCTACAATCCTGCCCTTCTTCATCTTCAGGCTTTGAAAACACCGAGGTTTCTGGCTCGACATCTGCCGTTGCAGCTTCTCTGCAACCTGTCGTCTCGGAGGGCACAATCTCTTTTTTCTGAGAATTATGAACTTCAGTTCGGTCATCTGAAGTTTCTGTTGCAGGAACACGCTGATCCACAACCTCATTCTGGCTGCTGGAGCCAGTTTCTACAGTATCGCTTGGTTCACTGTACTTTCTAATATAAGGAAAGGTAACCTCCGGAGGCTCGGTAATACCTTTCAAACGCCGCACTTCAGCCAGCTTTTTGAGAAGGATATCTCTCTCTTTTAAGAATTCTTTTTCTTTTTCTGCCTGCTTCCTCAGCCATTCTTTTTCTCTTTCGGCTCTCTTCCTGAGCCATTCCTTTTCTCTTTCTTCTTCTTGTCTCTTTGCCTCTGCTTGCTTCCTGAGCCATTCTTTTTCTCTTTCTTCTGCTTGTCTCTTTGCCTCTGCTTGCTTCCTGAGCCATTCTTTCTCTCGTTCTTCTCTTTGCCTCTCTCTTTCTTTCTCAGCCTCTTCTCGAACCTCTCTTTCTTTTCGGTCCACCCATTCCCGCAGTTCAGCTCCTTTTAGACCTTTCTCTAAGCCCAACGCAATAATCTCCTTGAGATTCATCTTCAATCTGAACTGCCTAATACTAACACATAGCACTATCAATGGACCTTACACAACCGCTTCAGCGCGGTACCTCACGCTATCGCTCTGCTGTTACACTGTTTACGACCTTTTCGTAAACTCTTCAACTCGTTCTCCGTCCTCTGAGCTTGAATGCACCAAACGTCCTGTCGCGGACGCCAGAATAATTGTCACCCGTTAATAATTAAGGGGGTATTATTAACGATGAGCCGTGCGCACACTCCCAGACACCCTTAGAGTGAGTGGGGGTAGCTGTTCCGGTCGCAAAGGAGATGCCCTCGACCTGCGTGGCAAGCTCAGCCGGAATTCAACTACCTTGTAGTGACAGAAGGGGGTGGTCGTTTGGTGCCCAGCGGTCGCCGGTTCAAACCAGAGTAAGGATCGGAGTCAGAAGTAACAAACAAAACACAAATTATGCACAGCAAGAGACGATACAAAGGAATACACAAGGTCACTTGAAATACAACAGACGAGAGGTTCACAGAATACAAACGCTAAGCATGCAATTACACAGGTATCCAATAACGTAGAGGCTTTACAACAGATGAAACACGAGAGAGTACATAAACAAACACCAAATTGTTCACCGGGCACTGTTGCAGTCCGACGCCTCAAGAGTCACGATGTGGCCGCCATACGAGACGAGCGCCGCTTCCTTGAAAGTCCGTGGGCTTGCCAGCAGCGGGTGATCCCCGGGAGTCCAGCCGAAGCGCGAGCACGTCGCAAAACACTTGACGAACTGAATGACTGACTGACTGACTGACTGACTCCCTCATCAAGCGGCGCGGTCTCTTTAAATAGGACGCGCCGCGTCTGTTTGTTAGCACGTGTCAAAGCTAGCGCACACACACACATAGCTTCGCTGGTTATAGCTCCCTCTTCTCCTCCCGTCGAGCCGCGCGTCGTCATTGGCCAGGTCCCATAGAACCTTCTCGAAAGGCCTGGCACATTCCAGGCCGATGAACCACCGGCCTCCCCGGGCAATGGGAAAGAGGGTGACGGCAACGCGTACAAAGCTACGCGCTCTCCCGCGCGGGGAAGGGGGCTTTTCTCTACATGCTTTCCACGCGACGCCGCGCGGGCCTCGCGCCGTTCCGGCTTGATGAAAATGGGCGCCGATTTCGTGACAGATGCACGCTTCTCGGCCATGAAAGGTTGACCGTCGGTGTGTTCGGAGGCCACCAAGACGAACGCGAGTTCCGAAGAGTAAAGGTTACACTAAAGACTAACCGCTGAGACGAGCGGGAACTCGAAGCACTGGAAACAGATACCATCTGCGATTAACCTATTCCCTCACCACCAGAGAGAATAATGAAACGACTAAAGTACCTTGGTTACGAACCGGCCGAATTCTTAAACGACAACGGAACAGAATGTGTTGATCTGCTTATCGGATCTGACCACATATGGGACCTCACCACAGGTAGATCGGTCAAATTAGGAAACCGACTGAGAGCAGTGGAAACATCAGCGGGCTGGTTGGTTCAAGGCCCATTCAGGACGATGCCGGGCAGACCCACTGCTTCCAAATCGTGGCACTACGAACATCTGTAATCGAGAGGCAGACGACAGATATTCTGTGACGAAATTATCTCAATGCAGACGCGACGACCACAACGATTAAAACAGACATCCGCATCGGGCGCCATGAGCGCCATAACTGCTTACTGACTGTTTACTTCGGTGTTCAGTACTAAGTGCGCTAAAAGAAGACCGCCTTAAATCTGACGTGGTGGTTTGTCAAGTCGAAGCAGTGTAGGTGCATTTCCTTCGCGGACAGCCTGCGCTTTTTTCGGGTTGAGAGGCTGTTTCTACGGTGCTCGGCGAGTTTTGATCGATATCACATGATATCAGACAGAAGGTATTCAATGTCTGTTGAGTTCCTTTGTACTCATTGAGAAAACATTAGGACCAAACCAGAAACTCAAAACGTATTTTCGTAAAGGGTAAACGTACTGGACAAGATAGGATGAGCTGCCTCTCACACCGGCGCCGCGGCTGCTACGGGGCTGCGAGCAGAAAATCGTTCTGGTTACTTATCACCGATCCTTAGTAAAGATTGCTTTTTTGAGAATCCTTTATCAAAGCGGGTATTATTTACGGTCAACATATTTTAACACGTTTTTCTGACTGTGGCGAAAGGAAACCGCTGTGCTTGCGCCGACGGACTGCGGCCGCCGCGGCCATTGCCGCCCGCGCTTAGTCAGGAATGGCTGAGTGCGGTGGCTGGCTAGGTGGTAGCGGGGGTTGAAGTTTTTCTCTTTTTTTTGCAATGCTATTTGGAATGTTTCACATAATTTAATGACTAGCTACAAAATTGTAGATGCACTGTAGAATTAGCGTTCCTGCGGCACTTTTGCAATTTATGTTCTGGTTATGTAGAGTCTGGTGTCGAGATAAAACATCTCCTCGTTGATCGCATTCAAATGAGTTCCTCAAGCTCATTCGATACCTAATGTCGTTTTCATCGAATGTCATTATATTTCTCGTGTGGCAGCAAACAAATGTCATTTTGAACAAATGTCATTCGATGGAAATGACATTAAATTTGCCGTCTGGCAGGGGTCTTAGAGAGAATAAATGCAAATGAAAACGCTCACGATTTCTGCCGCTACATTGAAAAAGAAGCATTCTGAGCGGTTGCGGCGGCTGAAGCAGGAAGAACGACAAGGTTCCACTATGAGAAATATTTGGCTTCAATGACACCGGTTATGTCGACATTGGCTATCATTTGAATGTCAACTATCATTAATTGGCCTGCTGCAATGCAAGAGCAAGCACTTCTGATTTCCATTTGATGACCGACGTGCACTCCGACGCAACAGATGGTAGGCGACATGACAAAGATGGTCCGTATTTGGAAGACAAGTGTTTCCAAAGACGAAAATTAAAATTCTCACCATTCGTTCAGCGTTGCTTTGCACACATACCAAGCTATAGAGTTCTCATAAACTTATCAAGAATTCGTCCTAGTATTCTCATTCTCTGTTCCTGCTGAAAAAAAATGCAAAGTGTCCTATATACTGTAGCCATTTCTCAGCTTATGACAAGATTAAAATACGTTGTTACTCACATGTAGGGTCTTACTGGCAGAGCTTTTGAGGTGTGCAGGCGCTCATACAACATGCCAGATGAGGCTTTTCGTTTCCGCAGTCTATGTATACGAACATCTCAAAATATGCTGAGTTGAATTGTGCGGCAGTGAATCTTGCTGGAGGATCAAGTGATGACACGGAGACGGGTTCATTAACACAAACAACGAAAACTGTTTACCTTTTGAATTACAAATGGGGCCGTCGGCCAGAGACACTTCACGAGCGTCTTTTTTCATGTCCAAAATGTAAATGAAGTATTCAGAAAGCCAAGAGCGCCTGTTTCATTGGGCAAATACATTTCCATTTCTTCTAGCCCACCCCAGGCACTGACAAAGAAACCGGAAATTGGTTGCATAGCATCGAGCACTGTCGATTAGGTGCATGAATCCCGAAGCGCCGGTCAGCGAGGCTCCCCATGCCGCGCACACGTTCTGCGAAGAACCCTCAACACAAGAAAAGCTGGAAGGGAGGGGGGGGGGTGCAAACAGGTGACTAAGAAGCAGTCTGCGGGAAGAGCTACCCCGACCTAGAACTTACGAAGCCTTGCTCCCTCATAAAGATAGACCGAGAGACAGAGGGCGACTTGATGGTATGGTCCGGCGTGCAGTCGGGCGAGAGAGAAACCAGGTTCGAGGGGGTAAGCATGTAAAACCACAAAAAAAAAAATGCACATCCCAAGGCGGTGGAAAGAAAGGGGCGGGATCGACCGGGAAGTGAGTGTTGGAGATGGCATTTCAGGGATTTTTCAGTCAGTGGCAAAACTTCCTGCGCGGAGTGAGTGCCCCCCCCCCCTTTTTCCTCCTTCTTCCGAGCTGTGTGTGTGCGGGCTAAACACATTACGCGGTGTACAGCAATTTCTGACAATCACGGGAGTGGTCGCGAACTCGTATACACAGTTTATTATTTTTACTATGTCTCTAACTTGCACTGCTTTCTTTTATTTCCTCTCAGCCTCTACTATTTGTCTCATTCATTCCGCCAGCTCCGGATCCTAAGCTGTCGCACAAATATTTGCTTCCTGTTTTTTTTTTTTATTGATATAGCCTCTTGCTTCTACTACTCTACAACGAACTCAGCCAGTTATGTCTCCAAAGCAGCTCTAAACACTGTTAAATATGCGGTAGTGTGCTATGGCCTGCTGGTTTATGGTGGAATAAAAAGGCTGCTCTGAAACAAAACAACAGATTTAAAACACTTATTAAAATAATAATGCACTCGTATGTGGGCTTTCTGTTAAACTAGGATGTCACAGATCCAACCAACACCTATCGTCAATCCATTCATTTTCCCGCAGATCCAAGAAAGATGATGTTTTTTTGAGGAAGGTGTTTGGTAAGTTGGCCAAATGTTATTACTATGTTGCCCGTGCACGCGTCACTAATTTACGTCCACATAGGGTGGTCTGCTGTACCAGATACTCAATCCAAATGTACTACAGCATCCTGCAAGAAAGAACCAAATTGAACAAAAATGATCACAATTACAACTATTAACTGCTCGTGATGCATTTCTTCAATAAATACCACGTTTACAAGCCCGAACACACTACAAAAATTCAAAAGCCTGTGCCAGGGCTAATCGATAAAGATTCCGCAAGAGTGTAATTACGCAGAAAACAACATCATCATCGGCAGGCAAAAGAACTACCTCGTCAAAGAATACAGGAATATGTGTAGTTACATGGCTCGACAGATGAAATTTTACCGAGTGCATGGAGTCTCACATTGGCATTCTCGTGGCTTATATGCCTATTTCATAAATGGCTGCAGTGAAACTCCTTGCGCAAGTTGGGAAAAATAGAGCGCTAAATGCTTTCAACTCACCGAGTGGTGAAATCTATTGATTGAACAGTACGATGTTGCAAAAGTCAATTCTTTTATTCGTGCTAAGCAATACAGATGCATATGGACCTCTAGGCGCGTCAGCTTCCAACCCATGTTATATTTCATGAAGTCCGGAGGAATAGGCTTTTATATGTAAATTGTCGTTCCAACCTCACTGACCGATACTTGCAAAACAGACCTTAACCACGCCATGTTTTTTTAAACATTCCTTCTTAGCTATTCGATGTGACGACGCTGTTCTCGGGACTCAAGTGTATATATATTAACGTGCATTTGAATACCAGTTTTACAGCAAATGAGTGGACGGGCAAAAACAAAATTTAGCTACTGCAGCCATGCTATGTATGCGTTTAAATGCAATTCGACTGAACTGCTTTGTCCAGAAATTTCATGAGATGGCTTCTAGCATGCGTGCGATAAAATATAGAAATATGCATCCCTGACTTCATATTTAATTATATATAACCTCTTGCTGCTATTATTTTCCAGCGAAAATCGCAGAGATCAGCCATCTGTTTCTCCAAAACAGCTCCAAACATTCCATTAATATATATGTACCGCCATGTGCTGTGGCCGCGGTTCATGGGGGAATAAAACACCTTAAATATTAACAAATGATATAGCCACACGAACGGTGTGACGTCACATCCACCCACCGGAAGTCGTCTCCGCTCATAACGGTCGGATCTCTAGCCCAGACTTCCGGTTCCTCACCTCTCCCCCCCCCCCCCCCCCCCGAACACCCTATTAAATTATTATGGGTGCCCGCTCACTCGGGTCCCCCAGGCAACGAAGCAGGTCCCTCTTTTGCTCGAGGATACGTCAGCCGAGCAGGGACTACCACTGCCTGGGGAGATGCTCGCGAGCGCATGGTATCTTGTCACGAAATCTCTCTCGATTAACGTGATCAACGAACCATCTACCTGCCTCCTCATAAACATATGACTAAGCTACAACAGGTGACATGGCACCAGCTTCAGTCCCGTGCATTCCCATCCCCTCCTTTCTTATCTTTGATCAATCAGGGACTGTTCTCAACACAGTGCACACTGTGTGTGGCACCTAAAGCTGATTTTGAACACATCATGATCAAATGCTCGGAATTCCACCCTCCAGCCACTTGGCAACTCTCCGACCTCGAGCGAGGGGAGGCTGCGGTGTCCAGCTCTGACCCGGCCGTTCAAAAGCGGCTTACGGACTCGGCTTTGGGTGTCGCTAGGAAGCACCAGCTTCCGGCCACAACAGGCAGCCAAGAGCCGACCCGTCATTAGGATGTAATCACTTAAGGCGCCCAACATTGAGTAAAGTTTTTCACCACCACCACCACCCCCACCTATGTCTAATGACCAAAATTGACGTTACGATGATGTCACCTACGACCATAACATCATGACTGATCATGACGTCACGGGGCGATTCCCGCATATACGAATATGCCAGGCTTCTGTCCTATCGAGCAATCCCTGCGGCGCCTTTCATTCGGCGCTTCCTCGAACGCCGCACCACACAGCAAACAGAAGCAGACGCAGTACAGCAGATATCAGATGCTTTTCAAATTGGTCTACAAGAAAAAAAGGTGCGGTATCTCTCACAATTCTCCTCAGACACCTTAACACTGCCATAAGGAAAGGATGAAGGTGACAGTGAAAAATAGATGAAGAGGTGCCGTAGTCGAGGGCTTCGGACCCCCGCGCGATAGAGGCTTTCGTCTCTTCGCAGTTTAGTAGTCCACAGTGCCTCCTAGAATTTTTCAACATGTCCCTTTGGCGACTCCAATCTTGCGCTGTTCGTGGAAAAAAAAATAATTCATACAGTCACGTGGGGTCACGTTTTATGTCTCTGCCTAGTAGAAAACCAGAATAAAAAAATATTTCCATGACATCAATGTTGTTGGGGCTGCTAATAAGCTGAAACAGGAATTTAAGACGTGAAATCCCGTTTCCTTGCGTTAATTGCAGCAGCTTTGCTTTTGTTGAGAACTCTGTCACGGACGTAGGTACAAAACTATTACAAATGAAGCTGGCTACGTTTTTTGCACCATGTCTATCTTGTTTATGCTGGTTTAAGTGGAAAGGTCCCAAATAACGCATGTATAGTTTAGTATTGGTAGAATTAGAATTTGTATACAAGTAAGTGGATAGGGGGAGTAGAAAGTTTCAAAGCTATCCTCAGAAAGAACTTGAAATTAGCAATAGCTACTACATGTTCAAAGTGCTTAGTCCATTAGTGATCCAGAGGCCGATACCTTTACTGTGTCGCTTCGTACCGAAATATAGGCCGCTAAAGGAAACTTTATTTTAGCTTCTTGCGTGTAATGACGAGATAAACTAATTTTCTCAACATTAATCTCCATTTGACACGCTTCACTCCTTGCTGAAACTTGATGAAAAGTGTCGTTTATTATCCGGTCAGCTGTGCCGTCGATCTCGGAGGACAATACACAGTCATCAGCTCAAAGCTTAAGTTTAAACGAAACACCTTGCAGAATATCGTTACTAAATGAAAGGTATAGAATCGGGCCAAGAGCCGAACTCTGGGGAACGCCAGAATCTATTAAAAGTCGTTCAGAATTATAGTCACAACAAACAATAGATTGTCATTTTCAGTGTGTGTTTTAATTCACTTAATAAGTCGCGAATGATCAGTATCTCGGCCAATTTGTGAAGGAGTTTTTGGTGCCAGGCCTTGTAAGATTTTATCTTGTTAACGCCTAGTACGTTGTATTTCACCTGTAATCTGGGCGAGCCGCGAAGTCTTAGCCAATTGAGCGAGGTTGATTCTGACGCAATTAGTAGCAATTAAAAGTCTTCCGACAAGGGTATTTCGCTATCTTTGAGATTTGACCGCAATGACAGTATCTTGTCTCTTGTTTTAGTAGAACAAAACCTGATAACTGGGCGAGTTCGGTAGTCACGGAACACGCCTAATTGATGCGCGCGCTGAATTTCAGAAAGTGAAATTTCCGCACCTAATGCTGCTGTTGATGCAGCGAGCGTTTTGTGCTCGGCTTCGACTGCAGGATTCATTTGAATAGGGTAATCCATGCACTATCAACCTATTGCGCTTAAGTCTGTCTTCGAGGTCCTCTACGCGTACCTGCAAGTTAGTTTATTCGAGCAAAGTAGAGTTCTGGGCTAGTTGGTAATACATGATAAGTGGGAGGCTTAGCGCGGAACAAACAAGGACAAGAGCTCGTTAGCGCTCGTCCTGTGTGCCTCTCTTGTCCTTGTTTGTTCCGCGCTAAGCCTCCCACTTAGTTTATTCGATGCGAGTTGTTCTGTAGCTAATAGCACTGCAGAAGAATCATAGTGGTTAGAAATTAATTATTTTGTTTTCTGTTCATGTGTCTCAAGTCGGGTAGATATACAGGTCAATTTATTTTGAAAAGTTTCGAGGCCAGATTTGATGTCTCCATATCGGATTTGAGGTCAGCCTGGCCCTCTGACAGTTCCATCTTGAGCAGCTTAACACTTTCGTTAGTTCAATTCATCATCTGCAGTAGCGTTGCCATTTGGGGTGAGTAGCAGCTGAATCGTTTTGTGTGGAATGTGAACGCAGGATAGGTTACTCTTACATCGCCACAACATAGCAGCAAGAAAGAAGCATGAAAACACTCGCCCAACACTTCGAAGAGCGCTCCTGGGCATGGGAGCACCGCTAATCACGACGGCTGCTCACATGTCCACTAAAGATGGCAGGAAGTACGCTGGCTTTTAGTATGCAGCTTGGTGAACAGGATCCGTTGATTTGGAACTCAAGATTATTAGCTGGCTGAGTATTGCCGCAGTTACGTGAATGCATGCGCAGAATCATCGCCACGACGCTGGGAATTGTTAATAGCTTGCAGGTAGACAGGATGGGAGTCGGTGTCTACCGCGGTCAGCAAGAAAGTCGATGCCAGGACGAGAAAAGCCTGCGGAGCGTAGAAGATGAAAATGCTAGTCTTGTGGTAGAGCATCCGCCCCGCATTCGAGAGATGCCAGGCCTGGTGTTCGGTTTTCTGGGGTGAAATGCTGGGTAAGGGGGTCATGGACAAAATCTTCAGGGTCACATATGGGCTTCTTCCGCACGAAGCGGACTTATGGTTATGCGATGGCGGAACGATCGAATCCCTAGCCCATCGGCGCAAAATGTACCCACCCATCGGTATTTAATGGGTACAAACTTCCCCGACCTGGTGCTCGGCTCTTCTGGAGTGAAATGCTTGGGATAGGGGTCTTTGACCAATAAATTTTGTACTTGGTAAAAAGAGTCACATTAATGAGCCTCTGCCGCTGTGGGCGGACTTAGGGTTGTCCAATGATAGAACGAATCAAATCAAATCAAAGAGGTTTTCCATCTAACACTACAGATGGAGGAATCGTAGTAAAAAGCTGCCCTTGGGCAGCTTGACGAGTCTACAATCCTCATTATTGGCAGGGAGGCAACACAAGAGTATACAATTTTAAAAACAAGCACATCAAGAAAACACCAGAGAATACACGAAACAGCAATATGTATGCATAATTAAACTAAAACCATGTTATTCAAAACAAATTATGTAGTTCACGACGTGAAAAAGAAAACAAATCGAGGCTAATGTAGATAAACCTATTTACATGAGATGGAAGGGTGTATTGAAGGCATTCCCTACGAAGATTTAGTCGAGGAGCTGGTACTGTTTATTCTTCGCCCCGTCTTGTTGGATAGACTGATTCGCTTTCCTTAGTTCTGCTAAAAGTTTAAGATTTGTTACTATATTTCTGATTTCTGTTTTAAAAGTAACACTAAGGCGATATTTATAAAGATCATGTGCTTTAATCACCCTGGAACTACAAAAGAAGGCTGCACTTGGGTGTGGAAACGGTAAATTATATGTATTTCGGAGATATCTTTTTTTTGCATTAATTCAATACGTTCAAGGTTAGTGATTGTTGTAGTACCTCAAACTAACTGGCAGTATTTGAAATGCGAGTTGAATATTGAATCGTATACGAGCATCTTAGTTTTGGGAAGTATGTATTTTAGCGGCCTATAACTCCACTTGTTTGAGATATTTTTTGAAGATATAATTGACATTACAATCGCATGACATACTGGCAGAAAATATAGCCCCGAGGCATTTAAAATGCTCAACTATTTTTATAGACCACAAGTTTAACATAATATTATCGAGCGGTGGGATAACTTTGTATTTCGGCCTAAATATCAAGGCTTTGGTCTTATTCTCGTTTATTTGCATCAGGTTAACTAGCTCATCTGCCGAAATTTTGCGCCGATGGGCCAGTGATTCATTCTGCCATCGGACAACCATAAGTCCGCCCCAAGCGGCAGAATTAAGCCCTTTAATGTAGACCTTTTTTGAACCAACATTCTTAGTCCATGGTCCCTTTTCGCAAGCATTTCACCACAGAATAGCCGAGCACTATGCCGGGGGAAATATTGTACTCATTGGAAACCGGTGGGTACTCGACGGCCCGGGGAACCGAAACTGGTACCTCCTGAATGTGAGGCAGATGCTCCCGTGGCAAATAACAGCATACAATTCAGGTCACCCCTCGTTTTTCATATTCTGGTGACTTGTGGCTTTGGACGCCGTTGGGGAAGCGCGGCTTGTCCTAGAAACTGTTGCATCCGTACAGTGGCCATTTCGTTGTACTGCAACGTATCAGCGCATAGAACTTTGTAGTATCTTGCCTGACCACCCAACATCGCTGTTATTGACAGACTCAAGTAGTTCAGGTGGACCGAATAAAGCACTGGTATCAACGTGACAAACCTTGACTCGCCCGGCTTGCATCGTCGGCGAACGGGAAGTGTCAGGCACTGTCACGCACTTTCCGCGGTTCTGTATTGGAGGGAGCAGAGGAGAGGCAGAAGATGAAGATGAAGCTGAGTATGTATCCGCTGTGGTATGCTAACATCCAGACCTAAACCTGTAAATAAACCTTGTAACAATATATATATATATATATATATATATATATATATATATAAAGTACCATCCCCAACGCTTTCCTTGGCCTCACAGACTGTTGGCTTCTTTCCGTCATGTATTATAACGAGCACCCTCATTTCCCCTTAATTGATCTGCTTGTAGCTTACGGGGGTCTCGGTTCTTGCAGACTTGAAGCCATAGGTAGCGTAAGAGGGTTCTAGCACAGCTTTCGCCCTCGCTCTTGATCACGTTCTACGTGACGCTGGCGGCAACAAAGGACGTTCTACGTCCGCCGCTATGGCTGAGGGTGGCGCTGGTGAACACTCTCACGGTTCGTATACAGACAACATAAATACCCAATCAAGTAGCAGGGGGGACAGCGGCCGATGTAGCTCAGTTGGAAGAGCACCGGACGCGATATTCGGAGGTCGTGGGTTCGGTTCCCACCAACGGCACGTTGTTTATTCTTCTACTTTGTGTTTAATTATCCTTCCCCTAAACAGATTACATTACTAATTTCTGCTAAGCAAACATTAAAAAAAAGACATAAAAGTACCATCCCCAACGCTTTCCCTGGCCTCGCTGACTGTTGGCTTCTTTCCTTCATATATATATATATAGGGAAATGAAGGGCTTGTTATTAAAGAAGATAAAGGAGCGAACAGTCTACGAGTGCAAGGCAAACGTTGGGTTTGTTGTTTTTTTTTATACTGCAGCCATTTACAGGAATTTGTCTTACGGTGATTATTGAAATAAAGAATATTAAATGTAAAGCCGAAGGAGTAACAACGCGCCGATGGTGGAAGTCGAACCCACGACCTCCGAATGTCGCGTCCAGTGCTCTTTCAACTGAGCTACATCGACGGCTATCCCCCCCCCCCCCCCCCGCTTGCTTGGGTATATACATGTTCACTGACAGGTTTAAACATGTGAGCGTGTTTATATATATATATATATATATATATATATATATATATATATATTGTAGGGGTGTATTTATTTGGTAAACCCAGATGGATTCAACCGCTCAGGTGGAACTCGCTGCGGGGCGTCAGGCGTGGTGAATCAGCACGGCAGCGACCCACTTCTTCGTCCTCGAGTGTGTCAGCACGCGATGCATAGCAGTGGCTATAAAGACGAAGATTACCACACTACATTTTCCCCCAGGGTAGAAAAGGAGCCATCCTGGCGGCTTATGGAGCCGAAAGAACAGACGGATCGTAGTAGAGCTTGATTCGGTTCACATGAACCGTTTCGCGTCCACGGCGACGCAAGTCCTCAGAGGGCGTAACAGGCTCAACTACGTAGTTGACAGGAGATGTTTTTTGAAGGAATCGGTATGGACCATGATACCGAGCAAGAAGCTTCTTTGAAAGGCCGGTAGTTGTGGTAGGAACCCAGAGCCAGACCAGGGAGTTGGGTGCATATGAAAGTGCCTCGCTAGTGTCACGATGGTGTTTTTGTTGCCACTGGTTTTCTTTTGTAAGTGAACGAGCGAGCTGACGGCATTCTTCTGCGCACTGGGCGGCGTCCGAGAGTGGCGTCGATTCAGAAACAT